>NC_138373.1:3362327-3418693 GCF_054177405.1 Leptonychotes weddellii | reverse complement strand
GGGCGCGGGCGCGGGCTAACGGCGGTGTGGGAGCCGCGCGGGACCGCGGCGGCGGCGAGCTGTGCCGGAGGTGAGTGCGGGGTGCGCGAGGAGCGGCGTCCGGGGCCCCGGGGCGCAGAGCCGACCGGCGGGGAGGCCGCGGGGCGCGCGCTGGGGCAACGGGGCCCTCACGGGGCATCTCCCGGGCAGTTCGGCCGGGCTTGTCCGGTTGCCATGGAGACCAGTCACTGTCGGGCCCCGGGCGCGGCCCCGGGGGTTGGGGGGCGGGACCCGAATCGGGGCGAGCTTCGGCCACCGTTCCCTGAGACCCGGGAGTCTGGCCCCCCACTGCAGGGCACCCCAGGGCCTCAGTCTCCCTGGTGGTCCCTTCGAGGGGGTCTGGCAGCGCGGGCGCCGCGGGGGAGCAGGGCACGGGTGTCAGCGCCCTGCCTCCAGGGTCGGCGTGACATTTCCCCGCCCACAGCCGGTCCTGGTTTTCCTGCTCCCACAGCGGCGCGTTCCCCACTCGTGTGCCAGCTGAAAGCATTGTCTCCCAGCTATTTCTGTACCACCCCCAGCCCCTCGACAATACTGCATCTAAGAAAACAGATGCTGAACTGGAGCTCCTGGGGGCCCTGCGGAAGAAACCGGCTTGTTTCCCATCAGAGAGCTGGTTGGTGGGACTGCGGTGCGGGGGGGGGGGTGGCTGCAGACCCGCCTGCTCAGCAACCCCCCCCACACACACCTTGTTAAGTGTTTGGTTAATCTGAATTGCCCAAAAGAATTTGCAAGTCAAGGGTGATTACAGGTGTCTCCAGTTAGCACCTCTTGTGCATTCCAGAGAGGAGCCAGTCCTTAATCCCACTGGTGGAAAAAGTACCCTCTCAAGAGGATAGCATGTCAGAATTACATCTGATTAAATTATTTCTGTATTTGAAAGCACTGCTCTGGCTAGAGCTGTCAAGGTAGGATTTATGGTGGGTGGGGAGAAAGCAGAGCCTGAGAGAGTCTACCCTCTTGCTTCCCTGTCCTGGTGGAAATTCTAATGAGTTCCACATTGCGGTGTTGAGCCTGAGCCGGCCGAGTGCCTCCACCCATTTCATCAGCCCGGCACTGACCTCGCTCGTTGCACTCACTGGTGTGACTTGAGCTTGTTTTCATCAGAAGTTGGATTCTTCCTGGAGAACAAGAGAAAAACATCGCCCAAGAGAAGCGACAGCAAGTGTCCTACACCCTGGGCCTGTGTTTCCCCCAAATATTTGTGTGAAAGAGAAGAGAAGTGGGCAGCAAAGGGAAAGACAGGTCATGCCTCCAAAACCCAGATCGGGTTACCCAGGGCGGGCCCCACTCTGGAGGGTGTGTCTTTGCTCTTGCCCTTGCTGGGGACTGTCGGCCAGCACGGTGGGACAAATAGGTTGTCCTCTGCATTTTGCACTTGTGAAGGACGCTGACGAGGGAACACGTGGCCGCCGTCGGGGGCTGTTCTCTGCAGATGGCCACAGAGAGAGTGACCATGGGGAGAAAAAGGCTTCCTGACTAGAGAGACCACACAGACCAGGGTCTGTGTTTGCCTGGACTTCTTGGGGCTTAAGAAGAAGCTCCCGAAGAGAAAAGATCACAGTCTGTCCTACATTTTCTCTGCTCTTGATGTGATTTTGCGAACTTTGCCTTGGAATCCTGCTGAAGAGAAGGGAGGGGAGCTCAATTCTGAGGCCCCAGGGAGGGGACCCAGCAGCTGTGTCAGTTTCTATTTCTTGTTTATTAAGGCAGAGTTGTATATGCTTCAGACCTTACAGAACCTGGACCTCATGCCAGGCATGGAATAGCAGTTCCCTTCTATGCTGTATCTGGGCGCCTTTCTCTCAGCTTATGGCATCATATTTAAGTTCACATTCAGACATCTTTTCGAAAGGCAGCACCTTCCAAGCCTCTGGGCCACTTTGGGTTTGGGCTGAGACCCTGGGGCCTGTGCTTGAAGGAGGCGGCCTGGTAAGCAGAGCGTCTGTGGAGGGTTCAGGTCCTTTGAGAAGGTGCTGGCCCAGAGGCTTCTGAGCCGGGGTGTCCTGAGAGGCAGGTTGTGTAACTCGCGGAAGGCTCGCGTGGGAATGGGCTCCTGGTGTGGTGTGCAAACTGGGCATGCAGGTACTAGCCGAAACGCTTCAGTTGCGTTTGACAGGCCCAGGTGGGGAGGCCATGGCCAGCTCTGGCCTCCTTAGGATTTCACAAGGAGATGGGTCGTACATTCCTGAGGGGGAGAGAAACGACGCCGTTCTAGCCCGATTCACGGAGGCCAGAGAGAGCCCCAAATGTTCTGCTTAGGACACTGACTGCTTTGCGCGAGCTCCAGTCTTCAGGAAGCTGGTGTGTAATAAAGAGCTTTGCTGGGGGAAGGCACAGATGATAGGCTGTAGTACAGCAGCGTCCCCTGCCCACCCCCGAGTGGCAGGCGTCAGTGTTTGGAACCTCATCTTTGGTGCAAGAAGCTGTTGGAAGCATTTTGAAGAGTTTGGGCTTCTCTGACGATGTATGGTGGCTGACAGACCCAGGCTGGCTCTAGAGGAGTTAAATGGTGGGTCTGCTTCCACACTTGTTCCTAACAGCCCTGGACGGAGTGAGGGACTTAGAGAGTGTGACGGAAGCCTAGTGGACGGCCTGCGAGAGGCGCAAGCACAGGTCCACCTTGTGGGTCAGTGTGGTCCTTTTGTTTGGGGGCTCCTCAGTGACTTTCTCCTGCCTGAAGCACACAGCTTCACTTCCAGAAAGCCTTTCTCAGTGCCCGTGGAGCCAGGAGTGGGTCAGGGCTGAGGGCACTGACGCCAGCTGAGTGAGTGCTGACATTTGTCGCAGAGGCAGGTGCCCCCTGCTGTACTCCCTGGGACCTGGGCCACTGTTTCCAGAGCCTTCAGAGAGTAGACTTGTCTTGGTCAGTCTGTCTGCTGTTGTCTCTGGCGAGGGCATGAGCACAGAGGTTGGGAGTAGGGTAGTTAGGAGATGGGTACGGTTTTTCAGTGTCCCCGACTTGTTGCAAAGCTTTGGTGTTTATGAAGCAGAGACTGTCTTCCTGTTCCCACAGCGCCTGGGCGGGGAGTGGGGGGAACCTGGTAAACTCTCTCTTTAGAATCCTAAGTCCTTCAAGCTCTAGGTGCATTAGAATTATGATTTCATGACACACCAAAGCATCCCAGAGCTGTTTTCTAATTTTCCCAGCAAGATTGCATCTCTGGCCTGGCCCGGGCCTGAATACCAGGCAGGATGCGGTGGGTGGAATGCATACATTCCAGTCATGCCTCCACTGGTTCTGGAAGAGCCCTTTTGTGTCCGTTGTGGTCGTGTGGACATTGTAGAGCTGCTGTCCCAGGGAAGCAGCTCCTCCAAGCCAGGACCAGTCATCGAGGAGCCGTGTTTTGAGGGAATCTGTGTTCTGAGCATCTGATCACTCAGGCCTCTGTTAACATGTCCGTGACTTTGCCTGTTTTCCTAGATCCATGGGTGCTTGTGATTGATTTCCCGTATTCGAGGCTGTGGTGTAGGAGAGGCTGAGCTTAAGGAGATCAGGCTTGCTGCCCTCTGTGGGCTGCCTCCCACGGGACTAGGCTAGCCCTGTCGCGATTCTGCTAGGCAAGTAGGCTCATCCAGAAGTCAGAACCCTGCGGCCGAGCGGGTCTTACCTCTTGGTGACCTCTTCGTGCTTCCTGGTAATGGTGTTTCTTGAAGGGTGTTTCGGGCCATTCAAACCCGCTTTGTCTCCTGCGGCCCCTGCTGGCTTCAGTCATATTCTGACTCAGGTGCTCTGGTGGTGCTTGGCCAGAGGTTGCTGGCTGTGTTGGGACATGGCCCTGGATGGCCTAGTAAGTCCGCCAGAATTCACTTGAGCCTTGTTTGCTCTTGCCACTCATGATGGTGATGCTAACCCAGCGTATGTTTTTCTCCCAGGACACAGCCTTTTCTGTGCCATTGGCCAGAGCCCTCAGTCCTTGTCCATGACGACTGGCCCACCATGTTTTATGGGACCCACTTCATCATGTCTCCACCCACCAAGAGCAAGCTGAAGCGGCAGAGCCAGCTGCTGTCCAGCATGCTGTCCCGGACGCTGAGCTACAAGTACCGTGACCTGGACGCCACCTTCTCCAGCCTGGGCGCCAGCGACGACCCCGCGGAACTCTCCACCCAGCTCTCGGCCCCTGGGGTCCTGAAGGTGTTCGGGGACAGCGTCTGCACGGGAACCCACTACAAGAGCGTCCTGGCCACCGGCATGTCCAGCGCCCAGGAGCTGGTGAAGGAGGCCCTGGAGCGCTATGCCCTGAGCCCTGAGTGCGCCAGCCAGTACGTGCTGTGTGATGTGGTGGGCCAGGCCAGCGACTCGGGGCAGCGCTGGCAAGCCCAGTGCTTTCGGGTCTTTGGGGATAACGAGAAGCCCCTCTTGATCCAGGAGTTATGGAAACCCCGAGAAGGCTTGTCCCGGAGGTTTGAGCTAAGAAAGAGGTCAGATGTGGCAGAGCTGGCGGCCAAGGACGTGGACACCATGACCGCAGGTGAGGAGGGGATGCCTCAGGGAAAGTGGGGGCTGGCTGGGGAGAACTGAAAGCCAGAGGCTCAGGGATCCGTTTGCGGGAAAACTCAGGAAGGTGTGTTTGCTCTGTCACACGTCTGAGGACTTCTTAAATTTCCCGCTTTAATCCAAGCTGCCGTGGAGACTGCAGTTGGTCTCTATTGCAGGACGCGTGCTGGTGCTTCAGCCTCACCGTCAGGTGCTTGGGAGCAGAGAGCTGTGCACATCATGCGCTCTGTGTCAAGTGCGGGTGGCTGGTGCGTTACGGAAGTCCGGAATCTCAGGGACAGGCCAGTGAAAGGACAAGGGAGGAAGTCGGGTCTCCGAGGTGATGGGGTGCATTGGGTGTGCATGGGGTTGTGGGTGCCTCGGGCAGCTGGAGGCCTATGGGCCTCTGCTCCGTGTCTGCCTATTGTTCAGTTGGTGGGAAGTTGATTCTCTTAATAGGTAAATGCCATAAACAATAATTTTCTTCAAATGCCGAAAGACTCTTAAATGTATCTCAAATCATATTTAACTTTTTCTTAATTTCCTGGAGAAAATGGTGGCTTTATGCAAAAAAGGGACTTGTCCTATGTAGCCCCGAGTTGTCATTTGATTTCATGATCCCCGGGGTTGAAAGGGGCCTTGAGCACTCCTGACCTGTGGTGTGTGTCCCCGAGGTGTTGCAAATGCTCATTCTCTCTAGCTCTGCTTCTGCTCTGGGGCCTGCTTTGTATCTTCAGCATGTGGAGATGGGGGGGGCCAGCGGGGGGGTGTGGCAGGGGGGGATGGGTGGGTCTCGCAGGGGCTGGGGTTACTCAGGCCTGATGGGAACCTCTGAGTCTCAGTCCAGGGGGGCCACGGTTGACATTAAGTGGCAGCGGCCCTCTGTTACCTTAGGCAAATCAGTTCACCGCTTGTGGCCTCGGTTTCCTGATCTGGAGAATGGGGGCATGACTTCAGTGTCATGGGCGTTAGTGATGTAGTAAAGCACTTAGCATGGTGCTTGGCAGACGCGCAGGGAGTCATATTTGTGTATTATTAACATTTCCTGTATGTGGTAAGCAGTTTGTTGTGTGTGCTCCTAGGCAGAAGTGTGCTGAGGACGGAGCTGGGGGTCTTCTGACGGGGGCGGTTATCACTGATGGTTTGGGAGTTGCCGGCGCACGATGATAATCAAAAGCAGGCCCAGGTGTAGTTGGTGGTGTTGTTTCCAAGCCTCCCTGGACCAGCACCCCGAGCACCCCCACCCTGCAGGCTCAGGCTTTGGTTTGTCATCTGGTCCTGCCTTGCCTCCCATGAGGCCAGGCAGACCTGCTGAGGGGCTGCAGTGGTGTTTGTCTCCTGGTCATTTCTCTGCTGAGTGGAGGGCAAAGGCATAGGGGGTCACTGTGCTCTGGGTACCTGGCCAGGGCCTTGGAAAGCTTGCTCTGTGTTGCACAGGTGATGGCTGGTGGGGGACCGGGGGCCAGATGCCATCTGCAGGACAGGGGACTTTGTCTCCTGTTCACTAGCCCCTTGTAGATGGCCTTCCTTTTACGTTAGTCGAGGCAAGAGAAGGCCCCATTGCCCACAGCCTATTCAACTTGGTGTTGGTTTTGCAAAATCTTTCAAATAAAGAGTCTATTGAACAGGACCAGTCTCACTGACACACTTCTCTGGGCTGGAAGTGGGTTGTGTTACCCGCCTGAAGCAGGCCTCCTGGACCCAGGGGAGACGTCCTTCACTGCTGGCCTTCCCTTGGGGTGAGGTCTGGGCACTCCAGGGCCTCTTGCCCATGCTGTCCCCCTTGCCCATGATGGTCAAGATGGTGAGGCTTGCGCAGGCTGTGGGTTGTCTGAGCTGACCCCGAGTTGCTGAACCGAGTGTTCCGTGTGTGTTGATGATTCTGTGCCAAGTCTGATAAGGAGAAAGAATCTCAAGCTTGTTGGTCTGCCTGCTCGGGAAGACTTCGCCCAGCGTCTCCTGCTTGGCATCCCCGCCCCCCTCCCGCCGCTGCCGGATGGTGCTCCACGCTTCTCTGTCTTCCTTCTTCCCCCAAAGAGCAGGCGAGCTTGCCCTGATTATTCCAGTGAGCCAGTGGTCTACCTCATCTGGGGAAAGTGGTGGAAAAGGGAAGGGACTGCCTGCGTGCGCATTATGTGTGGTGTGTATGCGTGCACGTGACTTCACGCCGGCCTGTGAGTCGGGGCTTGCTAGTCCTGGTTTCAGAGTGAGCCAGAGCCAGCACCCAGGGCGTGCGTCCTGGCTGCTCTTTGGAGCTGGGGAGCAGCTGGGAGCAGGTGCAAGGAACCCACCCCAGGCCCTTCTCCTGCAGACTCACGGGGGTCCCCTCTGTATCAAGGTGTGAAAGAAGGTGTGCCGGATGCTTCCCGGAGGCTCTCCTTAACCGTGTGGACCACTGTTATGCACCCATAGTTATGCACTCAGGCACTTGGGGTTTTGTTTTCGTAAACAGTCTTTTCACAGCTGCCTGCTTCCCCCGGGTTTCCCAAGTATCCAGATACTGTGCATCCGCTCCGGGAGAGAGGCGGCTGGCGTAGGTGGGGCAGCAAGGCCTCTCCTACTCGCATATTCCCAGAAGGCTGGTGTTTAGGATCAGGAGCATAGACAGGGCTCTGGGTCCTGTCACTGACATGTAGACAGTAATCGCCTCTGCGCGCTTCGGGGAGGGGTGACAGCTGGGCCATGTGGTCTTTATCAGCAGCTTGGGAAGGGCGAGAGAGAAGGTTCGTTTGTGTCTCCAGGACAGAATAGTGTATTTAGCCTAGATTTCTGAAGCTTGGCCTCACTGATGTTTTAGGCCCGTGGTTTGCTGCGAGGGCCGGCCTGTACACTGGAGGGTAGGTAGCAGTTCCAGGCCTCTGCCCGCTAGCTGCTAGCAACACCCCTACTCGCTGTGGCAACCAAAAATGTCCCCGGGCATTGGCGGGTGTCCCTGGGGGCAAACTTGCCCTGGATTGGGAACCACCAATTGGAACCTGGCGGCCTGAGCTTAGTTTGTTGACCACACCAAGCGCTTCACCACTGGGACCAGTGGTACGTGCCTTCATGGTCCTCAGGCCATGCTGTCTTGTGGCTCACTGAGGGACGGGGGCGCCTTGAAAGCCCAGTGTCTTGAGGGTGATATGCAGAGCTGCTTTTTCTGCCCGTGGATGCCCTTCCGTGTGGCCCGCATGGCCCTCGGAGGCTTGGCGTTGTTCCATTCCCTGCAGTGAGGGTCTCCTCTGCTTTGGGTGTCCTCTGGGAAGCAAGCAAGCTTCGAGCGTGTCCCAAGCTGCTGTGACCGAGGTGTGCAGGCTGCGCCATCGCAGGGCGTCTCTGCCTCAGCCGTGGGGCTGGTGACTGACCACCCTCCAAGTGTCTATGGTGTGGGGCATACAGTGGGTGCTCGGTAAGTGCCTGCTGCAGGACTGATGCGCGTAAGGAGAGCAAGCTCCTCTCTAAGTCCCACTTCCTGTGTGCATCTAAGACTCCACAGTTGGAATCCATTTTCTTTGCCAGGGGATGGGGATGGGGAGGAGAGAGGGTGGTGTGCTGACGGGGTGGAAGTCCCTAGTGCAAACTGTGGCTTGAGTGACGAGGAATGTGCCTCCCGGGCTCCTGAAAGTACAATCCGCCAGTCTCCCCTCTCCTTCAGGCCCGGTGCGAGGGGCCGGTGGTGGCAGATACGTTGTCTCTGAGCGCCTGACTTTGGTGTGTGGTTCCTTCCACCTTTCCATCCACAGGTGGGCAGATAGAGCCTGGACCCCGGTGACAGACAGAAATGTGAAGGCTGCATGGGAGTCCTCTGCTGTCTCCGCTGTGCACCATGAATCCTGTCCTCATACGTCCCCCAACCTCTTCGTGCTTTTGACAGTTTTCTCTTGCTATGAATCTGATCTTTAATAACTTCTCTCAGAATGAATGAGGTGATCTGGGTTTTCTTCTCCTTTTATTTAGGAGTAACTGCCTTGTGAGTCTTGAGTGAGACTCCTTCGAGCATATTCGCAGGGATAGAATCATTGTGGGCAGAGTTTATTTTATGTGGTTTGGTGAAAAGCAAGACAACCGCTAACTTTTCTCATCAGTCTCAAGTAATTGAGCTTAAAAGATATTTTTGAGGATTTTTAATTCAAAGAGAACATAAAATTGAATGGTTACTTGCAGCCCATCTCATCCTTTAATTCACCGTGTAGATTTTTAAAAAGTTCACAGCCTTCAGTTTCACATAAAAGTGCAGTGTTGGAGGAGGCTTAACTGCCCTGTTCCCCAAGCTGGTGGCGCCCACCCGGGGCCTGGCCAGCAGCACCCCCACCTCCCCGGGGACTTCCGGCCACATTATATAAGGAGCCTCCAAAACTTACCACAGAATCCACAGGGGGAGGTCAGAACTGGTGTAAAATGTTGACAAGGTGTAAACTATAAGAGGAATTGGCTAAGGAATGGCCAGTGTGGACACTGCAGGGAAGGAATTTAGCCAGTGAAGGAAGTGCATGCCTATGGGGCTGCAGGCTCTCCTGGGGTGTTGGAGACAGAAGGGATTAGGTGTCAGGTTGAGAGGATGAGCAGGAATACCAGACATCTGTCAGCCCTCAGATCCACGGTTCCTCATCTTTCTTCACATTTGGCCCCCAATGGGATGCTCACAGTGTGAGAGTGGATGTTAATTGGTTGTACGAGTAACTAGTGATTCTATAAACTAAATAGCACTTAGCTCATATTTTCTAAAACCTCTTTATAGTTTTACTGAAATTGATTTTAAATTTCTGGAAGAAGTATATTTTAAAAAACCCCATTAGCCAGCATAGTACAACAAATCCGCCTGGTTCTTGATGCCTTCTGTGTTGTACATACTGCAACAAGATGAATCAGCCTCTTTAAAGTTGTCTTGAAACAGGTAGACACAAAAGCAAAATTTCGGATTTGGTTAAATGGATAGAGAGACCTCACTTGGTCCAGTTAACCATGTGAAGCATTTCCAAGAAGTATTAATATATTAACAACTATGTTTTATTAACATTTAAAGCAGGTTGATATCTGTTGGTTCCCAAAAGTGACTTATAGTTTTGGGGAAAAACTTTTGGGGGATATATTTAAATCATATAGAATAGTGTCTCTTACTGGTTTTAGATAATATACTCACATAAACAGAGAATGCTAGTCAACTATCTTTTTTTTCCTTCTGATGGTTGAAGTGGCAGAAATGTTTCCAGAGATCTTAAATACATGTTCAGATGTGTACAGAGTGAAAGCAGTAAGTGAGGCCCAAGTCCACCTTCTTTTCTGTGCTGTCCTTGCACAGACGGAGTCCATCTTTGGGAAAGGAGCCTGGTTTTCAGATGCCCAAGATAGGTTTGAACAAGATGAGCAGGGGTAGGGGAGATTGACCTCCTTAGCTCCAAGACATGTTTTAAAACCATGGTAATTAAGGCATGTGGTTTGGGGGCAGGAACGTCCAAGCAGATGGAGGGAACAGAATAGAGAAGGCAAAGGCAGACAATGTTGAATGACCCAGTGGGAATTTGGTGCAATGCGGATTGCATCACAGATATTGGGGAAATGATTTTGTAAACAGTGTTGGGATAATTGGCATCAGCTAAAAGAAAGACAGATTTCATAAGAAGGCTTAAAACGCACAAACCGTAAGGGGAAAAGGTAGATGGATTTAAATATATAAAAGTTTAACCTTTCTGTTCAACTAAGGACACTACATAATAAGATTAAGATCTACCTGTGGTGCTGTAAATTTCAGTTCATTGCTTTTGACTGAGCCATAGTTTCCCATCATATACATATACCACATTATCCATTCCCCAAATCATGGGCACTCAGGTTGCATCCAGCTTCGTCCTGCTACAAACTATGGCATACCCTCCCTCTTGAGGGTCTGTGCAGAGTTCTCTGAGGGTGTTCTCCCAGAAATGGAATTGCTGGCTTGTGGATATGTCTACTTCGTTTCCTAGTAAGCACTGCTGGACCGCGGCTTCTGCAGAAAGGCGGCCATGACAATGGCGTGTTTTCCTGTGTGGTCCTTCCACGTCTTTAGGCACTGAGTATGAGCCCCTGACCCACGAAAATCCCCCCTGGAAACACTTTTAGGTCAGAAGGTGCTGTAGTGTAGTGGGGTACTAGAGTCATGCGGCCGTAGAGACTCCCTGTAGCCAACTGGCATGAGTAGCTGTGAATCGAGTTCCGAAATGACTTCCCAGAGGTTACAATGTGTAGATTTGAAACTGACCTCTACCTAATCAGAATTCAAGAAATGAGTCTTCTGGATATTGATTACCAGTGACTCAAAGGAAAAAGAACTGTGCTCATTCATTAATTTGTCAGCAAATATCTGTTGGTGCTTGACTAGGTATGTGTGTGTGTGTGTATATATATATATATATAGCAGTTGACAAAACAAATAGATCGTGTTCTCGTGGAGCTAAGAGTCTAGTGGGAAGTAAAGGCAAAGAAACAATCACACGGAAAACATAATTACAAATTGTGATAAGTGCTGTGGAGGGAAAGCACATGTGCCAATTTAGCATGAAGGTTAGGAAAATTCTCTCTGAGGAGATAAATTTTAAGCTAGTCTCAAGAATGACAAGACGTTAACGAGGTGAAGAGTAGTAGACACTTGGTGGAGCTAGAAGAGCTTTCTGGGCAGAGGGAAGAGCATTGTGTACAGACTCCGGATGAGAGACAGTGAAGCGAATGCCAGGCATTGGGAGAAGGCCATGTGGCTGGAGCATGGGGGAAAGCTGTGGGCATTGAGGCTGGAGAGATGGTCAGGGGAAGACCAACCTGGGTTGTTAGGTATTTTAGATTTTAGACTAAGTATAATGGGAGGCCACTGAAGGGGTTAAAAGACCACTCTGGATCCTAGTAGAAAATACTCAAAAAGGTCAGTAATAGGAGATTAATTAGGTTTTTATAGGAGTCTAGATGAGAGTTGATGGAAATCTCAAGTAGAGTTATGAGGGAACAGGTAGAGAGAAGTGTATGAATCCCAAATATATTCTAGAGGTAGGATCAACAATATTTGTAAATGAACTAGATATTGAGTATGAGAAAGAGGGAGGTGTTGAGAATGACTTCCAGGTTTCTGGTATGCACAGATGGATGGAGATGCCATTCACTAAAATGGTGACTACTGGGAGAGAAACAAATTATGGAGGGAAGAATAAGAGCCCTCTTTAGACTAAGTTAAGTTTCAGATATTCAATGGAGGTGGTAGATAGGAAGTCAGATAATATGGATCTGGAGCTTAGAAGAGAGTCTGTTATGCAGCGCCTGGGTGGCTCAGTCGGTTAGGTGTCCGACTCTTGGTTTCGGCTCAGGTCATGATCTCAGGGTCGTGAGATCGAGCCCTATGTCGGGCTCTCTCTGTGCTCAGGTGGAGTCTGTTTGGGATTCTCTCCCTTTCCCTCTGCCCCTCTCCCCTGTCCTCTCTCTCTCTCAAATAAATAAATAAATAAATAAATAAATAAATAAATAAATACTTAAAAAGAGTCTGTTACAAAAGCTTAAATTAAGCTGTAAATAGGTGATATTTAAAGCTGTGAAAATTGAGATCTAGGTAGTGAATGTACAAAAGATAAGGAGAAATGAGAGCTTAATATGGAAACTAGAGAAACACCAACTTTAGAGGCTAAGTAATGGAGGAGCAGTCAGCAAATCAGGCTGAGGGGAGGCCCAAGATGTACAAGACAGCACAAAGAGTGTGGTGCCATGGAGGCCAAGAAAAGGCTACTATAGGGCAAAAAAGATGTAGGCAATTGGATCCGTTGGATTAAACAACTTGGAAGTCACCAAAGACCTTACTGATAGCTGTGTTGCTGGAATGTTGAGCATGCAAACTATATTGAAATGGGTTGAAAAATAGGTACTTATATTTCTTGTAATATGTGGGATTACTTATCCTAGAAAATCTTTCTATATAAAGTACCTGAAGTGTTGGTTGAAATAGAAAAAAAAAAAAAATCTCCTTTAAGATGCATAGCTGAGTACCCAAGAAAATAAAGTAAATCAGCAGGGGTGAAAAAAACCAAAAAGAGCTACTTTGAAACCTCAGAATCTTAGCTGATTCTATAGCTGAACTATAATTGCTCTAGAGGCATTTGCCAGTCTTTATAATCAAGAAGCTTTAGTTTAGCAGCTGCCCAAGAAAGAGACATAGAGCTTCAGGACCTAAAGAGGCAGGGAAACACCTGGATATGGTTGCAACTCTTGAAGGGCGACACACTGAATGAAAAGATGGAATAGGAAGAATCTGATACTTGGTGAAAGGAGGTGACAAAGAGTTCTCTTTCTCAGTCTGGGTTCTGGGTGGGGAAAACTTCCCTAGAATCAAAAACCACTTTTCTTTTCACATATGTTTGGGGTTTGAAATCACACTACTCAGGTGATCTGGCTAGTCCCTGGAAAAGGAATTAAATTGTAGTGTAAAATATGATAGTGTACAAGGACATCTGATAGAAACAAAGCAATTCCTCTTTGGAAGGACATCCACACAGGCATCCCAAGCCTCACCAGAGATGAGCTCATGATCCAAAAATTACAAGACCCATGAAGCAATGCCTGTCTGAGTCAGTAGAAAACAAGCTAGAATCAGATTCTCAAGAATATTAAGAATTGGGGCCATTAGTTGTAGAATATTAAATAAGTTCAAAATGTTTACTGAATAAAAGGTAGAAAGAAAACAGGAAATAATAGGTGTCTTCCGAAGAGGCAGGGAAGATTTGGAGAAGGACAAGATAATGCTTCTAGTAATTAAAAATGTAAGTATTTAAATGGATGCTTCAGTGCTGGCTTAGACAGCAGACTAAGTACAAGTGAAGAGAGAATTGGAGAATTGAGAGGTAGATCTGGCATCACCCAGGAAGAAGCAGGAGGTAAGAGACATGAGAACCCAATGAGAGAGTCTATCACATGTGTACATGAGGAGAATCAAGAGAATGGTGTGTACAGCATATTCCAAGGCCATGCCTGAGCTTCTTCGGAGGTCATGGAGTGAAAAGCACGAATCTTACGATTCAGAAATCACAGTGTAAGGTAAATGGAAAGTTTACCCCTTGACACCGAGTGGTGGTCACACTGCAGGACACTGAGGATAGGGAGAATCTTTACAGCTGCCAGAAGGAAAAGACCAGTGAGCAGGTCAGTCAGACTGCAGACTTCCCAACAGAAACCGTAGACACCAGAGGTGGCAGACAGGACCTGCCAGCTGGAAAGAACAGAACTGCCACCCCAGAGTTGCAGACCCACTAAACCACCAGCCAGGCGCCGGGCCCCGGACGACGCAACGGGAGGCGCCTTGCACAGCAGACCCTCACTGTGAGGGGTTTCTGAAGGACGCGCCTTAGGGCGAAGGCCACCCGAAGCTGCCCCTGGAGAGGCAGTAGATCTGGGGTGTAAGGAAAAATGGTGATCAAGGGACAAGACGGTAGGTGTGTGTAAACAGTACTGATGAAGCCGAAAACAAGGCGTACCCTGGACCACCTGCACCAGCCCGAGTCCTGAGGCGGGACCTCGGAAACTACAACTCCCGTGAGGCTCCGCGCGGCGTGCAGGCTCCGTGGCGTGCGTGGCCCTTCTAGAATGCAGCTCTGAGGGCCCAGGCGCCATGTTGGGGCCGAGGGGACGGCAGAGAGGCGCTTGAAGCGGCGGGAGTGGAGCGGGAGCGGGTTGGACCTGGGCCGGTGGGAGCCCCGCCCCCCCGCCTCAGCGGATCATGACCCGGGCAGCGGCCGTGGAGGTCGCGGTGGCGGGGGAGGTGGCGTGGCGGGGCCGGCGCTAGAGATGATGCCGTTTCCGGTGACAACTCCGGGATCACAACAGATGCAGCCGCGCAAGCACTATGGCATCTCCTCCCCCATCAGCTTAGCGGCCCCCAAGGAGACTGACTGCGTACTTACCCAGAAGTTAATTGAAACCCTGAAGCCCTTTGGGGTTTTTGAAGAGGAAGAGGAACTGCAGCGCAGGATTTTAATTTTGGAAAAATTAAATAATCTGGTAAAGGAGTGGATACGAGAAATCAGTGAAAGCAAGAGCCTTCCACAAGCTGTAATTGAAAATGTCGGCGGGAAGATCTTTACGTTTGGCTCGTACAGATTAGGAGTGCACACAAAAGGTGCTGATATTGATGCGTTGTGCGTTGCACCGAGACATGTTGATCGAAGCGACTTTTTCACCTCGTTCTATGACAAATTGAAACTACACGAAGAAGTAAAAGATTTAAGGGCTGTTGAGGAGGCGTTTGTACCAGTTATTAAACTGTGTTTTGATGGTATAGAGATTGATATTTTGTTTGCAAGATTGGCACTGCAGACTATTCCAGAAGATTTGGACCTAAGAGATGACAGTCTGCTTAAAAACTTAGATATTAGATGCATAAGAAGCCTAAACGGTTGCCGGGTGACGGATGAAATTTTACATCTCGTCCCAAACATTGACAGCTTCAGGTTAACTCTGAGAGCCATCAAACTGTGGGCCAAATGCCACAATATCTATTCCAATATATTAGGCTTCCTAGGAGGTGTTTCCTGGGCCATGCTGGTAGCAAGAACTTGCCAGCTCTACCCAAATGCAATAGCATCAACTCTTGTACGTAAGTTTTTCTTGGTATTTTCTGAATGGGAATGGCCAAATCCAGTGCTGCTGAAAGAGCCTGAAGAGCAGAATCTTAATTTGCCTGTATGGGACCCAAGAGTAAATCCCAGTGATAGATACCATCTTATGCCCATAATCACACCAGCGTACCCACAGCAGAACTCCACATACAACGTGTCTGTTTCAACAAGGATGGTCATGATCGAGGAGTTTAAACAAGGGCTTGCTATCACGCATGAAATTTTGCTGAGTAAGGCAGAGTGGTCCAAGCTTTTTGAAGCTCCAAGCTTCTTTCAAAAGTACAAGCATTATATTGTACTTCTAGCAAGTGCACCAACAGAAAAACAGCATCTAGAATGGGTGGGCTTGGTGGAATCAAAAGTCCGAATTCTGGTTGGAAGCTTGGAGAAGAATGAATTTATTACTCTGGCGCATGTGAATCCTCAGTCATTTCCGGCACCTAAAGAAAATCCTGACAAGGAAGAATTTCGTACGATGTGGGTGATTGGGTTAGTGTTAAAAAAGCCAGAAAACTCTGATGTTCTCAGTATTGATCTCACCTATGATATCCAGTCTTTCACAGATACAGTTTATAGGCAAGCAATAAACAGCAAGATGTTTGAGATGGATATGAAAATTGCTGCAATGCATTTAAGAAGAAAGGAACTTCACCAGCTACTGCCTAATCATGTGCTTCAGAAACAGAAAACACATTCAACGGAAGGTGTCACTTTAACATCTTTGAGTGACAGCAGCCTTGACTTGTCTGCAGACAGGGAAGACAGCATGTCTGTGCCTTCACCTACTAGCACTATGAAGACTGGCCCAGTGACTGGCAGCTCTCAGGGCAGAAATAGTCCTGCTCCTGCCATAATGGCAGCATCTGTGACTGCCGTACAAGTTACTGAAGTTTCCTTGCAACGGGTGAATCCCGGTGAAAGCTTAGGGGGTGCATCGAGCGAAAGCATTCCTCAGACTGCCTCACAGCCAGCCCTTCTTCCGCCACCGAAGGCCACGGTTGCCAGAGTTGTTTCTTCAACACGTCTGGTAAACCATCCGCCCAGGCCTTCAGGGAGCACTGCGACAAACATAGCTAATCCTATAGTGGGAGTCTAGCAGACATTCTCACTGCATAAAGGACCAAGGAAACTAAAAGAAGAGGAACAGTCTCATAAAGAGACAAGTACAACTCTGTTAGAAACTCTTCAGACAGTGGATGGCCTCATGGCAGACATCCAGTACAGAACTTACTAATATCCCAGCTCTCCCTGCAAATCCTGTTCCTGTTCCCAAGAATTCAGTAAGACAGACTGAACTGATAAAAACAGCCTCAAGAGTCCATAAACTGTATCTGCCAACGCAACTTGCCGTCTTCAAGTGCTAAAGGAGGAGAGTGAAGGGTACCAAACTAGATTTAGCCTTATTTGGTAACTTCCCTTACTTGGCTAATCTTGATCAGAAGTCCAGGTTACTATATGATGCTAGAAGTACTATCATAAATGCGTCAGCAGCAGTTATAGTAACTATTTTAAAGGACGACTGCCCATGGAGAGAAAAACGAGAAAAAACCCTCCGGCTGTATTTGTACCCATGCATGACATCTGGACTGGATTTATGTTTGATGCGTTGTTGGGAAAATTTGCAATACAAACTGGTATCAGAATTCCTTATACTGATGATGCACTTTATGTATATTTTTATTAGAAAGTAGAACTGATTTTAAGCTTTTCAGCTTGATGCATTTTAGTTTTTTTCCTGAAGAGTTTTCTTCATTATTAATTGTCAAACTGGATGCCATTGTGTAGTGCGTACCAAACGTCAGAAAAAGCATAAAAATCCATCTACCTCGGTCCCCGTGAGGTAGCTGTAATCCTTTAAAATGAAGTGTCAGCTCATAGGGTATATATTTGACATTGAAACAGTGATTAGTAAGTCTTTGGTTTTGTCGGGACGCAATCAAGAAATAATATGTTGGTTTTATCTGTGGAATTGTTTTAGAGTGCATACAATCAGCAATCAAACAGCAAATACTGTGTCAGAACTAACAAACCTCCATATTCTCTTGTCCTTAAGGATTTGTCCTAAAACAAAAAAGCTTTTTGCCTCCCCTCCCTTCTTTATATTTGTATGTAGATTCATAAAAAAAACCTCAGAATGCTAGTGTATTCTTAACCATTATGTGAAACCCACAATCCTGTGGCCACATGGTACAAAACACTAGATTTTGGTTCCATGGCTAATATTTCACTTCACTGAACGTAATGAATTGGGATACAGTTATTGGTCTTGGATGGCTGTTGGAGCTATACATATGAGAAATTTGTATGTTCCACAGAGTATCTGCTTATGGTAAAGTTAATTTCCAATTTAAACATGTCAGCAAAAAGGCATTTTCCCCAAAATATTTAAACCAATTTTTATTTTTAAAGGACTCGCTAAAATTTATCAGTAAATTTTATATGTAGAAACATACAAAATAGTTTCTAGGAAGCACTTGATAACTAGGCAGCTTCCTGTTTTTGTTTTATCCTACAAGAGATTAGGAATGCCTTCCTTTAAATTAAAAAAAAAAAAAAGACCACTTGTAGCTAAGTGGTAGGGTGTCCCTGTTGAGGACACATGAATGGCAGCAGATGTAGATGAATGGAAACTTAGTCTGTCTTGATTTGGACACAGCGAGCCTGACAGATTTTCCAATTAGCCTGGTCCTGATTCCTGCCCTCCTCCAACTGTGTTCCTTTCTACCACGTGTGCATTTTTCATGTGAAACTGTAACTTCTTAAACCCTTTCCCTATCCTTCTAGATTAACTTTCCAAAGTTGGAATATAGTCTTCTTCCTTTTAGGCTCTGCAGTAATTGAGGCTTTCTTTTCACCCCTACTTTGTGATGTCAAGTGCACAGTATTCCTGTTGCCCACATCTTTGCCCTGTGCAGTCACCTTGCCCTTCTGCTGCAGTAAGTCGGGTGAAGTGTGCACTGGAGCTGTGCATTTCAGATAACTGGGGGGTCCGGCTGGAGTTGCCAGGCACAAATGTAGTCTTGTCATTCTATTTACACATTGGGGGGAAAATTAGTTTATTAAGTGTTTCATGTAACTATACTTGTTTAACCAAGCTGGGAACTTGGAGCTTTCTAGTTTTCATTAACTGAATATCAGACTAGTTTTTTCACAGGATGTACATAGTGTCTCGTGGCTGGAGTTGGCTTTGTTTTATAAAACCTGTACACCTTGTATTTTTCAAGCGCTATTTTGAAAACATGATGTATTTCTCCATTGAAAACAAAACAATAAAAATAAAGAAGCAAGCAAAGGGGTTTAAATCTGACAATAAGAGTTCAGATGCTCGGGATGCCTGGGTGGCTCAGTCGGTTAAGTGTCTGCCTTAGGCTCAGGTCATGATCCCGGAGTCCTGGGATCGAGCCCCATGTCGGGCTCCCTGTTCAGAAGGGAGTCTGCTTCTCCCTCTCCCTCTGCCCTTCCCCCTGCTCCATTTCTCTCTCTCAAATAAATAAATTTTTTTGATGCTCTTATATTGTTACAGAGGAGGATAAAGACGCTGATGAAATCTTCATTAAGTCTAGAATTCATGTTATAATGTTAGGGGAACATGTGAAAAGGCTAAAACTTCAATAAGGTAAAAAATGGAGTGAAAATAATTTTAATCAAAAGAAGGCAGGAAAAAGGGAGGCAAAAAAAGGGAGGGGGAGGAGCATAGGGAAAAACAGGTAAAAAGAAAATACAGTCTAAGATGGTGGAAATGAAACCAAATATATGTCACTATATATAACAAATGGACCAGAGTTCCTGACTAAAGAGTGTCAGATTCCACGGAAAAACTGAGTGCAGCTGTGTGCTGTTTATGAGAGACACATCCAAAACCTAAGATATAAAAGAATGGAAGAAATACATGCTAAGGGAAAGAGACTGTTAGAGTGACAGTATCATCCAGGCAGATTTCATAGCAGAAATAACAACTAGGGACAAGAGTGACTACTGCTCTTAACAATAGAATGAATAATGTACCATGAAAATGGAACAATTTAGAACTTATTTTCACCTAATAAATTAGCCTCAACATAAAGTACCATAACAAGCGAGGATTAGCAGAATTGCCATGTCATTGTCATAGAAGATTTTAAAGCAGCTCTTTCATTAATTGATATCAAGCAGACCAAAAAAAAAAAAAAGGTTTTTGAGTACAACAGAGGTTGGCAAGCTTTTTCTATAATGGGCTAGATAGTAAGTGTTTTCGGCTTTGTGAGGCCATACGGTCTCTGTCTCAACTACTTAACTCTGCCTTTGTGGAATGCAAGCAGCCAGAGATGATATGTAAGCAGATGGCCAGGGCTGGATTTGTTAACCCCCCCACCCCTCCCCCGCGGCTGGCGTTTGTCATCCCTGATCTCTTGGATATTTATTATAGTACCTTCCGCCCAACAAGTGGAAAGTGTGTATCATTCTCAAATAAGCACTGGGCATGTGCAAAAATTAGCCTCCTGCTTGATCAGAAAGTAAGACTCAGCATATTGCAGAATATCTGATTCATAGAGCATATTCTTTGATTACAAAACAGGTTTTATTTTATTCAGTAACAAATAGCGTAGAGAAGAATTTCCTGAAAAAGACACCCACACACAAAAATGGCTCAAACCATTAAAGGCTGATGAACAGAATCTCTTAATTGTATTAAATAATGAACAGTGAAAAGTGAAAAACAAGCTCAAGCAGGGAGATTTTAGAATACATAAAACTGACAAATGATTACTATCTGGAATATATCAAGGACGCCAAAAACAATCTGGTTAAGAAGATCAAACTACCCAATAAAACATGGGCAAAAGAAGTGCACAGGTGTCTCAGAAGAGCGGCTAGGAATAGACAGTAAGCACAGAAAGATGCCCCATCTCATTAGCAGTGAGGAAACACGAATTAAGAGCACAGACATTTGTCTTACAGAATGTCAGTCTAACAACATCTGGGCTTGTGAGGAGGGGGAGCCTTGGGAGCTCTAGCCCAGGGTCTTTGAAAGCAGGAAGTGTCTCCCTCGGGAGACAGTTTGGACTTACCTAGCACCATTGGCCTGCTCGCGCATACCTCTGCCACCGGGCTGTGGGACGTTGATGTGCTTCATTTTACTGGTCCCCTGAACCCTCAAGGTGCCAGTCTGTGGGCCCCCTCTGTGGCTGCATCCAGAAGTCTACACCCCTCCAGTTTTCCTCCAGTGTGCATGTAAATATCATCATTTTCTACATATGCCATGGTGTCAGAAGAGTTGGGAAGCACTCTCCTAGAGACTCTGTCCCATGGGTCACCAGGAGAAGAGTACGGGAGTGTTGGTAGCAGCGTTTGGTGATAGCTTAAAGCTTGAAATAACCCACAAACCCATAAATGGGGGAATGGGTAGATAGTGGTGTCTTCATGCAATGAACAGTGTAGAGCTGTGTGGTTAAGTGAACTACAGCTACGTGCGTCAATGTAGATGTATCTCACAATATTGAGGAAGAAAGAAAATTGCAGAAAAATAGTGGGATACAAGCAAAGTAGAGCAGTATAACTTAGGGTTACAAAAATGTGTGATCTAACCATAATTTAAGGGAATGTTAATCACAGAATCCGGAGTAGTGCTTCCCTTTGGTGAGATGAGAGGTAGGGAGAGGACAGGGAGGTATAGTTTTGAGAACACAGTGAGCCTAGAAATGTTCTACCTTTTTCAGGTTAGGTGGTGGATGAAGCAGTGTTCATTTTATTATTAGTCTAAGTTATAAATGCTTTCATATGTGTGAACTATTTTCTGGTCAAAAAACCAATACCACAGTGGTATCTTAGAAGCGTCTGTGTCAGTTAGGAACTACATTTGGCCAGGTGACCAGTGGAGCCCAGGACAGGTTTCTTTTCTTTCACATTACGGCAGCGGTAGGTTCAGGGCCAACAGGTGGCTTTGCAGGTCATCAGGGCCCCACAGCCCTTCCACGTTCAGCCCCACCGTTCTAGTTCATGCCTGCAGTCTGGAAGGTCCCCTCTAGTGCAGGATGATTACGGGGCCCCTGCCATCACATCCGTATTTAAGGCAGGAAGAGGGGGCCAGGCAGAGATGTCCCTGCCAACCGTATCCTCCTTCCATGGAACTTTCTTAGAAGTCCCAACGGGAACATGCCCTCCTCGCTCACTGACAGGACCTTCGTCGCCTGGCCATGCCTATCTGCAAGACACACTGGAAAAGGTAGTTTTAGTGAGCTGGGCGCATTACCTCGCCGTTCCTCAGCATGCTGCTGTTAGGAAGGAGGAGAGAATGGGTCCTGACCAGCAGCGATGGCCGTCTCCAACACAGCACTCAGGTATTTAGAAGTTCAAACACTTCCAAGTAACTCAGGGATCAAGAAAGACTTTAACGTGAACCAGAACTTGTGGGATGCAGCTGATGTGGGATTTGGAAGGAGGGGCATAGCTTTTTTTATTTTTTAAGATTTTATTTTAGAGTGTGAGCACGAGTCGGGGGAGGGGCAGAGGTAGAGAGAGAATCTCAAGCAGACTCCGACACGGGGTTCAGTCTCCTGACCCTGAGATCATGACTTGAGCCGAAACCAAGAGTCGGACGCTTAATGAACTGAGCCACCCACCCAGGCACCCCAAGGAGGGCCATTGCTTTAAATGCTTTTACTGAATAAAGCCTGAACACTGGTGAGCTACCTGCCTACTGGATTAGGTAAAAATATATGTCTAATAAATTCAGTGAGAGAAGAAAATAAACAATGTAGAGCAGAAAGCAAACAGAAAACACGCAGGGGAGAGGATCAATGAAATGAAAAGCGGGTTCTTTGAAAAGACTAGTAGTCAAAACTGGAAGACTGATGAGGAAAACGAAGATGGCGCATAGCAGCGGTCTCAGATGTGAAAGGGGTGCAGCTCCAGCTGCTGTAGGGGGTTTTGAAAAGGATCTTACGGATAGCTTTTTGCCAGCGAATTTGAAGACTTAGATGAAATAGACAATCTTCTAGAAAAAGATGGCCTACCGAAGCTCTCTCAAGAAAGACTGAACGCTTGACAGTCTCCCCGAGAGAGAGAGTGAGCAGTTCGGACGCACGCCCAAACCCACCCCAGCCGTGCAAACACTGGACCCGAAGTCTGTACAGGCCAGTTCTTCTTCATACTCAAGGACAGGATTATTCCAATACTGCACCTCCGACTGTTCCAGAGGACAGAAGAGAAGCAACGTTTTATGGAGCCGGAACCAGGGAAGGGAAGGACGAGAGAGTGGGGAGGTGTCCGGTGGACGCTCTGACTCGGCGAGCCCGGGCCTTCGATTTCTCGCAGCACCACTGTTCTCATTCCTGGAACTGGCCAAAGCTTTCAGGACCAAAGTAGCTTCAGAAACTCCCACCTCTGGGTTCTTTTTGTTCAGATGTTGGCCTGACAGCTTCTTTCTCGGTTGTTTATGCCCCACATGGCCAGCGGGAATGCTGTCCTTGTCCAAAGTCAGCTGTATTTTGGAGAACAGACACCTCTCTAAATGCTAACAAACATAGTCACGTTTAATTTCACATAAATTTGTTCACGTGATAGAAACTTTTTTCTCACCATGGAATTCTCTCTCGCATCAGTGCCTCTGCCATTCTGTTTCCTCCCGATTTCATGGTAATGACCTGGTGTGGACACGTATCAGTGTTCTCTTGCCATATAATAAAGTACCCCACGCATAGCAGCCTTTCCTTAGCTCACAGATCAGCAGGCTGGCATGGCTGGAATCTCAGGGTATCACCAGGTCGAATCCGAGGTGTCATCCAGGCCGAGCTCTTGTCAGGAGGCTCCTCCTTACTGTGGGCAGAGTTCAGTTCCTCACCGTTATAGGGCTGAGCTTCCCATTTCCCTGCCGGCTGTTGTCTTGGGGCTGCTCCCACCTGCTTTCCACCTGCCCCCCCTTCAGGTCAGCAGGGTTGCACCAGCCCTCCCCCGTTCTTCAGATCTTTGACTTCCTTTCAGCTTTTAAAGGCTCATGTGCTTGGGTTAGGCCTGCCTGGAGAGTCTCCCTTTAGATGAACCCAGAGTGAACTGATGATCAGTTACACCTGCAAAAGCCTCTTTTGCCATAAAGCAGAGCCTGGCTGGGGGCAGGATGGCTGCCCCATGTACAGGTCCCTCCACACTCAGGGGAGGTGATTATACAAGGGCAGGGGTCCCTGGGGGTCATCTTAGGTCTGGCTAGAGCTGTATCCGTAGCAATGGCAAAATGCTTCAGCCGTCCCCAGGCCCCACAGCCTCATGCCATTATGTATCCGTTCAAGTCCCAGTGCTTGTCATGCACATAGTGTGAGTCAGGGGTGGAGCAGGTGCCCGAGTACATCCACTAAGTGCAGGCCTCCCCACCTGCGGGCCTGTGGGACCAGAGGCTCCCGGCATGCAGTGGCCGGCCAGGTGCAGGACAAGAGTCACGGCGTGCTGCATCAGAAAGAGGGCCGTGGACGGCGAGAAGGAGCCGCTGGTCCAGGCAGTGTTTGAAACCCAGCCCGGCAAACTGCAGCTGGAGTCCGTGGTTAAATTTCAAGGCCTGGGAACACACTGCCTGCCGTCCTCTGGGCTCTGAGCCATCCTTTGTTTTCCCTGAAAATGGGATTCCTCTGCAGCCCAGCGAGTGGCTTCCTCAGCCTGCTGCCTGTCAGGAGCCTCTGTCGTGCCGGGCTCCCTCCGCCCTAGTCTGAGCTGCTTGTTCTGGAGAATCCGGAGGCTGGGCTGGGTGTGGATTCCTGGGGCATACACTGTCACACAAGCCACACCCACGGACGATGCTTCTGACATGGCCCTTCTCTGCTTCCAGCTTCTGCTGAGATGTGAGGGTGCTCGCTCGTAAGCTTCTCCAGCGCCCCTGGTTGGATGAAGAGAACCGATGAGGAACACCCTTAGTCTCTTGCAAGGGTCTTTGTGTGGCCCAGCGCTCTGACCTCCAGATCCTTCCGAGGCGCCAAGAGAGGGTTGAGCAGGACACTGAGCCTCGTCTCTGTGCCACACTCCCCCACAGCGGGTTCTGACTCTTGGCCTCTTGTCATGTGGAGAGGCTGAGCATTTGCAGTCATGCAGTCGGGCTCCCTTTTCATTCTCCGTTCTTCCATTTCTCCCCTCTTTGCCTCTCAAGACAGGTAGCAGAGCCTAGGTGGCTTCTGCTGAGCAGTCTGTTCAGGCCCTTCAGTTACAGGTCCTGCTTCTGCACAACCAGGTCCCTTCCTGGGTTTCCAGGAACCCACGTGTCCTTGTGAGCCTCCGCGGCAGCTCCCTCAAAGTCTAGATTCCCGGGACACGCTGCTCACAGCAGTTTCTACTTCCTCGGAGACAGTTTAGGGAAGTGCTCCTCTGTTTCTTGGAGTCCCTACCAGCAGCGTCTTTCCTGCCCACGTTTCTATGAATAGCCTGCTGAAGGCTGTCGGGACTCCATCTACCATGCTCCCCGAATTCTTCCGACCCTGGAATACCTGCCCCGTTGTAGGTATTGGTTACAGCAGTGCCTTACTTCCCGGCTTGCAAATCCACTGTCATCCCCGTAACAAATAACCACACATCTAGTGGCTTAAAACAACACCCTTTTAGTGTCTCACAGTGTCAGTGGGTGGGGAGTCTGGCATGGGGTAGCTGGACCCTCTGCTCACCTGGCAGCTGCGGGCCCTCAAGCC
This sequence comes from Leptonychotes weddellii, assembly GCF_054177405.1. NCBI lineage: Eukaryota > Metazoa > Chordata > Mammalia > Carnivora > Phocidae > Leptonychotes > Leptonychotes weddellii. Next base: position 3,393,944 of record NC_138373.1, on the reverse strand, counting down.
CACAGGTTATCGGCAGCATGCAGTTCCTTGGGGTTGTAGGACTGGGGTCTCCGTCTAGCCTCTGCCTTTCCTCCTGCTGCTGCTACCTGTCAACCAGGGGCCCCTCCCAGCCCCGCAGTGGAGCACCCCCTTATTCAAACCCTTCTCACAGGTCAAGTCTCTGATTTCTGTGACCGGCCGGAGAAAACTCCCTGCTCTGATGGCACTCACGTGATTAGGTCGGGCCCCCTGGATTGTCTCTGTATCTTAAGATCAACCCCATTGGTACTTTAATTACATCTGCAGAATCTCTTGGCCCTTGAACACAATGATGGGAGTAATCCCAGGAGGCGGAGATGATGGGGGTCATCTTAGAATTCTGCCTCCCTCGGTGGCCTTCTGTAGTTTCTCTGCCCTTGGGCAATCCTGTGCAGCCCCTACTCAAGCAGGCACATGCGTGGGCTTTGGGTCAAAGTTTGTTTTTTTAGCAATGGGATCACATACTTGGTTTTCCTGGCAGACCCCCCTGCATCTTTTTTTTTTTTTTTTTAAGCTTTTATTTATCTGTCAGAGAGAGAGAAACTCCCTCTACTACTATTACAGTTCTCATTCATTCACTTTAGGAATTATGGAATACTCCATGGTGTGGATGGAGCGCTATGTATGTTTTGGGATCATTAAGAACAATTTTGTAGGGTGCGTGGGTGGCTCAGTCGTTAAGCGTCTGCCTTCGGCTCAGGTCATGATCCCAGGATCCTGGGATCGAGCCCCGCATGGGGCTCCCTGCTCGGCAGGAAGCCTGCTTCTCCCTCTCCCACTCCCCCTGCTTGTGTTCCCTCTCTCTCTGTCAAATAAATAAATAAAATCTTAAAAAAAATTTTTTTTTGCAATACAGGAATATGTATTACTTACCACTAAAATAAAAAGGACTATTAAACTGGACACAATGAGCATGGGAATTAAAATTGCTTAAGACCCTGTATGTCTAAAAAGATCCTTATCCTGCTTAATACTCGATTAATAGTTTATCTGGGTGTAGAGTTTTAGAATGAAAACACGTTCTTCCTAGAATTTTCAAGTTGGCCCATTTCTCGTAGCTTCCAACACCCCTCGGAGAAGCTGCTAGACGCTGTGTTTCCTCCCCCCTCGTGTCTCCTTCTGAAAGCACCTAATTTCTTTATGCTGCTCCCTCCCCAGCCTTGCCCTGAAGAGTCGCCTGTGCCTTGGGAGGGTGTGTTTGCTCCTGGGGGGAGAGTCTTACCTTTTTACTTAAAAAAAATTATGGTTGTAACTATTATTTATATATATCCATTTGCATATCTTGACCCTTCATGCATTTTTTAACCTCTCTTGTGTGTTGGACTTTGATGGGCCATTTTAATCTAAAAACTCATGATCTTCAGTTCTGGAAAGATACATTACTCTCTTGATGATTTCTTCTGGCTCTTCTGTTATTTAGGTTCTGGATCTGTTTTTCTGATTTTTTTTTTTTTTCGTCTCCTAGTTTCTCATCTTTGTCTTCTTGCTCTACTTTCAAAGCAACAGCCCCCACTGTTTCTTCCAACCTGCGGTGAGCGGTGAGCGTGGGGAGCTTATTCCAGAGCAGTGGTGCGTGTTGCGGGGGGAGATGCAGAGTGGTGGGTGGGGGTGGCCCTTCACTGGGGGCAGGATTCCCAATGAGAGATGGGACTGCTCTGCTCTGATAGGAAGAACTGCTTCTGAGGCTGGACCCAGGGGACGCCCTCCTGCTGGGGTTGGAGCGGAAAGCGGCCCCTGGGTCAGTCGCGTCTGTCTGTGCTAGCTGTCACGTGTCACCCCGTCCTCCGAGAGAGGGCTTAGCGCCATCTTGTCATCTTGGGAGAACCAGATAAGGGCCTTGGGTCCAGCTAAATAAAATTCTTGCTTCTGCCACACCGCTGTTTCTGTGTCACAGTTCTGGAATGCTCTGTTTCCGTGTGTGACTGACTGACAAATGGCTTGAGCATTTTTTCTACTCAGTTACCCATTATCTTAATTGGGTTATTAGTTCCTTCTAAAGAGGGGATGTTGTTTCCCGACTGAGACTCGAATTAATGTGAGAGGGTCCAGGTTTTACCATGGAAATAATTCTCGTCAGTGCTTTAAAATGCAGTTTCTCGGGGACGGGGTGCGGGGATGGGGTAACTGGGGGACAGGCTTTAAGGAGGGCACATGATGTAATGAGCACTGGCTGTTGAATATGCAACACTGTATGAATGTACGAATTGTACGAATGTATGAATTACTGAACTCCATCTCTGAAGCTAACGCTGCATTATATGTTAATTGAATTTAAATAAAATTAAATTTTTAAAAAAAGGCAATTTTTTTCCACTTAAAAAATGACATTTCGGGGCGCCTGGGTGGCTCAGTCGGTTAAGCGGCTGCCTTCGGCTTAGGTCATGATCCCAGGGTCCTGGGATCGAGCCCCGCATCGGGCTCCCTGCTCGGTGGGGAGCCTGCTTCTCCCTCTCCCTCTGCCTGCCTCTCTGCCTACTTGTTCTCTCTCTCTCTCTGTCAAATAAATAAATGAAATCTTTAAAAAAAAAAAATGACATTTCTATTGTTGAAAATTTGGAAATAGGGGAAATATAAAGAAGAGAATAAAAATCACCTAAAATGCCCCCTCCTATCATTCCAGTCTCTTCTTAGTGTTGTATTTACTTTCTTACACAATTTAAATAGACATAGTTAAATGTCCTCCATTTTTTTGAACTTTTATTTATTTGCTCATATTATGAACATAATTTTTAATGCCAGTGAATGAGTGTATCTGCCATATTCCTATTGGATTTTAAGAATAGTTCCCATTTTTTCTTTGTGAATAATGCTTATATAAACATCCTTGCACATAAATGTTTGATTCCTTTCTGATTATTTCTGTAGGACAGCAACCTAAAAGTGGAGTTCCTTTGTGGAAGGATGGAGATGTCTCTAGATGCTGATATGTCTCTATCTAGTGGTGGTATGTAGCTTAAGAGCTATTTTTAGAACTGGGGGTGGATCAGTGCCACTTTCTGTTCCCACCAGCAGTTTCTGAGAACATCCATCTCCGTACCCTCACCATCGCACGATTCTGTCATGTAAAATTGTCCGCTAGTTTGACAGGGGAACACGATTTCTCACTGCTGCAGTTTGTGTTCCTGGAGGATTTGTGAGGTTGAATGGTTTTTACAGTGTTTGCGAAGTGTTTATATTTCTCATTCAGTACCCATGTGCTTGATTTTGAGATACTTCAAGCACCAGAAAGCAGACACAGGGTAATGAATGAATGATTTGTGTACCTATGACCCAGCTGAAGGACTAGGCTGCAGCAGACAGAATCCCAGGGGGGACAGTGTTCCCTTGGAAGTTTTCCTGGACACTCAACCCCTCCCGGCAGCATCCCGTTTTCAGAACCACTGGTGTAGACTAGGCTGGTGTAGACCGTTACCGAGAGCGGACTCTGCGCCGTGTTCCTGGCTTCTGGTGTCCCCAATGTCTCCTGCAGGCCCCTCCGCCAGCCAGACTGTGTCCTCTGTGCCCCGGAGAGGCAAGGCAGTGCGGCTGTGAGGCGGGGGTGAGGTGTGTGTAGCTGCGTGTGTGGGAGAGGGCAAGCGCTGGGCTCCGTGGAAACCCTACAGAGCGAGCACTGCACACCTGAGCTGTGCCCGGAGCGCAGGCGCGGCCCCGCTTGCTGGTCGCCTGCTCTATCCGCACTAGGTCGCCGTGACTCCGCCCTCGCCTTTCCCCCCCCCGCACACAGGTGCCACGTCCTGATTTTCTCACGCCCGCCTTCTCGCTTTTAAGTGACACCAGCCTTGTGTTTTGTCCTACACGGTAGTTTCATTTCACCTGTTTTGAGTGTGTGGGTCTTTGGGAAGAGGATTTGTTGAGACCCTTCCTCAGATGTTCCTGGTGTCCTGAGCTCCGTGCTGTGTCTGCTGAGAGGATCGCGGGGTTTGGGCTCTTAGTCTATGGATTTGGTGTATTACAGTTATTGATTTTTGTATGTTAAATCTACCTTGTGTGCCTGGGATAAGTCCCACTTGGTGGTGATGTGTCATCCTTTTTATCTGTTGCTGGATTTGGTTTGCCAGTGTCTTATTAGAGACTTCTTCGTCTCCGTTCATAAGGGAGGCGAGTCGGTGGTTTTCCTGTGATGGCTTTCTTCTTTCTTTTATTGGACTTCACAAACCTGTGCACTGGATTCTTTGGTCGGCCCTGGAAGATTCTCAGCTGTTTTCTTTTCAAATATCACCTTCGCCCCATTCTTATTCCTCTCTTCTTGGAGCTGTCTTTAAACACGTGTCAGACCTTCTCTCTCTGTCTTCCATATCTCGTAACCCCTCTTGTAGAATTTCTCTTTCTTTTGGTCTCTTTGCACCACTTCCTGGATAATTTCTTTTGACTGGTCTTTTAGTTCACCCATTCTCTTTTCTGTTGGGTCTGATATGTTGCACTGAAGTTGTAGTTTCTGTTACTGTATTTTTCATTTCTAGAGGTTCTAATTGGTTATTTTTCAAACCTGGCGTTGCTGTTTATAATTGATTGTTCTCTACAGATTTCAAAGTGTGTTTTATTTCTTTAAACAGGCTGAGTGTAGGAGCACCTGAGTGGCTCAGTCGGTTAAGTGTGTGCCTTTGGCTCAGGTCATGATCCCGAAGTCCTGGGGTCGAGGCCCGCATGGAGTCCCACATCGGGTTCCTTGCTCAGCAAGGAGTCTGCTTCTCCCTCCCCCTCTCCCTCTGCTCCTACCCCTGCTCATGCTGTCTCTCTCACTTGCTCACTCTCTCAAATAAATAAATAAAATCTTAAAAAAAATAAAAAAATAAACAGGGTATGTATAGTTTTATATCTTGTGTATGGTAGTCTCAACATCTGAGCTCCTTTTCTTGGAAGGAAACTTTTCACCGAAATATAGCATACAAACAGAAAAGTGCACAGATTATAAGTGTGCAGCTCAGTGAATTTTCAAAAAGTGAGTGTACCATGAAGCAAGTATGCAGATCAAGAGATAGGACATTACCAGGACTCTAGTGGGTTCCTGCATTGTCCCTCCCGACAGTTAGTCACTGGCCCAACTGTCTTCCAACACCAAAGATCACTTTTGCCTGTTCTTGTGTTTCCCATAATAGAATCATATCATATATACCTTTTTGTGTCTGGCCTTGTTTTTGTTTTTTGTTTGTTTTTTGCTTAATATCATATTTTAAAGACTTATTTTGTTGGTTCGGGAAGAGTTCATTACTGCTGTACAATATTGCATTTTATGAATACACCTCAATTTATGTAGCTATTCTCTTGTTGACAGACACTTGGGTTTTTCCAGTTTGGTCTCAATAGGAATAATGCTGCTGGGGGTGCCTGGGTGGTTCAGTCAGTTGGGTGTCTGCCTTGGCTCAGGTCATGATCCTGGAGTCCTGGGATCGAGCCCCATGTCAGGCTCCCTGCTCAGCGGCGAGTCTGCTTCTACCTGTGGCCCTCCCCGCTCTCATGCTCTCTCTGTCTCTCTCAAAAAAGTAAATAAAATCTTAAAAAAAAAAGTATATACCTAGGAGTGGAGTCAGTGGGCCAGTGGGTGTGTGTATGTCCAGCTGTAGGAGATGCTGCTAAACCTTTTTTTCCTAAGTGTGTGCGCCTATTTTTACTCCCACCAGCAGTGTGTAAGAGTTCTGACTGTTCCATTTTCTCTCTCATACTTGGTGCTGCCTGTCTTTTCCATTTTAGCAATTCTCACGGTTGTACAGTGCTATTGCTTTGTGGTTTTAATTTGTAAATCTGATGATTAATGAGGTTAACCATATTTTCCTATGTTAAAAAACCATTTGGGATATTCTTACTTTGCAGTATCTGTTCAAAGCCCTTTTCTACTTTTCTGTTGGGTCCTCTGCCTCTTTCATATTGATTTTGGAGACGAGTCCTTTTTGTGATGTATGTACTGCAAATATCTCCTCTTAATCTGTAGTTTGCCTCTACATTCTTCTGAAGAGAAGTTCTTAATACAATTACTGTGCCAGTCAGGAAAGAAGAAACCACACCAGATGGGAAGGGGAATTCAGGTTCACGAACGGTCCTGTAATGTCCTGGTATGAGACCTCTAGGTGCCACTCAATAATGGGTTAGGAGTTGTTTCTCAAAAGGAAGGAAGCAGGTGTGCTCCAAACTCCTGAGGTTGGCCCCAGAGGGTCCACACTGCAGACTTATTTGCCACAGATTCTTCCAGTGCTGTTGGATCCCCAGGGTCGGAGCGGCTTGCCTGCAGCCCAGACTTGCTGCCCATCTTCCTCTTGCTCTGGTCTCCACTAAAACTTGGCGCCTGTGGGTTCAGTGGTGCACCGAGGTGTACTAACAAGGGTAGAAGTGGGTGTTCAGGGAAGGAGGCCTCCCCTTTTGGCTCCCACGTGAGGTTATTGTAGGTGCTGGAAGCAAGGGAAGGCCGGTCTTTTTAGATGCAGGAGGACAGGCTGTTTCTCTTGGCAAGTAAGGCTCAGATTGAATCAGCGGTTCAAGCTTCTCAGCGTCATTGGAGCCCACCCTCCTTTCCCTGTTCCAAGGTTTAGGGTCCCTCTTTCTCCCAATCAGTGCCTTAACTTTCACATAGGAAACTTGGTGAGGCTGTGGATTCAGTTTTCACTGTTGTTCTGCAAACCACACAGTTAAATTTTGTATCTGAATTTTAGTTTGGTGGACAAAAGAAACATTCTTTTAGGGTCCCTCTAGAAACTTTCTTGTTTCTTTGACCAATGTAAGCATCATATTTGAAGGGCTGTGCTTGTCAGTCTCTGTAACCTCCCCAGGGCACTGAGAAGCATCCGTGGGCAGTCTTCCCTTTGTGAGCAGCGCCTTCCCCCCATGTAAGAAATCTTTTTTTTTCCCATGTAAGAAATCTTTGTGTGCCCAATGCCATGAGGATCTTTGCCTGTGCTCTGAATGCTTTCTTGTTTTACCTCCATGGCCAGATCTGTAATCCATCTGGAGTTAATTTTTGTGGATGGTGTGAGGTAGGGGTCATGATTCCTGTTTTTTCCATATGGAGATTCAGTTGACCCAGTATCATTCATTGAGAAGACCATCCTTTCTATGGATGTGAGATTCTGTTCCAGGACTCTCATTTCTGTTCCAGTTGTCTGTTGGTCCGCATACCAGTGCCACATTCTCTGTTACCGTAGCTTAGAAGAGGCTCTTATTTGGTAGTGCAAGTCTTCCAGCATTGTCATTGATCTCCAAGGTTACCTCACCCTTTGCATTGCCATATATGTCTTACCAGTTTGCATGCACACACATACTTGATTGTGCATGCACTCACACACACGCACACACTTGCTGAGACCCTGTCTGCAATTGCATTGCCTTGAGCTTCTGCACCAGTTTGGAGAGAACTAACATCCATACACTCCATCAACTTGGTATATACCTTTCTATTCATTAGGCCTTTAATTTCTGTCAATGGTGTTGTGCAGTTTTCGGTGTTGTGGTCTGCACATCGTTTGGTAGACTTATTCTGTAGTAGTTTTGTGTTTCTTGACATGATTGTAAGTGGTGTCATTGCTTTTGCGTATCCTTTTCCCATTGTTTCTCCTGTATGAAAACATGATTGAATATGCACACTCACCATGTCTACTCACGTTGCTGATTCTAGTAATTTGTCTGTAGATCCTTTTGCGATTTCTACAAACACAATCACAGTGTCTGCAGAATAGTTATAACTTTCTTTCTTTCTTTTCAATTCTCAGACCTTTCGTTTGTTTTTCCTGCCTTAACTGCACTCGCCAGAACCTCCAGGGCATTGTTGAGTAGAAGTGGTCAAAGCACAGGCATCCTTGTCTTGTTCCTGATACAGGAGAGGGGGGCTCAGTGTACATTTGTTGAGACTTTTCTTTGCCAGTAGGCAGACTGCTCCTAATAAGCTAGGCTAACATATTCCCGTCCACCTGCGGTATTAAACCTTCATAGGGTTTAATGTGAGAATGAAGTGGAATTAAATGCAAAATGCCCAGAATAAGGCTGGCCATGCGGTAGATAGGTGCTCACCAAACTGTCTGTAAGTTAGTCGTTCTTTTTTGTGTATTTGGAATACAAAAAATTAACTTCGAGGACTGCTTGGTAGCAAGAACTCCATCCTGTGTCTTTGCTAAGGTAGAAAAGGGCGTTCTAGTTCAAGAGGACTTGCTTGAGCTTCCCTCTGCATTTTGCAGCAGGTGCTGTATTTCAGCAGCGTATCCCCAGCTGGTATTAGGTATCACTTAAAAAGTGTAATTACCCCGATTTTAGTGGAATTCCCTTACGCAGGACCATTTTGTTGCCCCATCAACAGCCAGTGGTAACCACATCTGTGAGACCTGGGCCATGGGGGTAGGCAACACAAAAGTTTCCCAGTTGTACATATTGTTTCAAATGCTCACAGTTCCGGAGGGAAGAGCAAACAGGATTCCGAGGTAAAACCTGCAGGTTAAATTTATTGTGCTGAACTTAGTGACGTTCAGGAAAGAGCTGTGTTTTTCTTTCCAGTGCTCTTCTGGAGCCAGCATCGAGCCCATGACCGGAGCTCTGGTGACAGCTACCCACTGTTTTCAAAATTAATTTTGCCACCCCTGGTATGGGCAGAGTCCTCTCCTTTCTGCCAGCAGAGGGAACATCTCACCAGCCTGTTGTGGCGGGAAGAGGGGCTTGCACGTCAAAGAGCCGTGTGGCCCAGGGTGTCACCCCCCACCTCTTCCTTCCCTGCCTGGCTGGCTGCGTCACCCCGCCACGTCTGAGCAGGGGATGAGGACCCAGGGAGCCCTGCCCCGCAGAGCTGCACGCTGGGGGGTTTCACCCCGGGCAGGAGAGGGGCTAGCTAGAGCCAGGGGCCGGGGAGAGCAAGGCTCAGAGCTCCTTTCTGTGAACGCGTCCATTCTCTCTCTCTCTCTCTCTCCATCACGGTCACACCTGCAGAGTAGGAGCCCCTGCCCAATTCCCGAGTCAGAGGCAAACAGTTTGGGCCAGGCTGGGTGGACCCTGTGCACCCATCAGCACCTGTGACTGAGTGTGCCTCCTGCTGCTCCAGCATCTCCTCGAGTTCAGTCATCCTCTTAAAATGTGGAAAGAAGGGGCTCCTGCGTGGTTCAGTCGTTAAGTGTCTGCCTTCGGCTCGGGTCATGATCCCAGAGTCCTGGGATCGAGCCCCACATCGGGTTCCCGGCTCTGCGGGAAGCCTGCTTCTCCCTCTCCCACTCCCCCGCTTGTGTTCCTGCTCTTGCTAACTCTCTCTCTGTGTCAAATAAATAAATAAAAAATCTTTAAAAAAAAATGTGGAAAGAAATATTTTGCTTCTGGGTCTGGTGCCTGCGTGTTTTAGCAAGTGTTAGGTGGCATGGTGGGTCCTGTGTGTGTGTCCTTGGTTGTGGACATGACGAGGTAGGTCCCATGTGCGTCGGTTGTGAATATGGCAAGGTGGGTCCCATGCGTGTCCTCGGTGGGAACACGACAAGGTGGGTCCCGTGTGTCCTTGGTTGTGAACAGGACAAGTTGGGTGCTGTGTGTGTCCTTGGTGGGAACACGACAAGGTGGGTCCCCTGTGTGTCCTCAGTGAGAACAGGGCAAGGTGGTTCCATGCGTGTGTCCTTGGTTGTGAACACGACAAGGTGGGTCCTGTGTGTGCCCTGGGGAAGCACAGAGGCCTCTCCAGGTTCTGATTACCCAGACCCCTGCTTTCACTCCTCTGCTGGGTGTGTTTCTGCTTTTCCACCAGAGCTGATATGTCAGGGTGGAATGGGGAGCCCCATATCTGCCACCTTTCTAGGAGTTGACCAACACTTATCTAGAGAAAAGAATTGGAAATCCAAAACTCAAGTTAAATTGGTAGGTGCTCAAGTAAGTTTACCAAGTGCTTGGTGCATTTCTGTAGATAAGGCTTTGTCTGGGGACAAAGGAGGGAGAGTGGCCCAGCAGGAGTTCCTATGCCTGTCTGCTGTGTTCCAGAACCTTCTGGGTGCTTTTACAAAGTACAGATTCCTGGGTGTCCCTCAGACTTATAGAATCAGGCCAGAGCCTCTGGCCCCACTGAGCTCAGTCGCAACATGGCAGGAAAATGTGTGGGATCAGCACATCTGGCCCATGGTTGGGGGGAAGCAGTTGTGATGGGAGAGTGGGCTTATTCTGGCCTCCCAGCTTTGGAGCGCATCTCCACCCACTTCACCCACGAGCAAGGCCTGACGCTCTTTGTAGGATGAATAGCTTCCCACCTAGGGTCCCTGTGCTGTGGAAGGTGTGGACCCTGTGGCCCTTTTATTTCATTAGAATTCCTTTGCTGAAGAACAGTGATTCCCGGTCCAGTCCCCCCTTGTGAATGAAATCCCCATTCGGTGGGGAGAGGGGGCAGGCAGAGACTCCACCTTTAGGTTCCTGACTCCGCCACCACCTCCCCCCGCCCCCCGCGTGCCCCCAGCCCTTGCTCTCTGCTCCTTAGCCACATCACAGGTGGCCCGGGCCCTGGGGACCAAGTGCCCTGAAAAACGCCTGCGCTGTGCAGGCCACTGGCATGTGCCATGCCTTTGAAGGTTTCTGGGGTACGTCTGGCCAGGATTCTGTCCAGCTGTGTGCCACCTGGCATCCTCCACCCAGAACGGGGAACGGTGTTTCCGAGTTTGGCAGATCTGTCCTGGTTTTGCGGGGTGCTCAGATGCATGGATCTGATGATGGCAAAGCTGAAGGAAAATCACATGTCAGCAGGGAAGGTGGCTGTCCTTATAAGCCCTCTGGAAGCCACAGATCCTCCTCTGAGCCGCTCCCTGGGCACGGGGCTGGGGTGCATGTCCGGCAGCCGTGTCAGGCGGGTCACATGCCTGGGGGAGGCCTGCAAGGTGTGTAGGATTTTTACTTTAAGAAAGTTTAAAGAAGTAAAAGTATAAAGAATAATGTAACTGACACCCATACCTTCCTCCCAGGATTGACCTAACATTTTTGTATCGTATTGATTTAGAGTTTTCTTAAATAAAACGTTGTCTGTATACAGTTACATATAAAGATGCGTTCTGGGGCATTGTGTGTGTCGTGCGAGCTATGGTCCGTTACATCATATGCGGCCCCAGACTCCGCGCCGTCCCCGCTGGGAGGCAGCCACTTCTTCCGTCTGCTGTGCGTCTTTTCTATCCGTTTTTTAAAAATAGCTTTCCACGCGCATATAGGTAACCTGTGAGCAACATGCGTGGATGTTTTCTGTGCTTTTGAAGCATGTAAACAGAGGTCTCCTTCCTTACGTGTTATGCTCCAGGCTGCTTTCTCCACCCACCTCTGGGTGCACACTTGACCCCGCTTTTCCCCCTGCAGCGTCTTTATCCTGTGACCACAGTTCCCCCAGAGGGTCCTGTGGCCCATTCAGTGTCCTCGCATGGGTGTCCACACGTGCGTGAGGGTCCTCCCGGCTGTGCCGTGGGCAGGGCGTGCGCGGGGTCGCGTCAGGCCCGTGTCCGCGGGGCGCTGTGGGCGCGTTTGTGTGCAGCCGAGCCGTGCTGCCCTTGGCGCGTGCCTTTGACGGTCCCCGTACCACTGGCCCGTCGGTGCTCACTGACTGCCCCGGGACCCAGGAAGGAGACCTGGGAGCCAGACCGAGCTGCAGTATTTAAAACTCCCCCAGAGGGTCTGCGTGCGGGCAGGGTGAGAACCATTGCTTTCCACAGCGGGGTCAGAGAAGCCGGCTCTGGACACTGGGAGGGCCGTCCGCCGGGGGGCGGGGGGGGGGTAGGAGCCCAGTTGCAGAGGGGCCCGGTCGGCGGGGAGCTCCCCTGTGTGGCTGCAGTCCAGGGGACACTGGTGTTGGTCTCAGGACTCATCCAGGGGGGCCGCTGGGCACCCCTGGGAATCTAAGAGGAAAGGACCACCTTCTCAGGCTCTGGACTTCTGGAAGGTCGTTCTGAGGTTCATCCTGTCCTATGGCTCCGTCCTAGATGGAGGGAAAGCTTTGGGGCTAGAACTTCATTCTGGACTGGTTTTTTAATGTTTCTTCTTTCAGGGATAGCCCCATGGTCACACAGGGCTGCTCCAAGTCCTGGGGTCTGTCATCCTTAAGAGTAGCACGTGGGACAGGGCATTGGGGGGGGCGGGAGGCTGGCTTCCATCTGCCCCACCAGCCCCTGCCTGCTCCCCTGCCTTCCCCCCACCCCTCCTGGCCCCGCCTGGCCCACACTTCCTCCTTCCACCTGCTCCCTCCTGCCTGCTCCCCTCCTTTCCTCCCTGTGCCTGCAGCCTCCTCCTGCCTGCTCTCCCCATCCCCGCCTGCGCCCCTGGCCCCAGCTGCTCCCTTCCCCACCCCCTGCTTCCCCGCCGTACCTCCCCCCTGCCCTAGACTGCCAGCCGCTGGCCGGCTCTGCAGCAGGCGGGGAGCAGCGGGCGCCAGGCAGACAGCCTCGCTCTGCCGCTCCTCCGCCCGCCTGGCCTCCTGCAGACCCGGCCTCCCGCGGGCTGCGGACGAGCTGGCTTCCTCCTGGAAGCGCCGGGGTCAGGTAAGGCAGCAGCCTCGCTCCGGCTAGCCGGCCTCCCTTCCTCTGGTTCTGTCCAGTCCGGGTGGAATGGCTGTAGGAAGGGAGGCTGCAGGTGGGGGGGATGGAGGCTGTGTGGAGGGGGGTCGGCAGAGGGCTCAGAAAGCAAACGCAGGGTCAGCCCTGACAGTGACGGGAGACTGGCCTCCTGGCTCCATCTGGCTTCTCGGCTTTCCGGCAGCGTCTGTTTAAAAGACCACTTCCTGGATGTATCAGACTCTTTCATGGGGGGGCACATGTGCATGCGTGTGCGTGTCTGTGTGCATGTTTGCGTGTGTGTGTGTGCGTTCTGACCTGGCCGTGGTGGGGGCGACCGCGGGAAGGAGCAGCCGTGCTGTCCTAGACACACCACCTGGCCCAGGACCCCTTCCTCCTTGTAAATGGGGGGGGCAGGGGGACTGTGCATAGTTCTCGTCTCACCTGATCTCAGCATGCACTCATGTACGTGCACACACGCGCTGTACCCCCCCCACACCCACAGGCATGCACGCACACGCACACACACGCTGGTGGGCCGGCAGGGCTCGGGGGACAGTGCAGCGACACACAGGACCCCCTGGCACAGTGACCTGGCAGAAGTCGATGCTGCCGTGGGTTTGGCGTCTGGAGGGGAGGGGCTGTGCTGTGGCTGGTTGGGTGGGTGGGTCATGGGCTCCTGTAAGGAGCCTCGGGACACGGCCTGGCTGGGCTGCCTGCTTTTCAGGGGGAGCCCAGAGGGGCCCTGGCCTTGCCAGGATGGGGTCAAGGGTGGAGTCCTGCGCACTTCTCCACAGATGTTGACCAAACTGCCCGGTGTTACAAGTGGGTCCATGCGATCTGAATTCAGAAGCGCCTAGAGGTGGGCCTCAGTTAGGCTCTGACTGTTTACCCCGTGTTGCTTCTGTTTCAGGGATCAACGCCCAAGCCCGGAGGCTGCAGCGGCACCGTGCCAAGGGAACCCCAGCCCTGGCTTCGGGGGGTGCCCGGAGCCCCCCCCCACCCCGGCTACGCCGCACCATCAGTGAGAGCAGCCTGAGCTCGGCCACGGCCCAGGGCCCCGAGGAGCGCAGCCAGGACACCATGCGCTACTCCCTCTACGAGTCGCCCCACCTGCTGCTCCTGCAAGGCTACAGCCCCCAGCACGTGAGCCTGCCCCTCCCCGAGGCCCCGCGCCCCGCCTGCCCACCGGACCCCGCCGGGAAGTTCTCAGGCTAGAAGGCCTTCTCCTGGCACTAGCTAAGTCAGCCCTGAGCTCCTGCGGCCAGTCGCTCTGATGATGATGAGGCTGCAGAAACGGGGTGGTGCGGACCACCATGCGGGGCTGTCCCAGATTCTGGAGGAAGTGGAGGCTTCCCTGTGCTTTGTTTCCAGAGCACTCTCCGTCCAGGCTACAGTGGGAGGTGGTGGGGAGGGGGCTCACCCGATACCAGGTTCCTTCTCAAAGAACGGTCGGCCACTTTCCAGATGGTGCCTGGGGCCATGCCGTGCCCTGGCTTTGGGGACCCCGACACAGGTCCACCCCCTTGTCCAGATGGTGGGTGCTGGGCGGACTCCTGTGGCACATGGCCTCGCGTGCGCTGCGGGAAGCCTTGTCTGAGGAGGCCAGCACTTGCCACCACTCCTGTCGGGGCCCTTGGCTGGAGGAGCGGAGCTTCCTTCCCTGCTCACCTGTTCATGCCGACTTGCTGAGCTCCCTCGGTCGGTGCACACCGTGCGGCGCTGTGGCTTCCGGTGCTCGGGTCTTCGCCATACCGAGCCCGGCCGGGCGCCTGCACGCCATAGGAATCGACAGGAGGCCAGCCGAGGGTTCCAGGCGAGGCTTTACCGGGGCCTATGCTCCAGCCCAAGGGCAACAGCGCAAGGGCAGGCGTCCTCAGGCGGACTCTCCGTGGGGCGGTCGGGAGGGTTTCTTCAAGAACCAGGTGGGCAGAGGAGTAGAGGTGAGGGTTTTCTTGGCACTTGCGTACTCAGCGTGCTTTTCCATACATTGCATGTCTCAGTAGTGTGTTAAATCCCCACTCCTGGGTGTGCGTTTTAGCATTTCAATGAGGGAGAGGTAAGTTGAGGGCTCCCGGTGGTCACGGCGCACGCTCGGAGGCCAGCGTTGGGGTCCAAGCTGGTGAGACGGGTGTGGCCTGGATCTCACGGGTTCTGCCCGGCGCTGACTCGCTGCTCTCAGTTGACATCCTGTTTTATGCGCTCCTAAGACCTATTGCTCCAGAAATGCAGGCTCCGGAGTTTTCTCATAGGAAGCTTTTTCTTTATGGAAGCGTTGCATCGCATTAGGGTTTTGGGAGAGGCTGGAGTCCTGTCCCTATTCTGTCTCACGAGGAGGCATCTGCCCTTGGTCAGCGGGAGCCACAGAGGAGATGCTTGCGCACGGCGTGTCACAGATCACCGGCGGGGGTGGGGGTGCTTGGCGACACTCGGCCGTGCCTGTGAACCAGGGTCTGTGCACAGCGCGGCCCTTGTCTGGCCTCTGTTGTGTCCAAGCTAGAGTCATCCCTGGGTGTCTGGTGTGCCCCCGAGGCTGCTCTGGGAAGCCTCCACCCCTGGGGACAGGGTGGGTGCCCAACGTGTGGCAGGCTGGGGGCCAGCAGCAGGTTAGGAAGGGCTCCAGGGCAGGGCTGGCCCGGGATGGCGGTCCTGGCCACGTGGCTTAGGTGACCAGAGACGGGGACACCCTTTCATTTCTTCCCCCTGACGGATTTGCCCGAGGTGCTGCCCTGCCCCTGAGGCCTGGGCTTTGCGTTTCAGGACAGCCTGGTGTACCTGCTGAACCGGGAGCAGCACACGGTGGGCCAGAGGACCCCCTCCAGCAAGCCCAGCGTCAGCCTCTCGGCCCCGGACATCCTGCCCTTGCACTGCACCATCCGCAGGCACCAGCCCCCAGGCCCAGAGCAGGCGGGGAGCGGGCTGGTCCTGGAGCCCATCCCCGGGGCGCCCGTCTCCGTCAACTTCTCGGAGGTGGGGGGCCGGGCCGTGATGCTGCGCCACGGGGACCTGCTCTCCCTCGGCCT
Source organism: Leptonychotes weddellii (assembly GCF_054177405.1). Taxonomy (NCBI): domain Eukaryota; kingdom Metazoa; phylum Chordata; class Mammalia; order Carnivora; family Phocidae; genus Leptonychotes; species Leptonychotes weddellii. The sequence continues at coordinate 3,378,451 of NC_138373.1, read as the reverse complement.
CTACTACCTGCTGCTGTTCAAGGACCCGGTGCAGGCCCAGCCCCTGCCTGCCCAGGCCCTGGCCCGACTAAGCGCCGTGCCGCGGGGCTGCAGGATGTGCGGAGCCACGCTCCGGGCCCGGGGCGCCCCCACCTCTGGCTGCACGCGGGCCGCCCTGCCGCGGCCGAGGCTGCTGCGCCTGGAGTTCGAGCCCGAAGTGGAGGATGCGCTGCTGCAGCGCATCCTGACCCTGATCGAGCCCAGCGGTGATGACCACAAGCTGGCGCCCGCCTTCCTCCTCTGCCTCTGCGTCCAGCACTCGGCCACCCGCCTGGAGCCCGGCTCGTTTGGGCAGCTCCTGCTCAAGATAGCTAAGGCGATCCGAGAGACGGTCTGGGTCAGTCACCGGGATGCCGGGCGCTGCGGCGGGGGGCGTGGGGGGGGGCTGTGGCCACCTGGTGGGGGAGGTCAGGAGCCCCTCCTCTCCGAGGGCCGGCCTGCCCTGCCTATGCACACCCAGGGAGCCCGGGGTGTCCTCTGTGGCACTGTATCCTCGAGCAGTCGGCCGTGGCATCGGCAGCTCTGGTCCCGTGTCCCTCCCCAAGGCCCAGCCCAGCCGTGACATGGCCTGGAGCCCCGTGCTTTCTGCCAGGCGCAGGTTGGGCTTCTGCCAGCCCTCGGTGTGGAGCCCTCGTCAGCTCGGCGGTGGGGGCACAGGACTGGCTGACTTCTGTACGTGGAAACCCTTTCCTCCATCGGGGTCTCTAGAGCACGGCACCACGCGCGCTTGGGCCTTGCTGCGGGGCCCGCCTGTGCGCTGTCAGGTGTCGGCTAGTGCCCCTGGGCTCCACCCAGCACACCAGCGGCTCCCCTCCCCTCCCGGAAATGGCTCCGGGCACTGCCAGGCGTCCCCTGGGGGCACCGCTGGCCTGTCCCTGCAGGGCCGGGGGCAAGCGTGCTGCTGGCTGCCTGGGTCCAGCCCTCGCCGCCCCCCCACCCCCCCAGCGACTGGACTCCCCGGGGACCCAGAGCATGGCTGGTAATTACATGCAGTCCCTCCAAGAGACGCCCCTTCATCTCGGCCTGTAAACTGCATAGATTGTAGAAACTGGATAGAGTCCTCAGATTAAAATCACATTTAACATGTTCGAAACCTTTTAAAAGCAAAAGCCAACATGGGCTGTCATGTCCAGAGGCTTGTGTAAGTTATCCATGTGCATCGCGGGCGTCCGAGCCCACCTCCCAGGGTTTCCGTGAGGATTTGATGTTGGGACTGTCCTGGTGTGGTCACTTTCCTCGTGTGGTCTGTGCACCGGCCAGGTGAAGTCCATGCCATGCGGAGCCTGACCACACCGGGGCCCGCGGTGACTGTCTACATAGACCACCGTCCCATCCTAAGTCTGCTCTGGGCCAGACACTTCCTAGTGAGTCAGATGCTGTGATACAGGTGCTGTACCCCACGTCCCAGCTGGGGAAACCGAGGCTTGTCGGGGTGAACAAGCTCATCCAAGGTCTGGAGCTCAGAAATAGAGGAGTCTGGATCCGGGCCATCCCCTGCGTGCTTCCCCACATGCTTCCCCCTGTGCTGTTCATGAGCTTCAGCCCTGGTCTGTCGAGAGCCCCAGATGTTTCATTTGTCTGTCTGTTGGGCATCAAGCGCTCTCTGTCCTACTCTCTAGGGGAAGATCCTAGAACAAGTAACGGAGGCAGCCACTGGGGCTCTGCTTAGCCAGATAACAACCTGCTACTAAAGCAAGAACCATTTCTTGATTAAAAGAGACGGAAAATGTTGGCTAAGCCTGCGTCCTGCCAGGATGTTTAAGTGTACTTGTAAATACGCAAGCACACATCCATGTACTCATTGTCCCGGCAGCTGATGTTGGAAAGCGTATGTTTGAAGCTTAACCGTATGAGTGTTAGTCGAGACTTCGTTCTGGTGTTTGTAAAATGTTTGACCTGCTTTACTATTTCTTAACACGCCGGGGGTTATGTCAGCGAGCTGGGTGTAAATCGTGTCTGTTGCCGGAAGTATGCAGGTCATATTCAGGAACGGAACGGAAAATTACCCTTCCCAGCCTCGCTTCGCGTAAACAGCCCGCACGGTACAGGATGTCTGCAACAACAGTGTCGTGGTTTTTATGTGGATGGTGTACCGTGGATTTAGTGGTGTTCTCATTGAGTATATCCTGTGGTATCCTGTTTTTTCTCATGTTTGCTTTTTTGTCTTTATAATTGTAGGAGAAAACCAAAGAACTGGCAGAGAAGCAGGCGCAGCTGTAAGTATGGCCCCCCTTAGGCCCCTAGTTCCCTGGGAGACCACCTCCCCATGGGGCCAAGACCCCGGGGGACCCCCCCAGACGCCTCTGGGGTCAGCTCTGGGCTTCTGTCGCGCTGTCCTTCTGTCTCCGAGTGGCTGTTTCCATTTCTGTGCTCGGCCCCCTGGGAAGCGCTGGGTTTGGGGAGTTTTTCCAGGGTGCCCATGAGCCTCGTCCTGCCTTCGCTTCCCCTAATGATTGTGCTAAAGCGAGCCTGCCTCTTTGGGAGAATGTACGACTCCCGACTTTGAGCTAGGGCAGTCCACATCCGTTCGCCCACGTCCGTTTTCATAGAAAGCACCGTTGACGCTGTCACACCGCTGCTGGGACTTGGGAAGCTGTTTGGCATTAACCAGAAAGACGTGCCCATGCCGCCACCAAGAAGTGCAGTCCCGAGGGGGCCCCGCGGAGAGACGCCGGCACACGGGGTGGGGGGCAGGCGGCGTGCTCTTAAGTCCTTGTCCATAAGCGCAGGTCGGAACAACCCACATGCCCCGTGGCAGCGTGCCAAGTATTTGTGCAGTGGACACTTGGCGACAGTGAGCACGATCACACTGTGTGCTTCGTCCACGTGGCAGAATCTGAGAACAATGCCGAGCAGACAAAGCACCCGGCAGAGCGCCCACGATATGACCGAGTGTGCATGTGGGTGAAGCCCACAGCTCAGCCGCCCCACTTCTGGAATGTGCGTGTGTGGTAGCGCCCAAGATGCCATGGTCAGGGGGTGGTCCCTGCCCGTCGCCGTTGGCGGGGGGCCACGCAGGACATTACATCGCAGCTGGCTCCATGGTCTGCTCGGCTCCTGTGTCTGCTGCTGGTTTCTGGAAGCATGCTGTCACCACATGCGCGTATGTGTCCTCCGTGGTCCCGCACGGGGTAAGGAGGACTCGTCACTGCCCCCCTTCGCCGGCAGGGATGGAAGCCTGGGTCAGGAGCAGCGTAGATTTGCAGTCACCCAGCTGTCCCGCCCGGGCTGGAAGTTGAGTGCACAATTCTTGCCCCTCACAAGTGCGTGCTCTCTGGCTCCTGTTGACATCAGGAAGTCAGAGTGGCATCTGGGGAAGGGTTTGCTGATGAGTGATGTGCTTCCGAGGCACGAGGAGGCAGGGGGAGGCTGAGGCTCTGCCGCCCGGCTCACCAGGGCAGAGCTTAGTGTAGACCAGGCCCCTCGGAGGGTGGTGGACGGTCTGCCCGAGGTGGGAGAACAGCACGGGCCTTGGCCTGCTAGGTTTTCCGTGTGAGGGGGCTAGCCTTGGGGGCCCAGGGGCAGCTGTGACTGCCTCACCCCCGCCCCCCCCCAGCTTGGGGGACAGCGGGCTTCCAGGGCTTTCTTGGGGCCTGGAGGGGATGGAGCTGAGGTTTTAGGAGTTCACGCAGGCCTCGCCCCAAGTACCTCCTCCTCCTCCTAAGTGCCTGCTCACCGGGGAAACCGAGGCCTTCCCCCCAGCAGCTCCTGCCTGGTCTGTGTTCTAGAACTTGTGTCGTTAGGGCCTAAAAACAATCCTGGGTCCATCCCCAGGGAATGCTCCCTTTCTCCTCTTTTTAAAACAATTTTGAATCACTTCCAACGTGGAAAAGCACAGACTATGTCGATCACCCAAGAATCCACACCCGAACTTCACATTATGAACATCGCGCCCCGCAGGCTTTGGATCCTCTTGTGCTGTGCTTCTTGTCAAATTGCGGTCAGCTGGTGCCTTTCACCGCGTGCTTTTTGTGCATCTGTGATCCTCACACCTTTCCCCGGAGTCCGTGAGTGCGGGCGCTGTGCAAGCAGGTCTTCTGATCCACGGCCCAGTCCCTGGGGTTAAGCCCTTCGTGGCTCCTGATTGTTGTAGCATACTGATTTTTGTGGGCATTTTAATTAGCATTTCCTCATCTGAATTCATACGTCAAATTCATCCAGAATTTTTTTCCCCATTGTCCTGGTCTGACTTTAATAGCAAGGTTCACAGAAGCTCAACTGGGCCGCCTGGTCTGTTACTGGTTCCCCGTGTCAGGTTGTTTGAGGCGAGGTCTCAGGCGGCCCCTGGATTGGCCCGTCCCATTTCTTCAGTGATTATTGGTGTATCTGGTTTTCAGCCTCTGCTTGTGTTGATTTCGGTGACTTCTGCTTTCGTTCTCGAAGTTACTGGAATAAAATTGTTCCTTATTTTCTCTTGGGACTGTTTTCATCTCTCATGTATTTAGTTCCTGTTGGGTTTATATCTTTCCTCTTACCTTCCTTTGATTTGTCTTCTCAGGGATTTGTCTGTTGTCATCTGTTTAAAAGGACCAATATTGTTGTTTCTGCTTACTTTTTCTTTGATTTCTGATCCATCAACCTCTTTATTATTTCCGTATTCTTGCATAATTTCTATTTTAACTTGATTAAATTGATTCATGAGTTATTTTAAACATCTTTTGGACTTCTTAAAATTTAGTTTTTATTAGCAAAATGCATTCGATTTTGTTTTCGGTAATAATTTCTCTCCCGTATGCTTCCCAAATAGATTTTAAAAAATTTGTATCAGAGCAGTCATTGATTTGATTTGATTTATTTTTATTTATTTTATTGTGATAAAAAACACTTAACATGAGAACCACCCTTTTATTTTTTTTTATTTTTCTTAAGATTTTATTATTTGACAGAGAGAGAGAGAGAGAGAGAGAGTGCACAAGCAGGGGAGGGGCAGAGGGAGAGGGAGAAGCAGACTCCCCGCTGAGCAGGGAGCCCGATGCGGGGCTCGATCCCAGGACCCTGAGATCATGACCTGAGTCGAAGGCAGATGCTTAACCGCCTGAGCCACCCAGGTGCCCAAAGAACCACCCTTTTAAATTTTGAAGTGTATATTAGCAATTTCCTGTCTCTCCCTCCCCAGCCCGGCCCCCTGGCTGCCACCGTTCTGCCCTCCGAGGCCATGAGTTGGACTGTCTTAGATATCTCAGTGGCATCATGTGATATTTTTCCTTCTGTGATTGGCTTATTTCGCTTAGCATAACATCTTCAGGGTTCATTCGTATCATAGCATATTGTAGGATTTCCTTGATTTTTAAAGGCTGAATAACATTCCATTGTATTATATACCAGATTTTTTTTATCCTTTCCGCCATCCGTGGACATTTAGTGTGACTGCACATCTTCTGTATCGCGAAGAGTGCGGCACGGAACGTGTAGGGCCCGAATATCTCCTGGAGATACTGATTTCAATTCCTTTGGGTAAATACCCAGACGTGGAATTGCTGGGTCATATGGTAGTGCTGTTTGTAATTTTTTGAGGAGTGTCCATCCTGTTTTCCACCGCGGCTGCACCCTTTTGCATCCCCCCCAGCAGTGCACAAGGGTTTCCGATTTCTCCACACCCTCACGACACTTGTCATCTCTTGTCGTTTTGATGATGGCCATTCTAACAGGTGTGAGGTGAGCGCTCATCGTGGTTTTGGTTTGCGTTTACCTGATGGTTAGTGATGCTGAGCACCTTTTCATGAGCCTGTTGGCCATCTGGAGGTCTTCTTTGGAAAAATGTCTCTTCAGGTGTTTAACCCGTTCTTTAGTCAGGTTGTTAGTTTTTTTGCTTTTGAGTTATAGGAGTTCCTTATAGATTTTGGAAATTAGCCCCCTCTCGGATGGATGGTTTGCAGATACTTCTCCCGCTCTGTAGATCGTTTTTTCACTCAGTTGATGGCTTCCTCTGCCGTGCAGGAGCTTGGCTGTGTGAGGTCATCCCACTTGTCTGGTTTTGGAAGTCCTGTCCACGGAATCGTTGCTTCCACTCGCACTCGCCTGGAGGGACGGGGCGGACCCCGCCGCCGCTGGCCCGCGCGCTGCCGTGTGTGGCTGTCTTAGCCTGCGCGCCCGGCGCGGACCTCGCTGCGAGTCGACACCGGAACTCCAGCTGGCAACACCTGGTGGTTTATTTGTCAGGAGAGGCCGGTCTGTCCCTTTGAGTTCTGGGTAAAATCGAGAAGGGCAGTGGATGTTGAAAACACAGTGGAATTAGGCCCCGAAGAGCCAGATTAATCCCTTCTTACTGACATGCACCTCTTCATGCCTGCGAGCGCACACGCGTGTGGGGCACGGGGGCGCCGGGGACGGGTTTGGAGCGGCACTCGGGGCTCTGGAAGGCGAGCGGGGGGCGGCGGCAGACCCACCTAGCCGTGAGAACAAGGAGACCCGGCCGGAGGCCAGCTCCTTCCCTCGCTCGCGGGAGCAGGGCGCACAGAGAGGTCACGCTGTGGTGACGGGGGTGAAGTTACGTCAACGAGAACAACGAAAGCGCAGGCACAAGAGGAACGTGTGAATCGGAGCCTGAGGTCCCCGCCTCGGGGACGACGCTGCCTCACAAGCCCGCCACCCCTATGGCCCCCGTGGCTTTTCCCGTGGGCCTCTTTCCCCGCGACCCTGGCTGTGACCATCACGAGTGACAGGGAGTCCCTGACTATTGTGGCGCCCACCAGGCAGGACGAAGGGCCCTGTGCCCTTGCCGGGCCCGGGGACAGCGCTGTCCTCGCAGATGCCCTGCCGCCGCCTGGCCTGCCCCTCACGATCCGCCAACAGCGACGCTGCTCGGGCAGGAGGTCCCTGGGACCGCTGGACAGCCAGCCCGGTGTCCCCCTCAGGCAAACCTGAGTCACGTCTGGGTGGTGTGATCATGACGGCACCGGAGACCGCGTCCCGGCCGCTGCAGCCGCCGGGCTCAGGGGCATCCTCAGGGGCAGCCACAGTGCGGCCCGCTGACCTGCCTCCGCTGAGCGGGTATGACGAGATGGGGGATCGTGCCCAGAAGACCGGCCATTGATGCTTGAAATTGCAGAATTCCCAGAGCTGAGCACAGCCTCGCCACATCCACCCCAGACTTCTGGAGAGGTGGCTCAGGACGGTGCCGGGAGCTCACGGGCACGAGGTCCTGCGTCCCAGGGGCTGGTGCACGGGAGACCAGAGGCGAGGAGAGGGGGCCGGGGTGGGTCTGGGCTTGGCCGGAGCCTGCTGGACGCTGGAGGTGGATGGCCCTGACGTCGCCATTGTCCCCTAGATAGGGAGCACGGAGCCTCAAGGTGTTGGCCTGGGAGGGAGGAGGGCCTCTGGAGGACCTCCTGGCGAGCTGGCCGCCCCTCAGGCTTGTAACCAGGATCAGAGGGACGGGAAGGTACCAGCCCCGGGCCTGGCGCCTGGTAGCTTTCTGATTTAACGAGCTGCAGCGACAGGTTCAGCCCTGGTGGGGGAGTCCGTGTGGACAGCGTGTGCGGGTGGTGCCAGGCCCATCTCAGGGGCAGCCTCTGGTTTTCTAACGGTGAACCCTAAATCTTCCAGTGCCATGCTCTGATTGCTGTCTGGTCCACTGACACTCGAAACCACCTTCCTGCTACGGTCACCTAGTTCTTAGCTAATCTTGCCTGTGTGCCTCCCACAACTGTTTGTTTGCTGTTTGGTTTTTCCGTTAATTACGTTAACGTAAATAACACACGGACTCTCCTGCTCCTCGTTCCGCGGGCCGGGGCCGCTCCCTCCCGGGGCGCACACACATTTGCACACGCTCTCCTCCGCGCTCCTTCCTTATTTACCCCAGTCTCAGAGGGAAGATGTGAGAACAGTCTACGAGAGCCCTTTACCAAGGGCTGTGGGCCCTGGCAGTCCTTCCTGTGCCTCATGGAGGGCACGTGCTTCCGGCCTGTCGTGTCCCACGGCTTGTCTGTGTACCCCCCCCCCCAGCCTGGCCTCGGTGGGGTTGGTGGTGTCCCATGTGGTGTCCCATTGGAACGTCCTCATGTGCCAAGTGCTGCATCCGGCCTCCCGGGGGACCGTCCCGGAGTAACTCTGGGTCCTCTGTCTTGGCAGCCAGGAGCCCATCTCCCTGGCCAGCTTCCCCATGGCCGGCCTGGTTCCAGACCTGCAGCACATCCTCTTCTGGATGTCTAACTCGGTGGAGCTCCTGTACTTCATCCAGCAGAAGTGCCCACTCTACATGCAGAGCTTGGAGGGGGAGCTGGACGTCACAGGTACCACGGGCAGCCGCTCCCGGGCGGGGCAGCGGGCCGTCCCCTCGCCGTCCGGGGTGGAGTCGGCCGCTCGAACCGAGGGAGGTGGCACTGTGTGTGTGTGTCGGGGTCCCTCCGGGGGGGTGGTGCTGGCCGTCGGGCAAACCCGCCCCTCGCGTCCCGGTCGTGTCACACACTCAGCGCCTCCCACCGCGAGTCGCTTGCAGAGGCCGGCCGAGAGCTCGCACCGCGGTGTCCGGGACGAGAGCCGGTGCCGGGCGCTGGTTGGCTTCAGGGACTCTGCCGCAGGGGATGCGCCCGTTAGAATCTGCGATGGCAGCACTGAGAGAGACTGCTTGGGGCAGCCGGGGGGCGGGCCGGGATTTCAGCTGCGCGCGCCTGGTCGAGGCCCGGGAATGAGCGCGGAACAGGGAGGGGCCGCAGCCTCCCGTGGGTGAGCCTGCTTTTGCTCCCCGCTCCCTCGCTCTGTGGCAAAACCAGAGCCGCTCACCCCGCTCTGTCCCTGTGGTGGGGGGGTGGGGGTGGTCCCCGGCAGGCGGGGTCAGCGGCCCTGCCTCTGAAGGCTGCCCCCGGAGCTGGGAGGGGAGCCAGGCAGGCAGGCCGGGCCTGGCCGAGGCTCCCCCCGTGGGCTCAGTCGCCGGACACTGCCTGGCGTGTGTGCGCTCAGCGGCGTGCCCCGGGGGTGGCCGTGGGCTCCGTGTGGGACAGCCCCGAGCAAATAGCCCCGGTGGCGCGGGACCCTGCCGAGCCCCCAGGAGGGGCTAGATTTCCAGAGCTGAGGGGCTCCTGGCTGCCGAGGATGAGGGGCGGGGATCTGCACGGGGCAGGCTGTCCTGCTGTGTGCTGGGTCGGCCGCCCGGGAGCTGTGCAGACGGGTGGGCGGAGGGCCAGCCGGTGCCGGGCCCCGCGGAGCCAGTGGAAGAGGCCTGGCCGGGAGGTGGTGGGGTGACGCGAGGCAGAGGGGGTGTGTCTGCCTCGTGGCTTCTCCGTGTGTTCTTAGCCCCACCTCTCAGTGAAAGGGACATTGGGAGCTTCCTTGGGCTTCTGTGGATATGTAGAGGAACGTTCTGGAAGCCTGTGTGTCCCGGTGGGCATTCAGGCCTGCTGACCTGGTTGCCCCCATCCCCGTTCCCCTTGGGTGGACGTGGTGCAAGGCGTCGGTGAGACCCCCCTGCTGCACTCTGTCCGCAAGGCCTGCGCCTAAAGCCGCCGGTTTCCTGGCTTTTCCCCCGAATGTGACGCAGATGACCCTCCCTGTGTGGCTCCAAGGCCAGGGCCCTCACTCTGCTCCCGCCGCTTGGGCTGTCCTGAGCTTGGTGCTGCCAGAACCCCGGGCCTCCCGCTCTCCAAACCCGCTGGTCTCCTTGGGGGCCTCCAGCTGTTCTGAGCGGAGGGGCACCTCTCCTGGACGTGGCGTTGGCCAGGGAGCTGCCAGGCCTCTGGCTCGTCTCCAGCGCATGCGGCCCTTGTGTGCAAGATGCCAGGAGGCTGGGGGTGTTGACAGGGAGTCCCACCTGCTCTGGCCCCAGCAGCGTCAGCCGGGGGAACTGCCCCCTCCCTGGCTTTTGGGCACAGTGTTGGTGGGTGAGGCCTGCTGACACCCCATCTCGTCTGCCCTGATTTCACACGCTCTGCTGACAGGCTGTGGTCTTTGGGCCCCACTGGGCCTGCCTCCTGGGCACAGGGACCCTGCGTCTGTTTCATTAAAAAGGCTACTTGGGGCTGATGGGGGCTCCGCTTCCTTGGCTGCGGCCTCTGCTCTTGGAGGAAGTTATTTTTGGTCCGGGGCCTGGATGTCGTGCAGCCCAGGCGATGCTGGGGGCGAGCACACGGATGGCCGGGGCCCCGCCCCCGCCCACCCCTGGGACCCCGCGGGCTGGGAAGCCGCAGCAGCCGGATCTGAGCGTCCCACAAACAATGTCCTGCGCGGTGCAGGCGCTGGAGGGCTCGGAGGAAAAATCACATCAGCAGAGGGCAGAGGCGAGGTCAGAGTCGCGTCTCGGCCTCCTGACCTTCAGCGGGAAATTTCTGTGGGAAGAATTCTGAAAACAGATGTTATGTCCTGAACACTGGAAAATCGCCTTTTCGTTCCGCAAACAATCTTTGTAGTCCGAAGCTCTTATCCAGGACACCTCCCTCCTACAGGCAGACGGAAGGTGGGCCCATCGGGGGTGGGGGCTGTTTCATCCACTGAGCGCTCTCTGGGAGCTTTGCGGCTCGGCTTCAGCACCTGTGGATCTGGGGGCCCGGAGTGCAGGCCCCCGGCCCTCCGCGAGGCTCATGCGAGCGTCAGCTTGGTTGGAAACCCCAGCAGAGCCCACACCATGGGTACAAGTGTTGCAGCTGGTTTTCCAGTGGCATCTGAGAGATTCGTGTGGCATCTGCTGGGAGCCTCCCTGTGGCTGCTGAGTCCTGGCCTCCTGCTCTTTCGGCCATCCCTCCTCCCACCAGAAGCCCCATGCCTACACGGCGGGTAGAGGTGGGCTTTCTCGGACAAGCTGGCCACGTAGGAGGCCCCCCACCCAGGCCCCGCTCTAGGCAAAAGCTTTGGAACTGGTTTCTTGGCCCCGTTCCTGCTGGCTTCCATCGGCTGTGGGTCGTGTTTGGTCTGCAGCTGCCATGGTCAGCAGTGGGGAGCCTTGCATGTTTCTGTAGGCCTGGGGTGCTGCAGCCCAGCGACCTAGTAAGAGCCTCTTGCTCCCCCAAGCCACGGGGCCCCCAAAGTTGCCTGCTTTGCCTCTCCTCTGAAGTCCAGTGAGGCTGCCGGGAGCAGCCAGACCCCACCAGGCTCGGTCCCAAATGAGACCCCACAGGCTGGGCTCTGGGGAGGACCCTGGGCAGGGGGGGGCAGGTCGGGCAGGTCTCTGGCTTCCCAAGCCAGGCAGGTTCCTGGGGAGTGAGGCCTTTGGGGGTGCACTGTGGGCCCAGGGGCGGGAGAGCCCCAAGCCCTGGAAAGAGAAGTGCCTCGAACAGGGATGCATCCCTGTTTGTAGGGGTGGGGTCTCTGATGGACTCGCATGCTGTTTCCATTCTGTTTGTCCAGCAGTGGGTGGTCTGGGTCCCCGTGCCCCGGGGAGGCCCCACCAGACCCAGCACCTCCATCCCAGCCCTGGGACGAGAGTCCTAGACCGTGGGGCCCACGCTGTGTGGTAGTGAAAAGGCTGTAGCCACACTGGACACGCACGGCCCAGCCGCCTCCCTGCAGGTCCTGTGATGACGTGAGGCTCTGAGAGCGTGGAGACGAGGTGGAGCGTCCAGGCCACGGGCACCCCTGCTAAGCGCTGGTGGGACACCGCGTGCCTCCGCGTTCTGGAGGCCCCTCAGGACATTCCTGCCCTGGTGGGGTTCTCTGGTATTGGGGTCCCTTTACAAGAACCCCTCCCAGAGGGAAGGCATCACCAGGCATCCACTGACACCCCCGTCTCCCCACTGGGCAGGCCCCCCAGGCTCAGCTCCCGCCCGTCCGGGGAGGCCCAGCCACCCGGGCCTGTTGTTCAGGGGGACCTGCATGGAGCGGGGCTGTCGAGAATCCTGCTCTCAGAGCAGTGTCTTCCCTGCAGTCTCTCCCGGCTGCTGGGGGCAGAACAGGGCATGCAGGCCATTTGGTTTCTCTCTTCTTGGAAACGTCACGCTTCTGTGGAGTGACGGTCTCCTTTGGAGCTCTGGCCGGTGTTCCTTTGACCTGCGTCCGGGGTGAGAGGTGGCTGCAGGGGAACTGGGGCAGAATCTGCTCTTGCTGGGGCAGCTGGTTCAGTAGACAAGGGGTCCGGGATCTAGTCAGTAACGAGCTTGCGATGGGCCTCACGTCACTTTAGCACTGCCGGGCCTGGAAGCGCGGGGCCGGCCGCCTCGGGCAGCACCTCAGCCCCGGAGCCCCGGAGCCCCGGGAAGGTGCGGCAGTCGGGTGTGCGGCCGGCCGGCCGGGCTGGCTGGCTTTGGTTATCGCATCCCCAAACCCAGCATGGGGGCTTGGGTGGGCGCCCCCCACGTCCCCACACGGTGACCGTGAGCTGCTGTCTCCTCGCAGGCTCCAAGGAGTCCCTGTTCTCCTGCACGCTGACGGCCAGCGAGGAGGCCATGGCGGTCCTGGAGGAGGTCATCCTGTACGCCTTCCAGCAGTGTGTGTACTACGTCTCGAAGGTACGGCACTGCGGGCTCGTTGGCAGACGCGGCAGGGTGTGCTCCTCCTGGCCCCCCGGGGTGGGGGGAGCTGAGGATTTTGAGCTGGACGGCTGCCTCCACACACTTGAGCCCTGGCTTCCAGCCCCTCGCCCTCCTGCCCGCCCCACCCTTGTCCGGGAGCCCGCCGGCTGCGCAGGGGCCCGCGGTGTTGGGGAGCTGGAGGGCTGGCTGCTCTGGGCAATGATTTGGAAGGTGGAGCGCGTGTTCCGTGGGCACCGGTGGGCACTGCGCTGGGCAGAGAGGACAATGGGGCCTCTGGGTAAGGAGGGGGGGCACAGGCAGGGGAGTGGAGAGAGGAGGGGCCCCTGTGGCAGGTGGTCCTGTGCAGGGGAGCCCAGGGGATTTGCTGAGACTGAGTTTTTTTTTTTTTTTTTAATTTTATTTATTTGAGAGAGAGATAGTGAGATGGAGAGCACAAGTGGGGAGGAGAGGGAGAAGCAGGCTCCCCTCAGAGCAGGGAGCCCGATGCGGGACTCGATCCCAGGACCCTGGGACCATGACCTGAGCCGAAGGCAGACGCTTAACCGACTGAGCCACCCAGGCGCCCGAGACTGAGTTTTAACTTAGAGGGACTTGGTGGTGGCATGGAAGCTGCCACCCTGCTCTCCAGCGGGAAGCAGGAGGGGTTAGTTGGAGACAGCACGCTGGGGACAATGCTTGGATTCCCTGTCTGTTCCGCACGGAGCTCAGACGGTCGAGTCAGGCAGCCCCATGCTCAGGTGCTCCCAGCTGCGGGGAGCCCTGGGTTGGGAAGGGCACAGCCTCAGTGTCTTGGCCAAACAGGAAGGAGCCCCCCACCCATGTGCCCTGGGGGTCCGAGTGGGGATGCGTGTTGCCCTTGACCCATCACCCCAGGATCACCTTGAGATGTAGTGGCAGCGAGGACTCCCCTCAGAGGTGGTGCCTTCACCTTGTTTCTGGGGAGCAGCCGACGCTGCCCCGTCAGCCCCGAGGCGAGTGTGGGTGCCTGCCGTCCTGCCAGGCCTTCCACCGGGGCCGTTGCCTGGCCCCCAGGCTGCTGCGCCCGGCTCGGCTCCACGGGAGGGGTGCTCCGGTGCTGGGGGTGTGGTCCCTCGGGGGACCCGCCGGCTGCTCCCTTGCCACCCTTCTGTCTGATAAGACAGGAGGGGTGCAGCCCCCCCAAGACCTGTGGGGCGTCTCCAGCAGCCCTTTGGCCGGGGCTCTGTGCCCCTCCTGGTGTCCTCTGCTGCTTTAGCCAGAGCTGGTCCCGAGCCCTCGTGGCCCCGGGCAGCTGGGGCCCGTTCAGCAGACCCGCGATCTGGCCCAGGCGGGGGGCTCGTGTGCAGCTGGGGTTTCCCTCTCGCCCCCAGTCCCTGTACGTCTGCCTCCCGGCCCTGCTGGAGTGCCCCCCTTTCCAGACGGAGCGCCAGGAGAGCTGGTGCCCCGCCCCCCAGCTGCCCGAGGAGCTGCGCCACGTCGTGTCGGTCTACCAGGCCACCCTGGACCTCCTGCGGCAGTTCCGGGTGCACCCCGAGATCGCCTCCCAGGTGCTGGCCTACCTCTTCTTCTTCTCCGGCACTCTGCTCTTCAACCAGCTCCTGGACAAGGGTGAGGCCCGGGGTGGGGAGTGCGGGGACCCCCACCCCTGCTGCAGAAGCTGAGCGGGTGCTGGGGGGTGCTGGGGGGCCGAGGCATCTCGCTGCCTGGGGTTCTGGCGGGCAGGTTGAGGCCCGGGGCAGCATCAGGAGTGTGCGTCAGTGTCTGCACACGGGCCGCGGGGTGGGGTGGGGGTCTGCTCGGGCCCTTCCTGGCTCCTGTTACCCCCACACAGCCCCACTGGGGAGCGAGGAGGGACGGGCTCAGAGAAGGGACTTGGCCTCTGCCCCCCAGGCTCCTCACTGCCAGGGGCTCGGGGTGCCAGTTTCTTCCAGCCACGGGCCCCGCTGGGACACGGGGACATGAGCATGCCATGCGTGCAGACCCGTGGCACACGTGTGTCCCCAGCGCGGCCCTCCCCGGCTGGTCGGGCTCCGAGGGCAGGATCCGGGTGGGAGCAGGCGTCTTGGCTATAGGTGTGGACGGTCTCTACATTGGGATTCCGTGGCTGTCCCAACCCCATCCGTGCCCCCCCCCCCCCAAGAGAGGGGTCCAGAAGCAGCCTAGTGGCCTTGGAAGCCCACGTACGGTTGTCAGGCCTGTCCCCAGAGGCTTGGAGTCGGGGAGGACAGGCGTTGGGGAGCCCCCTGGGGAGGGCGGGGGGGCACGCCTGCCGTGTGGGGAGCAGCTGGGCGTCACCTTCCCTGCCCGCTCCCAGGCCCCTCTCTGAGCTGCTTCCACTGGCCCAGAGGCGTCCAGGCCTGCGCCCGCCTGCAGCAGCTCCTGGAGTGGATGAGGAGCGCCGGCTGCGGGGAGGCCGGGGAGCGCTTCTTCCAGAAGCTTTCCTGCACACTCAACCTGCTGGCCACGCCCCGCGCACAGCTCATCCAGGTAGGGGGGTGCCCGACAAACCCGGAGCTGGCCTCCGGGCCCCTGAGAGCTCGCGGAGTGGCTCCCCTCCCACAGCCCTTCCCACCTGCAGGCAGGAGAAGGCCCCAGCGATGTCGGACCCCACACGGCACGGGGGGCTCTGCACGTGTGATTGAGGTTGGGGGACCCGAGATGGGGAGCTTACCCCGGCTTGTCTGCTGGGCCCCGTCTAAGCACACGACCCTTAGAAGTGGGAGAGGGAGGCAGAAGCGTGGGTCCGAGAGAGGACGGGAGGAGGGACTCGACGGCCCGGCTGGCTCTGAAGAGGGACCATGGGCTGTGGCGGCCTCCGGAAGCTGGAACAGGCCTCCACTGAATTCGGACGGCCCAGGAGCGCAAGCAGAATGCAGCCTTGCTGGCTCCTCGGTTTGGGCCCCACGGTTGCTGGGCGTCTGACCCCCCAGGACTGTCAGAGTGCGCATTTGTCGTCACGATGATCCCTGAAACCAAACCAGTGGTGTCCCTTTCCTGCCTGGCGAAACAGCCAGTGTGCCCCGGGGACGACGTGGAGAGGCCCGCACGGCCAGCGCTGCCGGGAGCGTCTGGACCAAATGGGCACCTCAAGAAGTCCCTTCTCTGAGCCCGACCCTCCTCGCTCCCCAGTGGTAGCCAGCAGGACGCTCCTGTGGGGACCGCGGACCTGCCGGTCTGCTGTAGAGTCAGACCCTCCGCCTCTGCCCGAGGATCACCACACGGCAGGGGTCATCTGGGTTTGGGTCACCGGGGCTCTCCGTAACGGCAGCTGCTGTCCGCCCCGCACCGCGCAGTGTGACCAGCTACCCGCACAGCGACCTCTGCTTCGTGCTGCCCACGCCGAGTCCCCCCGGCCAGGGATCGCTCAGCGGATACGGACAGTCTGCCACGTGTTGGGGACTAGGTCCGGTTCAGGTGTCTTGTAAGTTACTGGATTTTTTTTTAATTCTAAAAGTGACACATGGGTTCACTAGAGACAGTTCAGAAACCAGGCACATGTGTGCGGATCGCGGATGCAACATAGGCATTTGGTTGGCTTCTTGGCGGCACAAGCCCCCGGGGGGACAAAGAGCGCGGAGGAGACGAGCCCCGTGGAGGCCAGGAGGCGGGTGACCGCCTGAGCAGCGGAGAAGCCTGGCTCCTGGGGAAACCGTGTAGCCCTTACACGCGACGGGGACAACAGGGCCGGGAAGGAAGATCCTGGCGCAGGAG
>NC_138373.1:3224420-3361827 GCF_054177405.1 Leptonychotes weddellii | reverse complement strand
TTCTTCGTTGTTGTCTTAAGCCCTTCATAAAATGTGAAAACCATTCTTAGCTGGAGGGCCCTTCAAATACAGGCCTCGGGCCATAGTTTGCCATCCCCCGAAACAGACTTCTCAGGGAGAAGAAACTTAAAATACATCTTCATAAAGAGAAGGCTTAGTGTCCGTAAGATAACTGCATTCTATAAATAGAAGAACCAAGAGGATTCTTGGAAACTAAAGCTGGCAGCAGAGAGGAAGGATTCAGAGGCAAGATCCGGAGACCGAGTCCAGGAAGTCACCCAGAACATGTGTCCGCACTCGGGGGAAGGAGGACAGGGGAGCGTGCTAGGCCCCTGGCGCCTGGACACCGGCCCTGGATGCCGCACGGCTGGGGGAGGGAAGCCGGGGTTCTCGGAACTGAGAAAACCAGAAGGCACCGCCTCGGGCCAACAGAGGCTGTCCTGAGCCGGGGGGTGTGCTCCCAGCGCTGCCCTGCGCCCCCCGCAACGTAGCCTTGGGCCACGCTTGTCCCTCTGGCCAAGGCACTTGCTACCCACAGCCCAGGCCCCTTGGCAGGAAACCCAGAAAAGAGGGAAGCACAGGAGTGAAGGCAAAGATGGGACGAGAGAAGGACCTGCCAGCGAGGCCCAGGCTCCGAACAGTAGGAGGTGGTGGCCATGGCCCAGGGGGGACCGAGACGTCCCCAGGCCCACCCGCCCCGAGGTTCTGGAGAGCGCAGCGCCGCAGTGTGGGGACCATGGCCGCGAGAAGCCTGTGAACTTCCTGGAAGAATAAAGACAGGACACGTGCCGAGGATCAGCCGTCAGAGTGGTTTCCGACTTTCAAGGGCCACGTCAGAAGCTGGGGGACAAGGGAGTCACCACCATGGAGAGCATGAGCGTGGACTGGTTCCCCTGACGGCAGGGGCAGTGGTGAGGGTCTGTGCCACAGAAACGAGAATTAGCCCAGAAGGTAGAAGACAGGGTTCCAGAAAACGAGAGAGAAGGGACATCCCTGGCCCGTGGAGACCAGGGTCGCAGGGAATGGCGCAAGCTGTTGCATTTTGTGCGCAAGGTCAGGCTGCTGGTCCCCCCCAAGGAAGCCTCCCTGTCCGCCCACAGAGCCAGTCTCGGGGTCCCCAGCCTGGCGGGTCGGGTCTCTTACGCACTGGGAGGCGGGAACCCCCTTTCCCCGAATCCCCAGGGCTCTCTGCCGCCCTTCCCAGCCCCGCGAGGTGACGTGGGGAGAGGCACGTTCGGTGGACAGAGCACTGGGTGTGGTGCCTGCTGGCCGCCCCCCAGGAACAGCCACCGCCCCGGCTCTCACCCTGGACGCCCATGGGGCTTTGACCCCCTTGCTGACCTCACCCGCCTTCACGGTGCCAGAGGCCCTGCGTGAGCGAGCTGAGAGCACGTGGCCAGGGAGCCCGGGCCCTCTGCCCCTGCCCCCAGAGCACGTAGAAGCCCCCCCCCCCCCGGGGGTGTGGCTGCGCCATCCAGGGGCCTCTGATCGTGAGCTGCTCCTTGTCACCCAGATGAGCTGGACAGACCTGCGGGCTGCGTTCCCTACCCTGAGCCCCGCACAGCTACGCCGGCTGCTGACGCAGTACCAGCTGGCCTCGGCCATGGGCCCCATGAGTGCCTGGGATCCAGGTGCCCAGGACAGCCCCGATGCCTTCAGGTCAGGTGAGCCACCTCCGGGGCAGGAGCCAGGGGCCCCGCGCGCCGTGTGGGGGCAGAGGGGAGCCTCCCTGGGTGACTTCCTGGAGGAGCCTGCGGAGCATCTAGGACCTCCCCCCCGGGCCACCTTCCTCTGGGAGCGCCCTGCCCCATCCCCCACCTGGGGACCCGGAGACCCCCACAGCGGGAGGTCAGAGTCCACGGTCCCCCTCCCCATCGAGGAGCCTGAGTTCGGGGCCTCGCTCGGGGCCCAGCCCACCAGGAGGAGGGCGGGGCCTGCACCCTGCGTGCGGAGTTGGGTGTGCTGGCCACCTGTGTGTACGCACACGGCCTACGTCGGCCTCTCTGGGTCTTCTCTCTCTGTTGCGTGATGCACGTTATGACACAGAGAAGACACGGCTGGAAGTAGGGTCCCCACCCCCCAGGGCCTCGGCCTGGATGGAACAAGTGCTCTGAGCGGGACTCTGGGCTCCTCACTTCTGAGGCCTGCCCCGGGGTGGGCGCTCCACTGGGGGCAGCCTGGCCTCGTCCTGGGCGGCCACCGGGTGCAGAAGGGCCGAGCGCTGGCTTGGGCAGTTCACTTCTGGCTGGATGCCGCATGGCGGCGTCCCCAGTCCCGCCGGGGTGGGGTGGGGTGGCTGGCGCACCTGGGGAGGGGCAGGAAGGCTACTCCTGGCCGGGTGGTCCCTTCATCCTCCCCCCCCGCCCCAGAGGAGGTCCTGGAGTCGTACGAAAACCCCCCACCCATCGTGTTGCCGAGCGAGGGCTTCCAGGTGGACTTGGAGGCGGACTGCCCGGATGACAGCATCTACCAGCACCTTCTCTACGTCCGCCACTTCCTGTGGAGCCTGCGCAGCAAGCCCAGCCCCGTCGCTGCACCTTCCCAGCCGGAGTGCCTCGAGGTACCCGGGCCCGGCTGTCGGGGCACGGACCCTGGTGACGGGGCGGACGGGGGCAGCCAGCACAGGGCCTGGCTGCCGCCCCTGGGAGCTCCCGGGGCCCCTTCGGTTCTCCCACCACGCCGGGCGGCTGAGTACCTGAGCGCCTTCTCCACCCCCCGCCCCCACCCAGGGCCCGCACCACACCACCCCGGAGGGGCACCCCGAGGGCCAGAGCTGCCCGCTGGTTTCCAGGGGAGCCCGTGAAGCCGGCCAGGTGCGTGCTCTGCCTTCTGCTGGCGCTCCCCGCACACAGGGCCCTCCGGGAAGGCACAGCTGCGGGGGCCCCCAGGCTGGCCCCTCGCACGTAGACTCCTCGTGCCTGCTGACGCCTCCCAGCACCCCGCTTGGCCTTGAGCCCGCCGTCCCGGACTGGCCCGAGCCTGGCGGCACCCGTGGGAAAGCGCTCCCGGAAGGGAGGAGGAACGCAGCTCCAGAAGGTGAGACGTGTCCCCGGGCTCACGCCTGCACCCAGCCCTGCTGCCACCTGGCAGAGCCGCTTGGGGTCATGCCGCCCACGAGGTCCCAGTGGCATGTTTGGCCTGGGCTGGGCGGTGCCTGCGCACGATCGCCCACAGCCCGGGATGCTGGAGGGCAGCTGGGCCACACGCGGCCATCTGTGGGACCAGGTGGCTCCGCCCGGGGCAGAGGAAGGATGGCTCAGGGGACGAGCACGGAGGGGGTGTGAGGTGTGTGTGTGTGGGGGGGCTCTGCCCCCACGTGGGCTGCACGGGCCGTGCTCCGGCAGACTTCAGAGCGTGTCCCGAGGGCGGGGGTCACGCAGGTAGAGCGGGGCCTGAGGAAGGACCCCTGCTTCGTGGTGCTGGCCTGCAGCCAACGGCTCTGACCTCCTGGGGAGAGAAGGTACAGGACCCTCAGGGGGGCCCCGGCTCAGGAAGGGGGCAGGCTCAGACATGGGGGGGGTGGACGGACACGGAGTCCCCACTTAGAGGTGCGGAGGGAGGGGAAGGGTCCCAGGAGAGCTCTGTGCCGGGAGCCTGAGCAGAGCCCCCTGCTCAGGCCCTGGACATGGCCGGACAGGGACTCGTGTCCCAGGGCAGCCGGAGGTGCCCCGCGCAGGCACACGTGGCCCCGAGGGGGTCTGCACCCCTCCCTGCCGGGGCTCTGTGAGCCTGCTTCCAGGGACGGGGCGTGCGGCAGCGTGCACAGGGGCCCCTTTTCTTGCCCGCCCAGGAGACGGCATGGGCCCCGAGGACGCGGCCCCTCCGGCCCCGTGCAGCCGCAGCTCCAGCACGGATGACTTCTGCTACGTCTTCGTGGTGGAGCTGGAGCGGGGCCCCTCGGGGCTGGGGATGGGCCTGATCGACGGCATGGTGAGTGGCCCCTCCTTACGGGCCCACAGCTCTCATGGTCAGCACCAGAGGAAAGCTGGGGACCAGGGGCTTGCGGGGGGCTGTCCAGTGCTGAGCCCCCGCAGACCCGCTGCTTCTCCCCCAGCACACGCCGCTGGGCGCGCCCGGGCTCTACATCCAGACCCTGCTCCCGGGCAGTCCCGCGGCGTCGGACGGCCGCCTGTCCCTGGGGGACCGCATCCTGGAGGTGAACGGCAGCAGCCTGAGGGGCGTCAGCTACCTGAGGTACCCCTGCCCTCGTGCCGCAGCGGCCAGGGGGGCCCCGGGCCTGCGAGCAGGTCCGGTCATGACCCTCCCCCCCCCTTAGAGGCAAGGGAGTGGAGGCTCAGCCGGCTCCACCGACCTCCGCCGACACAGCAGCCCCAGCATGGGCCCCTCACGGAGGGGGTGGGCCCCCATCCCAGGCACCCCCGGAAACCCCGCCTGCCTCACCTGCCCTGAGGCTGGGCCTGTGGTGAATCCTGTCCGCCCCCTGCCCCCCCGGGTTTCAGAGCCGTGGACCTGATCCGACACGGGGGAAAGAAGATGCGGTTTCTGGTTGCCAAGTCTGACGCGGAAACGGCCAAGAAGATCCGCTTCCGCACGCCGCCTCCCTAGGGTGCCAGCCCCGTGCTCCCCGCCCTGAGGCTCGGCCAGCTCCCCCCAAGCTGTTCCCGTGTTCCTTGCTGTGGATGATGTACATCTTAGTGTATATTTTATTTATATGACAAATAACACTAAGTTGTGATGTTTGTTACAGAGCTTTTATGTTTAAAGATTTTAATGGAAACGTATAGATTCAATAAACTATCTTTCGTAATCTGACGAGGTGGCGGCGTGTGGCGCTGGAATGGGCGCGGGGCTGGGCTCCCCGGGAGGACACAGGATCCTAATGATGCCCGCTCTCTGCCCCCCACCCTGCCCCGAAGCAAGGAGCTCCTGCTCCTCACAGGCTCAGCATAGTTCAGAGAAAGGTCTAGAACCCCCTGAGCCAGGCGGTGGCAGTGAGAGCCTTTACCCACTTGGGGCACCCGGGGCCTCCTCCCCCACCCCCCCCACTCGCCCCTCCGCTCACGGCAGCCGCGGCTTGGCCGGCGTCCCCCAGGTCACCGTCCCTTCACCCCGGCACGAGGCTCCCCTCCTTCTCCACCAGGCCGCTGGCCGTGCTGGGGGTCGCGGTGACGGTGGGGCTCGGGCACCTGCGTGCCAGGTGTCTTCAGCAGGGGCCGCACACAGCTGGCTCCCGGGCCGCCTCCCAGCGCACGGAGCTCGGGGCTGGGCTCGGGGCCAGGGTCCTCCTCTCTGGCAGGAAGGGAGACCTGGGGGAGGAGTGGGTCTCAGGGCGGGAGACACCCACCCCCAGTGGTGTGCTCGGCCAGCCGGGGGCGCGGGGGGGCCGCGCAGCTCCACGCTGCCCCCTGGTGAGCGCAGGAGGGAGGCGCGCCTGCACCTGCTCCAGGCCCTAGGCGGCTCCACAGAAGCCCCACCTGCTACTGAGTTTCCAGAAAGCTGGATAACACGCATTTTTAAAAAAGTCATTTTAAACACGATGACTGGACCCAAAAGGAAAACGCTTAGAGCCCCAAACTGAAGCAAGGGCGCAAGTTCAGGGAGGCCGAGAGCAGCCTGAGTAAGGCCTGCCCGGTCACTGGTCTCAGTTGTTCGCCACTCTGTGCCGTGAAGGAGACAAAGCTGTGGGGCCGAGCGGGGGACCCCACGTAACTAAGTTCCCCAGGGGCTGGAGCCGTGGGAGAGGGGACACACGCACAGGATTCACGGCAGGCTCCTCTACTGCTCACAGCGCCCAACCCCCCCGCCCCCGTTTTCCAGACGAGGAAACACGTGCCGGGAGACTGATTTGCTACCTCGGCCGTTGCCGTAACGCTCTGAAAAAACACTCACCCTCACCCCGCACAGCTGGCAGTGGCTCCGAGCTCCAGGAGGGTCCTCCCGCCCTCCGGCCCGGGATGTTCTCTTGGCCACGGCGAACGGCGAAGAGGCCGAGCCCAGCTCCCCAGCACGTTTCAAGCTCCCGCCACTTCTGCCCACAGCCTGTCGGCCCAAGCACATGGGACAGGAAGCCCCCAGTCAGTGGGTGCTAAGCGCGCCGCCCCCACCAGCCCACGGCAAGGGTGCGGGCCGCAGGCCCGGGGGTGAAAACTTGAGCCCCAGAACTCAGTCTGCCCCTTGGGAGCCCCCAGGGTTTGAACTCGGGCGGTTTCTGTCTAGACTCTCAAGCAGCACGGCGGTTCAGCCTGCGAAGCAAACACGAAGGGACCGTCTCTGGAGCGGCCCTGGCTCCCTGGGAAGCACGGAAAATGTGTCTCCTCAAAATCCGCGCTCACCACCTAGCTCTTCCGCGGGTTGGGGACCCAAAGCTTCGGGGCCTGGAGGATCTGAAAGCACCCCAAGCTGAGCACTAAGTGACAACAGGCCCCCCAGGCATCTTGCAAAGCTGAAACTGTTCTCTGGGTGAACACGTATCCTCAACCCTGACCTTCCCGAACACGGGCCCGGGACCACGCGGGGTCAACGTGGGGATGGGGTCCGCGGACCCGGCCTGGAGCCCCGGGGCCCCGGGGGGCGGGCGGGGGCGGGGAGCCGCAGGGCTGGGTCTGCCCCGTCCTGGGAGGACCAGGGTGGCCCCGGGCGCGTCCCGCCCCGACGCCCACCGCTCCGCTCCACGGGCGCGTCACCCGTCGTCTCTCGGAAGTCCTCCTGAGGCCGGGACGCCAGGCGGAGCCGAGGCGAACACCCCCTGCGGGCCGGCGCCAGGTCCGGTCCGCGCGCGGCGCCCACCCACGTCCTCGGCGGCCGCAGCTGCTTCCGGCGTGCGAGCCGCCCGGCGTCGCGGATCCCGGGCCTGGGGGCGGGGCGAGGGGCGGGGCCGGAGCCGGCGGGCCGGGCAGAGGCTCGCGGAGCAGCAGCGCCACCCGGTGGCCCGGACGCGTGTGCGCGCCCGGCGGAGCGGAGGTGCAGCCTTGGGAGCCGGTGTCCAAGGCGGGAGGAGAACAGGGGCCGGAGGCGCTGGGGGGGACGGCGACACGTTTCTTGCGCCACCACACCCAGCGTGTCTCCCCCACTCGGCGTAATGCCAGAGCGACCCCGGACTTGCTCTGCGGCTCCGGCGGCAGGTGTCGGGGTCCCCGCCGGCTTGGCCCCGCCCTCTACCTCAGGCTGGCGGGAGGCTGCAGGCCCGAAGAGCCCCAGCAGGCTCATTCAGCAGCATCAGAAGGCGGGCTAAGAGAGGACACCGAGCAAAGGCCCTTCCCAGTGGCAGCCGCACCGGTGGGAGGGTCACGCGGCTCCCTTTCTGATCGCCCACATTCGTGCTGTTATTTCTGTAACATCGGGGACGCTGTGGGGACTCGGTGGGAAGAAACGGCCCCAGGTGTCGGGCCAGGCCCCCCAGCCCAGCAGCGCTCCCCATACCCGGCCCTCTCCCCTGCCTCGTGCACACAGGGACTTTCTGAAAGAGGTTTATTGTTGCTGCACCTCTTCTTGCCCCCGAGCGAGGAGCAGCCAGAAACAGACCAAGCAGCCCCCATCCAGCCCCTGACAGCGTGAGAGCTCCAAATCCTGTTTCACCACACAGCTCAGCACAGCAGAGAGACAAACACCCAGACACCCGAAGGCTGAGGACGGGACAGCCCTGACTTAGCACGGAGGGACCCAGACCCACCCAGGCCTCCTCCCCGGGCCTCGCGCCCCTCCTGACTTGCCCTCTGGTCACGGCAGCTGCGGCTTGGCCCTAATACCAGGCTCTTAATCTGCGGCCGGCCGCCGTCCCCCCGGCCACCGTCCCTCATCCAGGCAGGAGGCCCGCCTCCTTCTCCACCAGGCGGCTGACCGTGCGCAGGGCCAGCGGCAGGGCTGTGTTGGCGTCCCGGTGATAGCGGGGCTCGGACACCTCTGCGCTGGGCGTGAGCACAAACTGGGCCACGCTGGGCATCTTGAGCAGGGTCAGCAGCTCGGTGGCCCGCGTGCAGATGGCTCCCGCGTCCTCCTCACCGTGCACGGGGCTCGGCGCTGGGCTCTGCGCCAGGGTCCTCATCTTTGACAGGAACAGAGAGACCCTGAGGGTGAGCGGGTCCCGGTCAGTCAGCGGCAGATGCGCTCCTCACAGGAAACCCGAGGGGCCCAGACCCCCGAGGCCTCCGGGTCGTGGGGCGTCAGCTGGGAGAGGTGAGGCCGCAGGGACGCCGCCCACGCCACCGGTGTCTGCCCGGAGCCCTCGTGCTGCGGGCCGCGTGCAGACCTCGGGCACCGGGAGGGCGCCGCAGCCAGCTCCCCTTCCCCTTCTGCCCCATCCTGTACCTGGGAATCAGGTCTTGGCTCCGGGAGGCCAGCTTGGTCAGCGTGGTCATGAGCACGGCGATGACCTGTGGGGGGCACTTGGGAAGGGCGGCAGACGGGCGGGACTGGGTGACCTCGAACAGCAGGGCCTCCAGGGCCTCGAAGAACCTGGTGATCTGCTCCACGGTGCACCGCCGGTCCCAGGACACGGACAGGTACTCGCCGACGGCCCAGGCCTGGGGGGGCACAGAGCCTCAGCCCCCTGCAGGCACCCCGGCGCGGGAGGGGGAGGGGGCGGTGGCCGGTGGCCGGCCTTACCACGGCGGCGAGCATGGCCCCTCTGCTGTGGACGCTGCTCACGCTCCCCACGAACTCCAGCAGCTCTTTCGCCAGGTCGACCACCAGCGACGGGTGCAGCGCGCACAGGGCCAGGAGCTGTGAGCTCAGCACCCTGCCCGGGGAGGACACTGCTGGGCCGCGGCCGTCCCCGGGCCCAGACCGCAGCCCCCATCCAGAACCAGAGCCGGGAGGAGGAGGGGAAAGCCTCTGAGCACCAGATTGAGGTGCAGACGGTTCCGGCCCCTAAAGGGCCCACTGTGGGGGAGGCTGGGGCTGGCGAGTGGCGTGGATGCAGGCCTGTGTGGACTGGGCCTTCGGAAAAGGGGACAGATGGTCTGGAAGCCTGCGTGGAGAGGGACTGGGCCAGCACCGGAGATTACAGACCTGGGGGAGGAGGAACCGGGGAGAGGAGCGCGTGCGGAAGCTGGGCCTGGGGTGATGCGGGGCGGCAGGATACGCACTGCAGAGGGCAGCTGAATGCGGGTGCAGCCTGGGGGGGTGGGGACTCAGAGGCAGGGCAGGCTGGGGGGGCAGGGGAGAGGGCAGTGAAACCGGGCTGGGGCTGGGCGGCAGGAGGGCCCACCTGTGCACACGGGCCTCATACTGGGGCACCTGGTAAAGGGAGTCCCTTCTCTCCAGGAGCACCAGCACCAGCTGGTTGGTCAGGGCCCCGTCGGCAAACTGGGGGTCAGGAGGGAGACACAGACTCAGCCCTGACACCACCCTCCCCCACGCTCTGCTCTGGCCCCGGCTGTGTCTGGCAGCCCGAGGCCGCTCTCGGGGAGGGACGGGCCGTGTGCCACCCTTCCTGGCGCCTCTCGCTGATCCACGGCGGGATCTGCGTTCAAGGACACCGCTCTGCCAAGGCCCAGGGCCAGGGCCCCCGCGGGAATGGAGGAGTCTGGAAGCGGGCTCACCTGGCTCACTGCGGAGAAGAACGCCTGGAGCAGGGTGGGCACGGCCTCGGCGCACTGGACCACGCGGGCGCAGCTGGTCATGGGCTGCAGCAGCTGGTGGAGTGGTGCCAACCTGGAGAACATGTCACACGTCCCCCCGAGTACCCGCCCTCCCGCTTCCCCGGGGCCCCCGGACATGCTCTCCACATGCCAATGGTTGGCTGGTGCCGGAGGGGAGAGGGAACGGGATCACCGTGCTGTGGCCTGGACCAAGTTCTGAAACGATGTGTGCTGCCCTCCCGGGAGGGGGCCGCCCTGTCACCACGCCTGCCGCCCCCTGCTGACGGCTTTGCTCCCGTCGTCGGCCACCGGCCCCTCGGGCAGCACCGCTCCCACAGGCCTCAGGGAGCGCGCTCAGGACGCCTTGCTCCAGTCCTGGCCCTCCCACTCTTGGGGAGCACTACCCCTCGGCTTGTCCATCTGTACAACGGAGTCAGCACGCCTACCTCGCAGGCTCGTATGGCCCGAGTTGGGGCGCTGGTAAAGAGCTGAGCACGAGGCCCATGCCCCGCGAGCCCCCACGGCATGGCTGGTGCCTGCCAAGGGCAGGGGGCGGGGGGCGACCACAGGCGTCTCTTCAGGTCAGAAGGCGCAAGGCCCAGAGGCAGACGTCCCTAGACACGTCCCACCCACCCCGGGGACAGGCTCTGACCACTCGTAGGTGCTCTCCTGTCCCGCCCGGGGCCGTGGGGCCGGGGATGCCCAGCAGCAGGCCTCACCCCAGGCGCTCCCCAGCCCGAGCGGCCCCTACCTCTGCACGGTTCCGCTGGCCTTAGCCCGCAACAGGTGCTGGAGAAGAGCCTGGAACTCTGGGTCTCGGGAGGCCTCCAGGCAGCTGGGGTTCCTGAGGGAAGTGTCCCACAGTGGCCTCTCAGACGCAGCCGGTGACAGCCTGTGAGCAAGCAAATGCCCAAGGCCGGGCTCAGACACGGGCTCTGGGCACAGGCCGACTTTGCCCCAGCCCTCGTGGAGACACAGAGCAGGTGTCACCCCGTGCCATCGATGAGCCTCAGAGGGACCGGGAGGGGCCTGGGGCCCGGCACCCTGCACGGTGAGGCTCTCCCGCCAAGTGAGACAGGCCGGGGGCTCCAGGGCCCAGGGCTGGAGGGAGGCGCTCTCATCAGGGCAGCTCACGGAACAGCAGGGAACAGGGAGGGGACCCAGGGACAGGCGTCATCCCTCGGGCTCACCTGAGCTGCAGATCCAAGGCCGCAGTCAGACAGGGGAGGTCCAGCAGCGCGTGGAGCATCTCCACGGCCGTGCTGGCGTCCACCAGCCACGGGAGGAGCGCCACGAACTCCGAGGTGAGGGGCGGGCTGTTCCAGGCCAGGAGCTGCAGGGACAAGCGTGGCGGCTCGGTGGGAACCAGGAGGGCCCGTGTGGGGCACGTGTCCCAGCGGCAGGGCCATTGGCTTGGAGCCCACGGGCTGCCGCAGGGAGAGCGCCTGGGTCCCGGATGGGCAGGGGTATCAGCAACCCCCCACTCTCCCTGGGCCACCTCGACCGGTTTTCTTTTTTTTTTTTAAGATTTTATTTATTTATTTGAGAGAGAGAAAATGAGAGACAGCACATGAGAGAGAGGAGGATCAGAGGAAGAAGCAGACTCCCTGCCGAGCAGGGAGCCCGATGCGGGACTCGATCCCGGGACTCCAGGATCGCGACCTGAGCCGAAGGCAGTCGCTTAACCAACTAAGCCACCCAGGCGCCCTCGACCGGTTTTTTGTCGCTACTCTGCTTCTGCGTTCACTTCTGTACCAACAAATAAAGCAACTCCTTTCTACTTGTCCTTGTTTTTCTAGCTGAATTTGCAGAGACCACGTGGTGACCACGCCAGTCACAAAAGACACGTCAAAAGCCAACACCACGGGCTCCTGGGTGGCTCAGTCGTTGGGCGTCTGCCTTCGGCTCCGGTCATGATCCCAAGGTCCTGGGATCGAGCCCCGCATCGGGCTCCCTGCTCCACGGGAAGCCTGCTTCTCCCTCTCCCACTTCCCCTGCTTGTGTTCCCTCTCTCGCTGTCTCTCTGTCAAATAAATAAATAACATCTTAAAAAAAAAAAACCAACAGCACAAAGGGCCGAGCACAGCAAGCAAGACTCCCACGTGAGGAGCCTACTTGATGTGATAATCGGGACAAATTCTAGGATCAACCACAGTCTGCCCTAGCTGCTGCGACGGGGCTCAGCATGGGGCTCTCCCTGGCGGGGACGCTGTTCCTACATGACGCATGGACCCCCCCGGGCCGTCCCTGGCCCTCTGCTGGCATCCTAGGCCGCCTCCGCGGAGGGAGGATGAGCGGGAAGCACTGCACCCCGCCCCCAACGCCGGCCCCCCTCTCCGGCCCGAGGACAACCGAGCGTGCCTTGAAGAGGTTGGGGAAGCTCCGCTTGAGAATGTCAAGGTTCCTGCCGAACAGGGGAAGGCTGTCCCCGCAGAAGCGGACAAACTCGAAGGCCAGCATGGGGCTGTGGAAGAGCTCGCAGGGGACCCTGGTGAACAGGTGCTGCAGGATGGCTTCCGAGTCCACGGCGGCCGCCTCCCCTGAAACACTGGCCTCATCAGGGCCCAGGCCCCGGCACGGGGGTCCCCGGCTCGTCACGAGGATGCCCCTGCTGCTGAGTGGGGCCCTCAGAGTCCCAGACACCAGGGGCCCTGAGGTGTCCATGCTCCACGGGGAGCCCTGGCCGAGCTGCATCCAGCTCTCCCCAAGAGTCTCCGGCTACTGCCCAATCCCTCCAAGTCACATGATGTGCACCGTTCTTTGGAAAATGCTGGTTTCACGGCACCTCCCACGAAACTCCCGTGAACTCTCGTGGCAAAGAGAGATCTGAGATTGGTGTGGAATGTCGATCCGCTCCCTAAACCCATGTAAAAACTCTCCTATCGGGTGCTAACGGTCCCTCAAAGCAACCCGGGGCCACCCAACCAAGGAAGCGGCGCCACAAACAGGAAGAGGGGCCGAGCTTCGGCACGAAGCAGAAGAGTCTCCCGGCGCCGTGAGGCTCACCGTGGCTCAGGAAGAACTGCGCGATGGGCAGGAGCGCCCGCGCCCGGGCCGGGTCCCCACACAGCCGCACGTGCAGGGCCTTCAGGCAGGACAGCGTGCGGTATAGGAAGGACGGGTCCTGCCGGCAGAGCGTGTCCAGCACGAGCACGGCCTCCACCAGGCACTGCGGGGACGCGGAGGCCCAGCTCGCGGGGAGCCGCGCGGGAGGCCCGCCCGGCCCGCCCGCCCCACCCGGCACATACGGCTTTCTGCAGGTCCGCGTCCCCCCTTCTCAGGGCTCCTGGGGAAGGAAGAGAGGCAGCCACCTGGTCCCCGGTCAGCATCAAAACAGAGCGAGAGGCACCGTGTTCTGGAAGCTCGAGGAGGCGGCGGAGAGCAAACTGGGAGCGGAGGGACGGGCAGAGGGCCCCCCCGCAAGGTGGACGGGAGGCTGGGGCGGACGCCCGGCGGGCTGGGGGCAGGTTCCGCCCCCCGCCCAGCTCCCCGGGGTTTATGCCAGGAACACAAAGCCCCCCTCCCCCGGCACAGAGGCTGTCCAGGCCCCAGCCCGCCCGGCAGCCCGAGACGCCCCGGGGCCGGAGGCGCGGCGGCGGGACTCACGTCGCGTGCTCTGCTCCACGAGGCGCTGACAGTACTCGAAGGCCTTGTCCCTCAGCCGCTCCCGGGGGGGCCGCAGGCGGCTGGCGGTGGAGGCGGCCGACAGCACGGACAGGGTGGAGCCCTCCGGCTCCGACCTGTCGCCTGGAAGGAGAACGAGGCGCTCGAGGGGCGCGGAGTCCCCGCGGCAGGCTTCCTAGGCCTCGCCCGGCCGCGGCCGCCTCCACCCTCACCGGACGCCCCACGCAGTGGAGGCGTGTCCCCGCGAAGGCCGGCCTGTCTACACCGCGGTTGGTCCGCGCTGGGGAAGGGGTTTGGTGAAGCTGTCTGAACACCCCTGCTGACGTCTGCCCTCAGCGGTCGCTCTGGCTTCTCCCGCACGATGGGGACAGGCCTCCCGGTGCCAGCGAAGCTTGGCCAGCGTTGCTGGCGCCACCCGGGGCCCCACCCGGTCCCGCCCCCCTCCTGCCTGGAGACCCCCCGTGTCCCCCCCACCCCGTGTCCCACCTGCGTCCGGGGCGCTGGGGCCCTGGGGGCCGCTGTGCACCAGCCATGCCCGCAGCATGGAGAAGGCCTGCACGTTCAGCCACTGGTCCTCCGTGAAGTGCTGGCCCGTGGACAGCACCGTGAAGAAATCTGTGGCCACCGCCCCATCCACCTCGGTGACAGGGCCCGGCTGCGGGAGGCAAGGAAGGACGGGCTGTGGGGACCCGGGCCGGGAGGGTGCGGGGGGCAATGGGCTCACAGCGGGGAGGGCAGGGGGGCACTGTGTGCGAGTGGTAGCCCCGCCCTCACGCTCTCGAGGACTGGGGCAGCCCCCGTGAGACGCGTAAACACTGGCACCTGAGTGGACGCCGTCCTCCGTCAGATAAGTGATCTCATCAGCGGGTTTGGCCCACAGCATCACAGGGCTGTGACCCTGGTGACCCAAAGCCCCCCCCACACCCGAGTGGAGACACAAAAGAGGGATCCTTCTGGAACCAGGGCAGGTGGAAGGACAGGAGGCGTTGACGGGACCCTGGGGGCAAGACTGGCCAAGGTGGCACAGGGACGCCCAGGGACAGGGAGGTTCTGAGTCTCCAGGCTCACCTGCCGGGCTCTGGGTGTGGAGAAGAAGCCTCCGGAAGTGTGTGCGACCCCTTGCTGGACGCTCGCGTAGCGAAGCCACTCCACCAGCCTCTTGCTGAGCAGGTTGGTCTGGTCTGCGGGTGGGGAGTGGGCGGGGACAACATGCGGGAAATCGTCAATCCCACAGACTCAGGCTGCAGGGGCGCTGGCAGAGCTTTCTAGAAAACAAGCTCTGGACAGGGTGCTGGGCCCTCGGGCCTCCCCAGACTGCCCCTCCGCCATCCCTTCTGTGAGGGTGCTCCTCTCTCTCTGCGCCCGCACAGGCCTCTTGGGAAGGGTGACTACCTTCATGGAGGGTGTGCGGGGCCAGGTGCGTGACCTTGGACAAGACCGGGAGCAGGTGTCTCAGACTGGGCCCCTCGGGCTGCCGGCTCTCGAGGACTCTGAAGGCGTGCTGGCCCACGCTTCGGACCTCCTCCTTTTTGTCACCCTTCAAACGGAACACGGGGGGAGTGTGAAGCGATGACCCGCCTGAGTGTGTGGACGACAAGTCATCCGGTCTGAAAACACCGGGGAAGGGGCTGCCGATTCTGAAGGCCGCCACTCCAAGAGCATCTTCGTTTCCGAAACGCCCCCTCTTACCGCGTCCAGGAGCGTCACCACCAGGGCAGCCAGAATTAGCCTGCCTGGAGCCCGGAGCCCAGAGCCCAGAGCCCTGCCACTTCCCCGGGAGCAAGGGGGGACAGAGCAGGAGGGCACGGGGGAGGCTGGTGGACACCCCAGGGCCACCAAGGGCAGGACAGGCATGTCACCTGGGCCAAGAGCACAGAGGCCACCAGGCTCAGCTGCTGGCTGCTCTGGACGTGGTCCCAGGACAGGCTCAGGCTATCAGCAGGCGACCTCTCTCTCAGGATGGCGGCACAAAGGAACTGGAGCTGCTCGGGACACTTGGGCGAGCAGAGAGTGGTCTGCAGCAGGTCCATGCACGTCTTCTCCAGCCTGCGGGGGGGGGGGGGGGGCAAGGCCACGTGGTGGGTGGCACGTCACCACGGGAGCGCTGGCCCCCCCAGAGAAGACCCGGGGCCCCCTGGCCGGCAGAGAGAGCTCTCCATACGTGAGCGCTGTGAGCATCGCTTCCAGCGGGTGTAAGATGCCGAGGCCCGACACGCCACGAGCGGACAGGTACCCCCCACCAAGCTGGCCTCACGTGCTGGGAGCCTGCATCCTCCCGAAGATCATCACACTCACTTCCTCTTGTATTTCGTGGCTGAGACGATGAGGAAGAGCCTCTGCAGGGCGTCCACCGCATCAGGCCCCGGCTCGTCCTTCTGCAGCAGCTTAACAACCCGGGAACAAAACTTCTCCAGCTCCTCATCCTGGATCTCCCTAAATGAAGAGCAGGGCATCAGCAACCTGGTGTCAGGGGACCCGGCCACAGGAGCCAGAAATGCTGCCCTGAGCCGTGACAGACGGCCCTGGGGCTGGAGGAACATCCCCACGGAGCAGAGAAGCCCGGGTGTCCCGTGGGAGAGCGAGGCCACCACACGCGTATCCTCCCTCCCTGGGATGCGGCCGTCGTCGGGTCACTCCCCTCTCCTGCGGGCAGGGCTGTCGGGAGACCACCACGCCAGCGGCTACAGCAGACCCCGTCACGGCGACACCACCCCTCCGGATTTTTTGTTGTCCCAGGAGCAGAAGAACTAAAACCGATTGATGTTAGGAGTCAAAATGAAGAGTAGCCTGAAATAAGTTGCTTTTCAAAAAGATTCCTTCAATGAGCCTTCCAGTCCTGGAGCAAGAGTGGAATCTGCTACGTCAGAGGACAAACACTGTGACCTGTTCTCAGGTACGCCTACTACAGTTCCTGGTATTCACTCTGCTTCGTTAAAAAACATGCTTACTGAGCATCAACAAGAATTAAGATACCGAACAAAATCTCAAAACAGAAAGCTGGTTTTTGGGTTTCTGTTCCAGTCCAAAAGGAAAGACAAACCCAGGAAACACGGTACTAGGGACCTCTGGGGGGGGGTGCTCTCAGAGGAGGGCCCCCTCCAGCCCCCTAGCCACGGCTGAAGTCCACCGAATCCAGGCTGGACCAATCAGATGCTCGAGCTCAGGAACCCAGAATTTTGAACCAAGAGAGACGGGGCCGCTCCAGCCTTGGGCTTCCGAGGAGGCTGGCCGAGCATCTGCGGCTAGGTGCCTGGGGCAGCTTCTTGTGTTTCTTGTTCTTACTTGAAGGCTGGCAGATGAACCTCAATGAACTCCCCACCACTTCCGGTCTCCCTCCCACCTCCTAACACATTTTCATTTCTTACAAACACAACAGTCACACATGGGATGAGGACACAGAAAGACAAGAGGCCTGGTCAGGTCTGTTTCTCACCGGGCTAACGAGACTGAGCGAGAAGCCACCAGGATGCCTCAAAATAACATGGGAGACTCTTTCCTAGGATGGTGGTACCCCTCATCCCAATGAATCCCTTCCAGTATATTCTCTAGGTTGTGAGATTGTAAAAGTCCAATCTGCTCA
Organism: Leptonychotes weddellii; assembly: GCF_054177405.1. Lineage (NCBI taxonomy): Eukaryota > Metazoa > Chordata > Mammalia > Carnivora > Phocidae > Leptonychotes > Leptonychotes weddellii. The sequence continues at coordinate 3,345,084 of NC_138373.1, read as the reverse complement.
AACCCTTCAATAGCTCCCCAGTGCTTTCAAACCCAAACTCCTACCGACACTAACAAGGCTTACAGGGTCCTGGGCCTGCCTTACTTCTCTAAGAACCACAAGTCCTGTTTCTCTTGCTCTTGATCCTCCCCACAGACCCTCTGCCTGAAATATCCCTCGCTGGTTATGTCCTCACGCAGAGCCTCTGATTAGTTGTCTTGGGCTTCTGGAAACTTCCCCTGACCTGCCACACACCCCCGTCCACCCCTTCTCCGAGTCCCCCTTCCTTCACTTGTCTTCAGCTTACGAGAGATGCTTCTGGTGACTTTTTCCACCCTTGCTTTCCATCGCCAAAAAGTTCAGACACTAAAATTCACTACAAATCCTAACTCCTGAACGTTAGCAATTTATTTTAAAGTGCCACCCCAAATCACAGGCTTAATTAGAGTGGAATACAGTGAAAACCAGTAAGACCTAACTGATAATGACTAGTTTTTCTCAAACCCTAGTGGAGACAAATTGCGTAAGTCATGCATCTTACTTATGGATATTGAACCACACGCTACCCTCAACTCCCTCACTCCCCCACCCGAGACAGAGAGAGGATTAAGAATTTAGATAGTGAGTGTTATTCATTCTGCCTTTCATTCTGCATATTTATGACCTGGAGGAGAAGGTGAGCTGGGGAGAGGGAAGACCGGTGAAGTTCTGGGCGGGTCTCAGTTCTTACGTGTCTCTTGGCAAGAACGCTGGGGTGTGTCACACGTTGAGTGAGATGCTATTTTCACGTAATACAGCCCCTAAATTCAAGTGAGCTCGAATTGTAATACTGGAGCTTGAATGCTGGATGTCCAACAGGGAAGGAAACACAGATGGTGCTACGAATCCACAAAGCACTTTCTGAGCAGATTTTCAAGGGTTATTTTGACCACAGATTTTTGCCCTCTTCCCAGCCTTCAGAACCTAATCTGCATTCAAAATCTTGTTTCCTTAAATTACAGCAGCCTCAACTATCCTGTCTTTCCCACCAGGTGGTCCAGCTCCAGATCCAATTTTAGGGTTTTTTTAGAAAAGTTTGCCACCGGCTTGTGGTTCTGACTGCGTTTTCTTCTAAACAAGTGACGTCAAGTCTTACACTGTCAGATGGACGGCGGGGTTTGGTCCTAGCCTGATTCTTTCTCCCGTGGCTGGTTAGGCGCCGAGGAAAGGGCTTACTGACTAGTCGGTAGGAGTCCAGGGCCAGCTGGGCGCCAGGAGTCGGTGGGTAACTTCTCGACCCTATCTAATGCATCTGCAGCAGAGCGATTTTGTAAATCGCAGATTCCGCCCTTGGCTCCCCAAAGCCCTCGGACGGTATCAGATTCCTGCGCCTGGCACGCAGAACTCGCGGGCCTCAACGCCAGCAGGCTCTCCAGCCTCTTGGCGGCTTCATGCCCTTGCCCCGGAGGCATCCGACAGCCTCCGGCTCCCCTCCCTTGCTGCTGGACGTCGGGGGGCCCCGCCCCGCTTCCCAGGCACGCACCCTTCGCGACGCTGCTCAGGCGCCGCCGCCTCCGGGGACCCGCGGGCCCCTTCCCCCGGGCCCCTCCCTCCGGGCCCGGACGGCGTGGCCTCCCCGCTCCGCGGGTCTCTAGGGCGGGTCTGGGTGGGCTGCTCCAGGTCTCCGCGCGCGGGCCCAGCTCTGTCAGACCCTCCCCCCCCACCCCGCCAGGAGCCCCAAGGGAAACGCCGGGGCACCTGGCCTGGTGGAGCAGACTCTCCGCCCCCGCCGTGAACATGCCGCCGCCGCCGCCGCCGCCGCCCCGCTGCTTCCGGGTCGCGTCACGTGCCGCGTCACGTGGGCGGCGCGGACAGGCCGCCGACCAATGGGCTTTGGTGGAGCCCGTCCCACGGGGGGGGCCGTCAGCGAGCGGGCCGCCCGTTCAGGGGGGCGCCTGGTTTCCTTGGTGGGCCGCGGACCCCGGAACTTTGGGATCTGGAGCCCTGCGACCTCGGAACCTCCGCACCCCGGACCCCAAGACCCTAAGATCTCGGCACCCCGCGACCCCGAGCTCCCAGGACCCCATGACCCGGGAACCTAGGCACTCTGCGACCGGGACCCTAGGACCCCGTGACCCCAGGCCCCAGCTCCCCCTCCACCATGGACTCTGGGCACCCGGGTGCCGGTAGGAGACGGCCTGTCGCCAGCCCGAGCACCAATGCCCCACTTTTGGGTTGTCTCCTGACCACAGGCGGCACTGTCAGCGTGGGGGTCTTTTGCTCAGTACGACCTAAAAGCATGACACACGCTCTGGTGTGGGCTGCATCCGTGTGCAGCAGTTTGCAAGAACAGCCGAGCTTCTCAGCCCTGCGGCTTTGCTGTTTTGAGGCTCCATGTATTTAGGGCCTATCATAGGCTTGTAGTGCTGCTTTAAAGTCTTACTCCCTGTCCCCCATAACCACAGACTGTGAGGCAACAGGCTTAGAGAGGGAAAACCAATTTCTAGTCCTTCTGAAAGATGTGTTGGCCTCAGTATTCCTGCCTGCAGACTGTGTGTGGTAAATGTGGTTCCAGCCCGAACTGGGCAGGCAGGGTGCACGGGAGGAAGATTTCCAGAGGGACAGGAGCCTAAGAGGAGCCCAGAGGGTGTCAGAGGTGGGAAGGGGCAGGCAGGGGCGAAAGTCCTGAAGGCAGCAGTGCAGGCCTGCTTCCTGGGGCGCACATGCACCTGAGGGGGGACCTGATGTCTGGCAGCGGGATAAAGAGTGCATGGGGTGGCCTTGGGGGAGAGAGGGATGTCCCCCGAGCCAGGTAAAGGCCATGAGGACAGGAAGTAGGAAGATTCAGTAACCATTCAGGGCTAGGATTTGTAGGACCTGGAGATGGATTTGGGGACAGGAGAAGGGACAGGGCAACAGCAGGTTTCTGGCTTTCCGCGTGGAACCATTCCCTTGGCACTGGGGCAGGAGGAGTCCCTTTGCTGTGCTAGGGAGTATCTCAGGTTCTGGGGAACAGTGAACAGGGGAGGCCAGGCCCTGCCCTCGGGAAATTTACAGTCAGCAGGTGGACAGTGATCAGATAGGCAAACACACACCGCAGCCTAGTAGTGGGAAGTGCCATGGAGGGGGGATGAAGATGCAGGTACTGCAGGCACTCGGGCAGGGTGGTGGGTCAGGGGGGCCTCAGAGGGACAAGCAGTGAGGGGACGCCTGATGCAGGAGAGGGGCGGAGACGGGACGGGCCAGCTACTCACCTGCCAGAAACCCGGACTTGGCGGTTTGAGATGCCCTGATGGTACCCAGGAGGCATGGAGGGCGACGGGTGCCGAGGAGTTAAGAGACGAGAGCTGCAGAGTGACGAGGAGGGGACCTGGGTCGGGAAGTCTGTTACAGGGGGTCCTTGGGGAAGGCCCAGCACTGCGCATTGGTGATCTCATCGAACCTGTCGGACAACTCCGAGCCGGAGTTTTATTATCACCATTTGAAGGATGATCGGACTGAAGCTAAAACCAGGTAAGGTGCCCGAGGTCCACACCTGTCAGGGGAGAAGCATGCTGAGCCAGCAGCCACGCCGTCCCCTGCCTGCTGCCCCCTGAGGAATGGCCAGAGCAGTGGGAAGACATCCAGGAGAATGCAGGGTCGCAGAGGTCAAGTCCCGAGAGCCGCTGGGGCTGCCCTGCTAGGGCTGCCCTGCTAGGGCTGCAGACCTGAAAGGGAGCGGGGAGTCGCAGCTGCTGCTAGGAGGCTGGGGGGGGGTAGTGGGGAGGTTGGGGGGGTCCCAGGGCTAGGAGGGGAGGCACCTGGGGGTGGCCCAAGGCGGCCGGCCCCGGCTGGGCTGCGGAAACTAACTGCAGTCGCCTACTGTTGTCACATCGTTAAATGAAGGATGTTGTCGGACAGGACGCACTCTTCCCTGATACTGAAGGGCGAGGCTGACGAGCAGAGGCGGGGCCCCACCCCCACTCCCACCCCGGAATCGCAAGCGCACAGGAGGTTGAGAGTGAGGCTGCCGGTAGCTCGATCACGACCCACGGCTGTGGAGGGAGTTCGCTGGCTCACCTGGGCCGAGGCGCGCACAGCAAATCCACGGCACCTGCATTGAGACCTACGCCATCTGAGACCTGGGAAGGAGTTCCAACACTAGTTTCGTGGCTTAAAAGGATGTTTATTAAGGTAAGATACATACGAAGTACATAGATTTTGAGTGAACTCCGTGATCCTTCCCACTAATCCGTGGTATGCTGGTAAATGTTTACCTGGCTCACCGGGACGGGGGGCTTGGGGGGGCGAGGGGCTGACCTGTAGCGTTTGATGATTTCCGTGTACAAATACCCCCCAAACGGCAGATTTCAGGCTGCCAACGTGACGTCACTGCACCGCTGGGAGAGCCGCAGAAACCGAACGGACACGAGGGAGGGCAATGACCCGGAGAGCAGAGATAGAGTCAAACGATAGTAAGAGAGGAACCGCGTACTTATCACCTTCGTTTTTAATGTAATGTATTTAATTGTAAGTTTGTATCATTAAAATTTGAAGAATGGCTTTAGCAGCTGGCTGCCCAAATTCCTGAAGATGTAGCGAGCCGCTGTAGCAAGCTGACCCCGGCCCAGCCCTCCCTGCTGGTCCCCGGCGCCTCCTCTTATCACCGTGGGTCGGTTCTGCCTAACTGTTAGCGCTTCACACAAATGGGGCCCTGCGGCGTGGAGCCTTCTCTGTGGCTCCTTCCCCGGACACCTGTGAGGACCACAGGGACTTACCAGCGCTTGGCCGTCCCGCTGTCGGTGAACCCTCGGTGTGTGTCCAGCTTCGGCAACCATGGACGTGGCTGGATGTGCAGTCGCTCTGTGGTGCCTCACTTTGGTACTAGCCCGGCTTCGCTTCTGAGAACACACTGCGCCAGGACTGTTCTCTCTCCGGACGCACGCACGCCCCAAGCCTCTTCCCAACGGTAACGATACACGACGGTTTCTCACAAAGTTCTCATTTGTGTAAGATGTTATCTTGAGGTCTGATTTTTACTATCTTTCTGTTTATATTTTAAGTGGGCTCCATGACCAGCGTGGAGCCCATCGTGGGGCTCGAACTCAAGACCCTGAAATCACGACCTGAGCCAAAATCAAGAGTCGGATGCTTAACCGACCGAGCCACCCAGGCGCCCCAATCTTAAGGTCTTACTAGTGAGAAATGGCTGTCTCAGTCAAAACCAAAACTGAAAAAACTGCGTATTTCAGGAAGATGCTCACTGGCCATCATAGCTGTCGAGACTTACCATCCTCATTCTTGCTTGTTATTTGGCCAAAATCCTCAGACGTCCTGTTACCGGTGTGGGAAGGCTTACCATTAGACTCGTACGGTGTCCGCGGGGTAACGTGAAGGACAGCCGTGTTCACGCGTCTGCTACAGCCGTGGGCTCCTGCAGACCTGGAAAAGGCCAGTGACTGACGCTCCAAGAGGTGACGAGCGACAGGCGCATGGACTAGAGAACCTTGACCAAAGGTGTGTTGTGTGACAAGCACACATTTCTCTGAGAGCCAAGTCCAGCAGAGGCACGCTTCTTCGTGCGATGACTTAATCGTAAAGCCGGCGGGCGCCGCAGAGAGGGGGTTTCACCACAGCCGATGTGCCCTGGGCCACGTGATGCACGGAATACTGCGAGACGGGGGCGCCCGTTCTGTGGATGAAGACATGGAGCTTCTTGCAGCCTAAAGCCCCCCCCGCCCCCGCCGGACTTTGAATCAAGTCTGACTCCGGCATCCGGGCAGACCACCTCTGCCTCGCGGCCCTCCGCTTTGCCCTCAGTACCCAGAACAAGCAAGACCTAAGAGACGACATGCACACAGGGGCAGAAAGTCTCATGTGGCCGAGTGCCGGCAGGAGGGACCCCCAGCTGTCCAGGGTCTGCTTCGGGGGGTGCACGGGCGCAGCCACCCGGGGCATCCCCCAGCTGAGCTGTTGGTGCCCAGGAGCGGGGCGAGGCTCCACGGGCCAGGGGCAGAGGGGAGTGGTCTTCCCGTCCCTGGGGCTGCAAACACTCGGATGCAGGGAACTCGCTGAGGCTCGGTGAGGCCAGGAAGTCACGGGCAGCTCCCGTCAATTCGCGCCTTCCCAGGAGTGGGCTACTGAGCACAATGGGAAAACGCGCACCTTCCCCAGCAGTGGCCCCTCAGGTCAGGCGCCCCCTGTCCAGGGAGCGCACGGGGGCTGCGTGTCCGGGCCATCTGCCCATCCACCCGTCTGTCCCCCCAGGAGCCACTCCCAAGGACCACACGGAGCCCCGGGCTCATTTCTGTAACATATAATTTTATTTCCGGTTATAGAAACAAATGCTAAGAGGATAAACCGAACTTCCCCATCCACATACAACAATTTAATAGATAAAAGGACAGTTAAAATAAACGAAAAACAAAAAGTAGAAATTTTTAAACTTTGTTATAGCTTTAAAACATTAACGTCTGATACAATTAGAAATCACATTCAGATCTCAAACTTTTAAAAAAAAGTATGGCTCCTTATTAAAAAAATACTGTATTCCATTTGAAATGAAAACGCAGGCGGGCCCAGCTGCTGTGGGCCTCTCGTCTTTCTGAGGACGGGACTGCTGGCTCCCTGCCACCTGTGGGGCGTCTGGGCCCCCCTGGGCTTCCCGTGGACCGACGTGCACACAGGTGGTGGAAACTGGCAGCACGGTGGGGCCTCCGATCCCATGAGCTAGTTTCCACTGTCTGGGGTCCCACTGCTTTTAAAGCACTGATTATCACGTGTACTGCAGAAAATACTTTAGACAGCCGCTGTAAGAAAACACTCTCACATGCGCGCACACGCACACCCCTAACACCCGCCCCCCAAATTATCTTTACAGGAGAATTGCCAGCAGGTAAGGAAAAAAAAAAAATCTCAGCTCGCGTGGGCCGAGCTGCAGGGCATGGGCTGAACTCGGCGGATCCAGGCGAGAGTCGGGGTCACACTTTTGTCTCTTTCCTCCCCGACCCCCATCCTGAAATACAAACCGAGCCCTGTAAATAAGAATACAGGGTATCCAGAAAGCCTTCCGGAAAGGAAGCTGGGAGGGAAGCAGGGAAGGGCCAAACTTTAAATGTTTGATTTTAAATCCCATTTCTTATGGATTAAAAAAAAAAAAAAAGAAAAAGATGGGGGTCAGTTAACACAGAAACTTAGAGGCTAAGAGCTTAAGAGACCACAAGGCCAGGTGAACATCCTTCACACCCATTGACTTTGTGTGGGAAAACCCACCTCGGAGGCGCAGACCTCGTTCCAGCCCAGCCCGCTCGCTCGGCATTGAGGGGCCAGGTCACCACGCACCTCGTGACTCTGGGAGACAGCTCAGAAGGGCAAGCCCCCTTACTGCGGCTAGGAACCTCCCTCCCGGGCACTTTTACTGTTTCTGACATGGAGTAAACCATTGATAAATAGTGGGATGAATCAAAAGAACAAGATTCCCGAATGCAGGAGGAGCCAGGATTCTTCCAATTGTATTTGACTCTTAAAATAACAGGGTTGGAGCAAAGAAGAGAGAGCCCCCCGGAGACTCTCTGGCCGGCCTGGGACGCCAGTGGGAAACTAGAACCCGCAGGAAGTAGGCTGCGGACACGGCTCTTACACAGCAGGCCCCGTGCAGCAGGCCCGCGGCTGCCCCCCACCCCTGCCTGGATCCCTGCTTCTCCCAAGTGCACCCCAATGACAAGCAGGTGCCAGGACTGGACGAAGTGCTTTGTGGGGTTTCTCCCTAGAGACAGATGCTCCGCTCACTCTTGGCTGAAACGGTGAGGGCCAAAACCAGCAGTCAGGATAACGGAGACACAAGATCCCCAAGTCTCACTAATTCCAAGAAGATTTTCACTTTAGTCCCGTGTAAAAATGCAGGGCAAACGGCAGCGCCTGATGGTGGGCGGAGCTTCCGTGGAACTTCTGGTCCTGGGTGACATGCAGGAGGGCCCCCTGTCACTAACGGCGGGGCTCTGGCGTCCCAGGGACAAGGCTGTGTCTCAGGGCAGAAGCAGGTGGTCCAGATGGGTCAGACCCATCACTCTGGGTCTCCACGGAGACCTGTTCTCAGGGAAGCGAGAGCACGGACCCAGTGATACGCGAGGCCTTGAGCCAGTCCTCTGCCAGTCCCAGCGAGGAGCAGAAGAGGGACCAGGGGGTCCCCACTGAACCCTTTGGGGTCAGGCTGCCTGAGGCAAAGTGGGGATCCCCGCCCTCCAGCCGTGGCAACACCCCCACCCTGAACTCGTTCCCTCTCAGCTCGAGAATCACGGAATACTCATGTTATCAACCCAGAAAACCCTCCTCATCTTCTCTACTTGGCTTGGTTCTTAAACAAAGAAAAAAAAAAACAGCAACCCTCAAACACGAGCCCGCGGGAGAGTGAAGCTGACAGGCGTGGCCGGGGGCACACAGACCCCATAACCCCAGGGCTGGCCTCGTGCCACTCTGCACGGTGGACCCAGCAATGGGTCCTGCCGTCCCCGGAGCGTGGGGCAGGACTACGGGCTGTTCCGGCACCTGCTGAACCTCACTGAGGGATGCAGGCCATGTAACCTTCAAGAATTTACAGAGGAGACGGAAAGGGGACGGTCTGTCTGATTCCCCACGGCACTGCACTGGCCCGTCTGAGGCCAGCACGCGGTACTTGGGAGGGCCTCAGCATGGAAGAAGGATGCAGACAGCTCAGGAGGTCCACCCTAGGGCGCAGGAGCCATGCCTCCGTGGCTTTGTGTGTCCCACACGGCTCCATGCTCTGGGCCCTGTGACACCACCGTGACCTCTGGGTACAACCCTCCTCCTTCCAACACGATACCAGACTATACCTGGTGCGAAACGCACACTACTGAAAATAGTTACTTGTGTGACTTCCTTCCTGTGCGGAGAGGGTGTTTTCCGGTCTCTGGTGCTGGTAAACGTGGCGACCGGTCAAGCAGGACACTGAGAAGAGGAACCTGGTACCACCGGGTGCAGAGGGCCTGCGTGCCCTGGGTCACGGCGCAGGAGGAGGTGGGCCCGTCCCAAAGCCGCACACCTTTGGCCTGGCTGCCCTCTCCACACACACTCGAGCCCCTGGGAGATCAAAGAGAAGGTCCTCGGACCCCTGAGGCCTTGGTGACCCCAGCACCATGCCAGAATTGACCTATTTCCACTTCTGCTGATCTTGGCTGGGGTTGGCCCGCCCTCTACAACCCACGCTTGCGGTGGGTCACAGGCAGGCCAGATTCAGAGGGCTGCAGTCCTCGGGTCACGTCTGGCCTGGTGCCCTTGCTTCCCAGCTGGTGGAGACCATCCCTTGGTCGGCTCTGAGAGCACAGACCGCTGTGCTGTAAGGTGCGTCTCCTTGAGGTGCGGGCTGCCCTGGGCCTTCGGCTACCGTCCCAGGACGTGTGCCGGCAGGGGCCAGGCCTGCTGTCTGGTCAGATGACCAGAAACCCATCCAGAAGCTCACTGTCTGTGAACCCCGAGGGGCCGTTCCCCCAAGGCCCAGCCTGAGCTGACCCCACAGGGTCTCCTTCTCGGTCCCAGCAGGAGCGGAAAAGGCGCGAGCTGTCCACGTGAGAGAATACCACCACCGACATTCTGACCCCTCTGCGCTCCCTCCTCGTGGAACCACTGCCTGAATAGAGTGCGATCATCACCAAAAAGGAGCAGAAACCAAAACGTCTCAAAAGCTGGGAGAGCAAAGGGTCAGGGCCAGACTGACCCGATGAGGCAAAGGCTTGACGCGTGTCCGTGGGCGACCGTCCCGTGTTCTCTGTGGATGGTGCCAGCAAACCCGGGCAACCCCCCTCACAAGGACCCTGTAAACGATGACCACAGCGGGGGAGAAGCAGTAGGTGAGCCGGAGGCAGGCCCTGGGGTCAGACCCTCAAAGGTGAGGCCCGCGGCAAGGAGGCGAACTGCCCATGTGCGTCGTGCCACGGCCTCCGCCTGACCCGCGTGCCCTCTCACGCACACCAGACTCTGCAAAAGACAAAGTTCATAAAGCAACAGAAAATGTCGATGCGGAACAGAGCGCGACTTCTCATCACCGAGGACGGCACACCCGGCCAATTCCATCCCGACATCACTGAAGGCAACAGGTGTGGATTTCACAAAAGAGCTTTTTTCCCACTTAAAGGCTGGTGCCGTAGAAAACGACTGGTCCGGGGCTTGAGGGACGCCAGGACAGGCGTCACCCCGGGCCAGGCAGGAGGATGCTCTGCGCGTGGCCCCGGCAACGGGCAGATGTGGCAGCGAGACAGCTCGTCACACCCACCCTGGCCACCGACGAGCCCTGCCGTCGGACACGGCATGCTCGGCACACAAGCCAATCTCGCCCGAACGGCCTCGAGACTGTGTTCCCCGGTTTCCCTCTCGTTCTGAGCCAGTACCTGACGTGGCCCGCGAGGCCTCCTTCTCTTGGCGGCTTTCCAGGGGCCGCACGCCCTCTCGGGGCGGGAGGGGCAGGCAGCTTTGCTGAGGGGAGACTGATGCTGAGGGCAGGCTACTTCCAGGAGGAAAAACTGTCCCCGCTGGACTTCTGTGCGGGGCCTGGGGCTGCTGTGCCGGGTGGGGTCCAGTGCCGAGGCGGCCAGCCCAGTTGAACGTCACTTTTCACAGACGCGCTTAACATTTCCTGAGAACGTTCTCCACGGGGAGCTGGAGAACTATAATCTGGATCCCGAACTGGGCTATAAATGTGGCAGCGCGGGCTCACCTCCTGTCCGGGGACAGCTCCAGGCAGCAGGGGCGTCTGCAAGGGCAGGGGTTCCTCCCAGGGGAGCTGGTGCCACTCGTCGGCTCGAGGGCAAGACCGACGGAGTCTGCAAGAGCTGAGCGCAGGGGCGGTGCGGCCACCGCTCGTGGCCCCCGAGTGGCAGACGCAGGAGACGGCGGGACGCACAGCAGGAGGTACGTGTCGGCGGGAAAGCGAGTGTGACTCGGTGACGGTGGTGGGAGAGGCCCACGCCAGCGCTGTGCGTCCCACGGCATCCAGGCGCTGGGGCCTCAGGCCCACAGGGGACGCAGGGCTCACGGATTCCTGGCTTCAGAGCCTCTGGACGAGGGCCGCCGGCTCCTCACCCAGACAACTCTCTGCCCCCAAAGCCAATCCAGGCGCCGTCGATCTTTCTTGAAGTTAGCAGACAGAGCGGCAGCGGCGACTCCTCACGGGATTAATGCCTGTCCGCAGCCCAGACCCACAGCCACTGTCCACAGCTGCGGACCTCACAAACACAAGCTTCCTTCTGCGTGTACCTCAGATTTAAGATTAAGCCTCAATTCGTTTCAACAAGACAAGAAGTATTTGGGGTCCAAAGCCAAACCAGAGCCCCCTCTCCCCGATTAATGCCAAGACTTTCTAGGTCACTATTTTAGGGCGAAAAGCCCACAACAGTCTGAGCTTTGACAGGTCCTGCCTCTCTCCGGCCTCCTCCCGCTCGGCCGACGGGCCTTATGCCCGCCGGCCCCTCCCGTGCAGGCCTCTGTCCGTCCTCGGGGCCGAAGGCTGCTCTGGAAGCCTCGCCTCTGCACGTGGCCGGGTCGGCCCGTGATCCAGCCCTCGACCGCAGGCCTGGGAGAGAAGACGGTGTGAGGGAGAGGAAAATAAAAACAAGCATTCCCGAATCGTACAATCAGCTGTCTGAACTTGTTTATGTGTTTTGTTTTAAACCACAGCAGGGGCAGGAGACAGAACAAGGAGGACGAGCGTGTCCGGGTGCAGGCGGGTGGAGGCCGCCCTGTCCGCTCGGCACGTGCGCAGGTCAGCATGGAGCCTCCGCGTCACGGTCCACAGGCGGCAGGAGGCCGGCGGTCAGGGCCCGGCTCCAGAGTCCCTTTTGGCGAGCATCCCACTCGGCCGACACGCAGGTGACTTCACTCCCCGGTTCCGGGTCCCTGCGGGCCGGCGGCCGCGATCACGCCGGCCTGCGCCGTCACAGTCCCACTGGGCTCCTCCACGCGTGACCTTTTGACCTCGGGCTCCCCGGTGGAAGAGGCAGAGGTGGCGGCGGTGGCCGGGGTCGCTGGGGTGGCGGCCGCTGCTGCCGGCTCCTCGGGCCCCACCTCGCACACCCGTGTGACCACCACCGGCGTGGACGAACTAGCCTGGGCCGCCAGGAGCTGCAGGGGGCTCGTGAGGGCTAGGAGTGGAGGAGAAAGAGATCTGCGTCGGGATCGGGTGAGGACCAGCGTGGAGGTGCTCTGAGCACGCGCGCTCACTGCGCGAGGCCAGGTGGGCCACAGCGGACCCTGGCTCCCAGCATGCCCGGCCCCTGGGTGCCCGCCCCCCGTGTACCGGGACCTCCTCTGCTGCAGCCGTTCACACCCTGCAGACAGCCAGGGCTCCCGCCCTCACCTCTAGCAGGTGCTTGACACGGGCCGCCTGCCCTGAACCACCCCACGCACACTGAACACCCCCGCCACCCTCCCGGCAGCCGCACCCCTGCTCCGTGCGCGCCCACCTCCCTGCCCACCTCCAACTGCTTCCCTTCCTCCCTTTCCTCCGACCTCTCGTCTGACCCAGCGGGGCACGAGCGCTGTGAGGTGGCCATCTCCCTCCGCGGCGGGGCTCGGGCCTCGGCCTGACCCCACTGCCCGCGGGGCGCAGATGCTCAATAAGCCGGCCGCAGCGAGGGGACCAGCGGGTTGAGTGGACACACCATGGGCACCACGGGCGGAACGGCGGGGCTGAGCTGAGCAGGTGCGGACAGGGCCTCACCGTAAGTGCTGCCGGCTAAACTGTTCGTGGGGACCGCGTGCTTCCCGTTCTGAGTGACGGCCCGGACGGGGAGGTGGTGCTGCCCGAGGGTCACCGGTGTGGCTGGCTGCAGGATGGTGACCGTGTGTCCGGGGACACCCGGGGCCATCTGGCTGGCCACGGTCTGGATGACGCGGCTGGCAGTGGGAATGGTGGCGAACGCGATGGTGGGCTTCTCTTCCAGGCCTGCAGGGGGAAGGCGTGTCAGAGCCCCGGCCGCCTGTCGGGGCGGCCCGCCCTCTTTGCGCTCAGCAGGAAGTCTGTTTACGGGGGGAACGGACCGCGGTTTTGAAGCATCGACTATTCTCAAAAGAAACCATCCCACCAATGAAACATTCCAAACAAGAAAAAAACGATTACTAGGGTTTTAGAAAAACATCTGAGTACCTTGAACTTTAACCAACCCAAACGTAGTCGGAGAAAGAACACATTATTTGGAATGAAAAGATTGGCACTTGGAGCCATGGTCTTCTTTCTCCAAAATGCTTCGTCATCGTGACGCTATGAATGGGCTGCCGGGGCCAGCAGGTGGAGGCCTGTGAGCCCAGGAGACCGTGTGCGGCTCAAGGGCTCCCGCCGGGGCTCCCGCCCTATTGGCTGCATTTTCAGTATCGACCCCATGACCCCTTGGGCCCGAGACGCCCAACGTAGGAATCTGCGGCGACTTTTTATTTTACGTGACTTTTAAGGACTCCCGGCTGGAGGTTCCAGAGCAACCACCCTCCAGACCACAACTTCAAGCCCGTGACGCAGGGCTGTCACCTTGGGGGCCGTGCACCTGGAGGCGCCACCACCCAAGGAGGGCACGCCTTGGAGGACGACTGGTGAGGATTTAAAAGGACATGCACCCCCCAAAAATGCAAGTAGCAGGGAGGAAAGGCGGCAGCCTGAGACCATCGGCCCCCAGGGACGGCCTGTGGCCCCAGCACGTGGGCGCTGCCGCCCCGTGGCCCAGGCTGCCGGGCTCCGTCCCGGAGACCAAGGACGGCCGTACCCATCCCAGCCCGGTGAGCGCACGACCGCGTTACCTCTGGCCTCGCCGCCCAGGTCCAGCACGGCTGTGCCCGCCGCCTCGTGGGCGCCCCCTGCCGAGGCCTGGCTGGCAAGGATGTACCCGTTGGCGGAGCTGGCGGAGGTGGTGACCACCCTGAGCATGGTGACGGGGGGAGCCTGCTGCACCACGTGGATCGCGTGGCCCGAGGGCGGCTGTGCCGTCACTAGAGATGCTGGCATGTAGGCGACGGGCTTGGCCACCAGGCTGGGCGGCCGGGGAGGCACGGCCATGATCACCGGCTGGGCGCTGACCGGAGAGCCTGCACGAGAAGGAGCGCGACCTCTAAGGCCCGCGGGCACGCGAGGCTCCGCTCTGCCACGCCAGGAGGAGGGACAAGAGCATTCTTACCAGGTGCGCTTTGGGAATAGCGATACTCTGGAACAGAAGCTAGCTTTGACCCAAAGTCAGGGTCGTGTGGAATGGGTGAGCCCTCTCGAGACAGGCACTCTGGGGTCTGCAGGCCACTAGAACGAGGGGACATTAGCCCAGGGTGAGTGGGTGAAGCTGGAGCACTCCTGCGGAAGGAACAAGAGAAGGACCATGGTGGTGAGTACACAAGGTCAAACGAAAGTGGTGTTTCGCAAAACACAAACATGCCAACATCCACGCCACACGGCACCTCATCAGCCTTTCCTGGTGCTTCTCTGTCCTCGTGAGGTGTTTCCACCACTAACATAACATTCCCGCGGTGGCAACGAGCTACCCGATAGGACGCTGCGTTATCTTCCCAGAGCACTTACTTCCTGAAGGGGACCAGCCGGTCCTCCACGAAAGCGTTAAAGACATAGGCTTTGGTGGGATGGGCGCGAATTTCCCACCAGGACAGGCCCACGGCCGAAGGAGCACATCGGCTTTGGGCACCCGGCTATTCGGCTTGCACGGCTAATAGTCCGGGGAAGGCTGCTCCCTCCGTCACCGTTCGCCTAGGTTCTAAAACAGAGCACTGTGGTCCAGCTCGTGCCCTGCTGAGGCTGGCCGGGGGCTGGCTGCGCAGCGTGGGGACGCATGGTCCCGCGAACAGAATCCCAGGGTCAACGCAAACTCTCCAAGGCAGGATGCTGGGGCTGCCTGGGGGCAGCAGTCTTCGCTCTGCGTTTATCATCAGCCACAGTAAACGCCGTCTGCCTCTCCAGACACGGGGGTGCTGTGGGCGCCCTGGTCTCCTCGGGCACAGACCTGGCACCCTCCCCCGCCCCCTGCCCTCAAGTCCTCCTGCTTCTCCCACCTCTCAGCTGGCTCGTCTGCCTCCCACCCAGGCCTGGAGCCCGTCTGCTCACACCCAGGTCCCTCCCAGCCCCTGAGCCTATGACAGCCTTCCTTCTGACCTCAGGAGCCCAAATTCCTGGCAGACCCTCTTTAACTCTGCACCAAATCTACCCTGCCTCCTACCTGCCTCCCACCCAACACAAACACACCCACTGCCTCCCTCCTAAAAAAATCCAGGTTCTGCAGCCATGAGAGTCCCTCCCTCTCCTTAAGACACAGCTCACACAGCTTCCTCCTGGGCCCAAGAATTTCCTGCCTGCCACTATGCAGATTCACGAGATTGTGTCCCTCACTCCCAGAGTGACCGTGAAGACAGGCCCACCTTGTCGTCCTCCAGAGACACCCCTTATCAGGGCTCCCTGGGCAGCGCTGGGCGCACAGAGCCAGCCCCAGAACTGCTCCCCTAGCCGGCCGACAGGCTGATCTAACAAGTGCAATGTCGTGGCGGTCACTGTTACGGGTGGGACTGTGTCCCCAGAAGTCACCCGTGCCTCACAAGGGGACCTTGGAGTCGGTAGGATGGTCCCTAACCCAGTGACCGATGTCCTCAAAGGGGCAATCGAGACACCGACATGCTCGGGGAGAATGGCAGGGGAGATGAAGGCAGAGGTCAGGGAGCTGCCTGCACGAGCCCAGGGGCGCCCGAGAGGCCTGGGGCAGACGCCCTCACGCCTCGGAGGCGCACACCCCGCCGCCACCGTGACCTCTGGCCGCACCAGCGTGAGAGAGGCGCGGCCGGCCGCCAGGCCTGTAGGCCCCCACTGCAGCCCTAGCAAACTCAGCTACTCTAGCAACATTTCTCTCCAAGCCCTGTTCAAGCAGTGTGGTGTTCTGGAAACTCTGAGCTCAGCTGAAACGTTCTGAATTCCTACCTTACCAGCACGACCGTCACCTCTGTTCCAACTTCTACTTTGGCTATGGCACCGAGAACCACCGCAGACCCTGTACCAGACATTTCTGGATGTCTGAGCAGCCTTTCACGGAATCACATTTGCTACACGACGAGGTGGAAAGCACCAGGTGCCAACGGAGAGCATCTGCCCTCTCTTGCCCCATGCTTTGCCTGGACTGGTGGCCTTGGGAAGACCTCTGGGCCTGTCCACGTGCAGCTCGGCCCGATGGACCAGGCTGGCCGCGCGCACACGGAGCGGGAGGGGCCCCGACCAGAGGGCAGACGGCGGCCACATCCCGACGTCGGCTTCATTAATGACAGCGTGCTTGAGCTCGACCAGACCTGCTCGGTCGGTCCCCCTGCCAGCTTCCACAGAACCCTGCAAGCCCCTTCCACTCCTCTCTGGTTTTAGGGTCTGTTCCCACCACCGCCTGTGTCTCGGCTTCTGAGAACAGACACGTCCGAGGCGCAGCCAGTGGTCCGCCTACTAACTTTACTGTCCTGACATCGTCTCGCTCAAAAACACAAAGGTGACACGTTTACAGTGCCAAAGACACTCCCGTGAATGCGGACGTGTGGGGGAGCCAGGATGCTGACCGAGGAGCAGAGCAGGGGCTTACCTGGACGACAGAGGCCCGAACGGGGTGCGGAAACAGGAGACGCCCCTCTGCCTCCGTTTTCGGAATGCCTGTTCCACGAGCTTCGCTTCTGAGGCAGGGTCTATTCGCCAAAAAGACCCCTTCCCAGGCTCCTCCTGGGAACGAGGGACTTTAATAAAGTAACGGTTCAAAGAGAGGTTGTGTCGGATTGAATTCTGTGGGCAAGAAGAGATACTCGTCAGTTAGCAAGTCAGAAAACAAACTGCATCTGAACGTTAACAGACATGAGACCAGAGGTGATGGGACAGCCCAGCGTTTGCGCTGGCAAGGGCGCTCCAGGGGGTGTCAAGGTCACTGGATTCTACCAGGAAGTACAAAGGCACAGTGGTGGCTTTTCCTAACAAAATCCAGCACAGCGTTCCTTGTAGAAAAAGTGAAACAGAAAGACAAGCCACGGCCTAGGAGTATGTGGGTCAGAACTCGTACTAAGTCAACTGGCCAGAGGGAAAGAGCAACCATGGGGAGAACGTCCCAGAACAAGCGTGACACGAGGTCTGATGGTCCTGGTACACGTGCATGGTCCATTTCCGACACAGCGCAGGATCGGAAGGCACGGTAAGTGTGAAAACGCTGCAAGGTGTAGGAACTAACCCTCCCTTCTCTGGACGTCGGAGGGGGAGAAGGCTATTTGGACACCCTGGGGCCAGTCGCTGAGTTCAGATGCGCCACAGGCCATCAGCGGAGACATCCCTGGACCACTCTGTCCCACAGAAAATGACCTGCCCGTTGACTCTCTTGTTCCGCCACAGTGGGCTGGGCACCCGGCTTCCCGGGCTCGGGCCTCACCTGCCAGCCTTTCTCAGCCGTCCGGTAGTAAGGGTGATGCTTGGTGATGTGGGCGTAGATCCCGCTTAGTGTTAGCTGCCTGTCCGGTGCGGACGAGATGGCCTGCACGATCAGCTGAGCGTACGAGTACGGCGGCTTCGACTCATCCTGAGGACAAAGGCAGCGCGCCGTTAGCCCCGGCAGGCTTTGCAAGCCCCACCAGCCGTGTACCCCGCTCCTGCAGAGGGCCCCAGCGATCAGGACAGAGGGCAGCGGCGTGCCCACCGAACTCAGTCCCAGGGACCGCCACCCGTCTCGCCAATGTGCGTGCACTCAACGAGGGATAGCCATTCCGGCCCCAGGTTTTCATCATAATTTAGTTCTGAAATTTCTCACTTCCTCTGCAAATTGACTTAAAGACAGGTATCAGAGGAGCGTGAACTAAGATACGAAAGCTGTAAGGAAAAACCCTGAAACCGTCCTGTCCCCCACGCATGGGACGAGGACAGACCACGGAGGAGGTGCAGAGCGGGAAAGGGCAGTGTCCCCGGGGCCTAAGGGAGACGTCAGTGAAGGAGCAAAGTGCGCTCTCCGGCGGAGGGCCGCCGTCCGGCCCCCGAGCGCGGCCCCTCGTCACGCCAGCACCCGCAAGCCCGCCGCGCCCACCGGAGCAACCCTGTGTGTGCCCATGCTCTGCCACGTGCGCCGTGAGGCCTGGCACCTTAGGGCTGTCGCCCCCGGACGTGTCTGTCTGCTGCTCCGAGGCGGCCTTCGCGGCAAACTCTGCGGCCAGCTGCAGGTCCGAGGTCACGTTCTGAACGAAGCGGTAGCCGGATGACCCGGCCCCACGTGGACTGGCCGGGCAGGAGTTGGGAACACTGCGGAGAGAAACGACACGTCCTGAGTTCATGACCCTGAAAAGGAGAACCTGACGTCACAGGATGTCAGGACCTCGCTGGGCGATGCTGGGCGATGCAGGGTCACAGGGAAATCCGACCCCTTTCCTCCGTGTGTTGTCATGACGCCACATCTCGCCACCGATCAAGGACGGACCGAGTGCAACCAGAGAACAGCTGGCGTCCACGTGTGGCCGGTGTGATGTGTGGTATCTAGCAGCGGTTTCTGCTCGCGGTGGGAGCTGTGGGTCCTGAGAACCCAGTGGGCCCCGCTCCCCACCGCACACAGCCTGGGCCCGAAGGGCACCACCCGCAAGGCAGGCGGGGCTGAGCGTGCTCACTGTCCACACGAGGGCGCCGTGGGCCAAGGCTGGGAAGACAGGCCCTGAGAGAGGGCTCGAGGACCTCTGGGACGGGCCCTCGGCTTCGGCCTCTGCGGCCCACACCGGCTGTCTCTCTCCGGGGCTGCCTTGCCAATCGGAGGTGGGAAACTGCGGCCAAATATACAGGCCGGACACACCCATGCCTCAAGCGGGTCCTGAGCACACACTGGCCGGTGCCGGGGTGCAGGGTCCCTGGCCCGCTTCCTGCTGGAGCTCACTTGGCCCAGCTCAGCGGCGAAAGGCGTGGTACAGCGCCTGCTATTAACAAGATGGACTTTGGTCATCAAACGACAATGAAATTCTGATTCTGAAAACTAATTCTATTACAAAATATTCAGAGGAAACCAATGCAAACACTAGAGGTAACAAGCCCAGTAAAAGGTGCCCCTGCTGGGAGCTGACCGGAGGCGCGATGGCCAGCCTCACGCGGACCACAGGCGCCCCTCCCCCCACCGACCCCGGCCCGCGGAGCAGGGACAAGGCCACTTCGCCCTGCCTCCCTAAAGTCACAGAGGACCCAGGCCTCTGCCCTCAGGAGAGCTCCCCAAGGCCAGCACCCCACCAGGAACCATCCAGAAGGCCCCAGGTTTCCGAACACGCCCCACGTGCTCTTGCATCCTCCCCTCTGTCCCTCTATGGAGCCACCCGGGTGCCCGGGATCTCGAGGGCTCCGCTGAATTCCCCAGATATGGCAGAGACAGGAGTGAACAGAGCCTGTGATCAACAATATAAACAGGTTTGGTAAAGGCAGGAAACAGTAATAAAAACAGCTTTTTCTTAACTTCATTTGGAACCAAATATACAAAACCCAAGCTTATAACATTAGGGCGGGACTGGCAGAACATTCACACACTCAGAAACAGGCTTCTCACATGCAGCCATTTGGGAACCAAACGCCACCAACACGCGGCCTGAAGCTGTGATTCAAAGGTCACGCGGCCCCAAAGTGAGGAGCGTGTCCCGAAGATTCTCTGCACTGTGTTCTGCCTGACGGTGCTGAAGCGCAGGACGCCCTGGTGCATCGCGGCCCTGTCAGCCCGCTCGGTTCCCACACACCCAACACCCGCTGCGCGTCACACCACAAGGGACGAGAACCGTCACTCCCGGAGACAGAGTCACACCCGACCAGGGGGCAGGTGGCTTCCTGACCTTGCCTGACACTGACCAGGCCCCCTTACCAGTGGCAAGGACACACGCGACCTCTGGGCTTAGACACACGGGGCCGTTCTGCCTGCCACAGGTCACTATTCTGCAGAAGAGTGCAGAAAATTTACCTCTAACTCTCAGAGGCAAAACCCAGAGAAAACGCTGCCATTCACCAAAGAATGATTTCCAACGGGAATAATCCACCGGGGAGCGCGCGCAGGGGCCACTGGGTGGCTCATGCCGGCAAGCGCTTGCGGGGAAGCTCGGTGGGGATGGAGCGCAGCTGGTCACCGGCCGGGACCCCAGAGCTGCCCAGCAGGCCCACCCAGGAGAACGTGTGTTTGTGCGCACAGCCTTTCTGGCCTCGGAGCAGCGAGCTTCCCCATGAGCCCCACTCTGCTGTCCCTGCAGGCCGGTCTGTGCTGGGAGGGCTGTTCCTGGCACCCGGCCGCCCCGATGTCGCACCGCCATCTGAAGAGAAGGACGAAAGGAGATGCCACGTGAGCTCAGTCCAAGATGGGCCTCAGGGGCAGGTGTGAGATGGGGGTCCGGGGACCCTGGGGCTCAGCAAGGCTCCCACCCTGGGGAAACCCACCAAGACACTCAGCGTCCCATAGCAGAGCTGTACCCTACCCGACTGAAAATCTCCCTCACTGCTTGCAAAAGCTGGAAAAAAAACTTTTTGGCTTTTGGAGTAGACGCCACGCCCAACGTGGGGCTTGAACTCACGACCCCGAGGTTAAGAGCTGCACACTCTCCTGACTGAACCAGCCAGGCTTAGGCAAAGAACTGCTCCCTTTGTGTCCCCCCATCCCCCCCGCCCAGGTGTGTGGGAAGCCTGCATCTGGGCACACAGGGAAGCAGCAGGGGCCCCGAGGAGCCGCCCCCTACAGACATCGCACTAAATAAATGCCTGTTCTTCCTGATTCAAGATTCTAGGTGGAAATGCAGTGGAATGTGCACTTTAGACCATCCGTCGCTAATCGCCCCTTTTGTGGGAATACAGCTAAGTCACATTTCTGTTTCAGGAGAGAGAAGCTTACGGTCTGGGGGGCGGCGGTCAAAGGCTGTCGCAGCGGGGCAAACCCAAGCTGGCTCTGTGACCGCCCAGGCCCAGGACGGGACCTCTGCGACCATGCAAATCATGCCTGGCGATGACTCTGCGTCCTATGTTTACAGATACTGGAAAAGAATGAACAGCCTGGTGGGAAAAGGTATCTTCAGGTCTCACTATGACAGTAAGAATTCACACTGAGAAAAACCAATGGGACAGAAGGCTGGCCAACCACGTCCGTCCCTGGAGCCCGCAGTGAGCATTTTCCGTGGCACCCATTGCCACCCCTCCAGGATGCCCCCAAGCTCTGCCAGGCCCCCACCCCGACTCAGATGCCTGCCCAGCCTGGTCTGCCCTGGGGCTGTATGCATTTTCCTCCCATGCCAGCCTCCTGGGATTCGGACCGCACGGCCCTGAGATCAGAGTGGGCACCTGGGAGCACCCAGGTGTGGCGGTGGGGGGAGGGAGGGAGCCGGAAGAAGAGGCCGGGCTGAAGTCTGTAAGGCATGGTCAGGTCCTCTCCCCTCCCTGGACCGCCCCGGGCTCTCATCTAGAGAACCCGGACCCTGCGCCCCAAGCAGTGGGCCCAGGAAGGTTCTGGGAGTGTCTACGCTCTACCGCCCCACCCAGCCCCCAGGAGGGGCCACTTGGAACCCCTCCCTGGGCCCCGGCCCCACACCACCACCTCAGAGATCATCCAGATGGTTTTCTGGAAGCTCAGTCTTTTTGGAGTGGAGTGTTACTGAGATTGTAATTAGATTATTAATTTTCAGTCAAAAAGACAGAATTAGCTCCTCAATGGGATGGCAGCTGAGCCAAAAGGCTTTTCAGGCAGAAGATCATACTTCTGATGAATACATAGAGGTAAGTGGTAATTCTGTTTTTCATTCATGCCTTTTGAACTCCTCTGAAAACTAGGATCTTTTTATTCTACAAAATAAGTGCTTCGATTAAAGTATCATTTCTTACTGAAACACCATTTCAGTGAATTTACAGCCTTGCCTCCTAATCTCCCCAGCTTTGCTGAGGGCACTGCCCTCACAGATGGGGGGGGGTGTGAAACAGCAAAACGGAGCGTGGCCTTGACCCCAGAAGGGCAGAGACCGCGTTGATTAGCTGGTGAGAAGGCCGCTAAGGCACTTATGGAGGACGGGGAAACGTTCTTCGAATTTTAAAAAGAGGAGAAAGAGAAGTTCAGTGAAGGGTGGGAGGACAGCCCCCCCCAGAGCCCCCCCCAGAGCCCACGGAAAGCGGCGAGGGGTAAGAGCATGAGGGGAGGCTCCCTGGAAACAGTAAGGTCAGCTCCTAGCGCTGCAGACGTGCTGGTGGAGGTGGGGATGCAGGGACACTGCGTGCTCAGAGAACAAACGTCCGGTCCAAGAGCCGGGGGGGGGGGCACCACACTCTCTAATGGCAACACTCAAAGCTAGAAAGTGATTTTAAGTTATGAGGGAAAATGTGTCCCCCCGAGAATTCTCCACTAGTGAAACCTTTCATCTAGTGTGAACGGAGAAAAACAATGATTTTCAGGCCTGGAAGATTTCTTGTGATTTTCGTTCACCTGTCCTGTACCCATTTCCAGGAAGCAACTGGAGAATGTTCCCCAATAAAACCGAGGAGCAGATCGGGGAAAGGGAAAGACTGGGCAGAGGGAGATCCTGGACTGCCCCGGGGTCCAATTGCAGGGTCAGAGGTGCCCCAGGCTGGGTCCAGGCCAAGGGAGACCGGGCTCCCAAGGAAGGCCTTCCCAGCAGGTCCGCGCGACAGATGTTCGCGGGGGCGGCGGGGGGATGTGCGGGTCGGGTCACAGGGACAGGGGACCGAACCAAACGCAGTGAACAGGCCCTCGGTCCCTCCCCTGCCCGGGGCAGGAGTGGCCAGAGCACGAGTGAGAAACCGTGGGTGCTGCAGGAAGCACGGGCCCAACGGTCCTGAGGTCCCGGGGTGGGGAGGGAAGACAAAACCCCGACTCCCCACCGGGGACGTCACTACGAGGAACACCGAGAAGCCGAGAGGCGTGCAGCGGGCCATGCCGAGGTGAGCCAACACCAGCGTAGCCCGGAGGCGGCCGGGGACCGTCCCCGCGGTGCCCCCTCGGGGCGCGTTTAGGTTCTTCTACCACGTGCACGGATCCCTTTGATAAAAACCACCTGTTTAAGTTTCAGCGGCGTGCCCGAGGCTGGCGCCACCGCCGTGGCACGGAGCATGGACCTGCGGGCGGCATCCGGTCTCCGGGCGTCGGTGTCCCATCTGGGAACGGGCCACAGCACCGCCCGGCAGGTGCCGGCAGACGCCCGGCGTGAGCCCATAATGGCTCCTAGCCTCATTACTGCCCTAAAACCCCGGGGCTCGCGACTCTCAAAGAGCATATTTTCAACAAAATAACCAAATCTGAGAATTGCGTTGCCTCCGTGTAAGATGTGCAGACGTTTGGAAGGGCCGCCCCTGAGGGCAGGACACTGGACACGGCCCGTGGATCCCCTAGTGGGAAGCTCGGGAAGCCAATTCCAGCCCCTGCAGAGCGGTGACTCGGAAAGGCGCCCAAGACCCAGTGGGAAAGGAGAAAGAGACCGCGGGAGGACACTGGACTCTACGGGGCCTTCCTGCAGAGGAGGGACCCACAGCAGCCCCCATGAGAGAAGCCGTCGGGAACGTGTAGAGGAGACGCACCCCATGACCTGTCCTGGGAGCAGCAGGGTGGGGGAGCTTCCTTTCCCGAAATGTTTGAGTTCTGTATAATGCATACACAGTATTTCTGTAATCTAGGAAAAAAAAAATAAGAGAGCAGGGAAAGAAAATCCATAGAGGCCAGTTTCTGAGACCGTTCTTAAGGAATGCTTAAGATAAATGCAATGCTGTGAAATCCTGGGAAGCTATTTCAAAAGCCTAACTCGTTTCTGAAACGCACTCTGCCCTGTGCCCAGCAGTCAGCAAACTGGCCCGAGCTGCTCCTCAGCCCGGACCTCACCAGGCACACACACCCCGAGGGGCGGCCTGCCCGGTGCAGACCTTGGGGGAATGCCCCCCTCAGCCCCTGCCCTCCAGGTTCTTCCTGCTTCCCAGAGTGTGAGGCCTGGGAAGGGCCCTCCGTTGCCGGGTCATGTGCCCACGCGGGCACAGCAATGCACACAGGCCGGGCGTCGCCCAGAAGGCACAGCCAAGAACACACGAAGCAGGAACCAAGGGGCCCCCGTGAGATGTGCCCAAGAACAGGGAAAGGGCCGCCCCAGTGAAGATAAGAACTTTCTCTCAACATTTTAGAGCCAAAATACATCCTGGCACGGATTTCGGCAGAAGGGAAAATACAAAGAAGGTGGAGGGCCCACCTTTCTGTGTGGATGAACCGATTTTTATTTCTCGGAGCTTTCAGCAGGGAAAGGGACTGGGTGGGGGTGTGAAGTCCACAGGAGAGGTGTTGGAAAGGAAAGTGGCCCCAGGTGAGCCACAGACGATGGGGCTCCTGGACCAACGGATCAGCGGGCGAGGGCCCCTGCTGGCATTACGGGAAGCATCTGGAGGCCGGGCTGGGAGCTGTGACGCAGGAAACGTCACCCCAAGGAAGGGCCCCAGTCGGCTGGAAAAACGGAAGCACTTCTCCCGGACGGACCGGACCGGAGGGGAGGGCAGCCGAGCTCCAACCACCGATGGGGGGGAAATGCGCCTGGGGACCACAGTCAAGGGCGGTTTCAGTTTGAAGTCAGCGGCTTACACTTTGCCAGATTTCACAACACAAATTACTCTGGTTTTTGAGCTCTACCTTGAAAAAAATCAAGGCGAGGAAAGGCTTCTTAAAGAAACAGCTTGTGAAGTCTGGCTCTTGGGAAAGACCAGCTCTCCTCCTTCTGTGCTGCCTGCCTCCTTCCTCTGGCTTCATTTCGGTTCTGTCCCTAAAACTCCTAGCTCCAAGAGCTCTTTATAGATTGGTCTCTCATTCTGTAAAACCCAGAAAATGGTGAACTGATTTCTCCTTCCTAAAAACACCACTTCTTTGCAAAACAAACAAAAAAAAAGTCAATAAAATGCTGCTCAAGACAGCAGAATTTATTTCAAAGAGCATTCATTCATTTTCTGGGTGGAGTACATCAACGCAAAAAAAAAAAAACAAAACACAAACAAACGCCCAAAAACAAAACACAAACCCAACCACAGACGAGCCACACCCCCTGGCTGGCAGGGGAAGCAGAAAAAGGCCAAACAGAAAGGCAGGCAGGCGGGGTCGGAGTGCGGGGCGGGGCTGTTTATTCTCGAGAATGTTCCTCCCGGGACCGCTGCTCGGAAAACCCTGGAGGCGACAGGGGCTCAGGCCAGGGTGCTGGAGAAACCGGGTCTGGGCAGGAAAGCGACCCAGACCAAGGCCCCCAGGTGGCCCGGGTGAGCTGGCCAATGGCGAGAGCGGGAAGCAGGCACACCAAACTAGGAGAAGAGGCGCGCTCCCCCCCGCTGTGTCGTCAGAGGGACGGACGACAGCTGTGCAGGCCAGGCAGGCCGGCTGGGCGCAGGGTGCCAGGCCCTCCCCCCACCCCCCCGCCCTGCGGAGCCAAGCCCTCAGCCCTGCTCCCCTCCTCGGTCGTTGTGGGGGTGGGGAGGTCGGGGGGCGTCCCAGGGCGGAGAGGAGGGGTGGCGGGTGTTTGTAAACACGAGGCTCCACCCCTGCAACAGCCCAGAAGTTGAACAGGATCTTGGCAAGCGAAACCACAAGGGCCTCTGAGGTTTCTAAATTGGATTCCACTGCACTAAGATAAGCGGATGTAAACAGAAGTCCCTCTCTGATACTTCAAGGCCAAAAAGGGAGAGGGCCAGTCCCACAGTGGCTACTTTCTCCCCACATCTTCCGCCAGACCAAAAAGGGAGAGAGGGCCAGTCCCACAGTGGCTTTCTCCCCACATCTTCCGCCAGATGAAAAGGAGAAGCGGGAGGGGGGAGGGGGGAGGCGGGACACAGCGCCCCCACCCACCCAGGCCCGGGGACTGGCCCCTCACACGCACCCGAGCTCAGCACAGCTCCAGCCGCACCTGCCGAGCTCCTACCTGCGCTCGGTCCACACCTCCCCGAACTGCTTCCAGCTCCGGCCTCCCGTCCAACACAAAAGCAACGTCAGGACGCAGAGCCTGGCTTGAATATCTTAACCGGCTGGCTACTGTTTTGATTTGAAATATTCCTGGGAAATATATTTATTTTCTGAAGCCCTCCAGGTACAGACCAATACATTTTTCTTTCTTAGTGTCTATCTGGCTGGATCATAACCCGATTATTAACGATGCCACACTGACGGCCCGCCCGGGGTTTGCTGGGTGCCGAGGGCCCTCCACGGCCACCCCCACGCCGCCCAGGACCGGCCCCCAGCGGCCAGCGGCATGGGCGTGGGACACCGCTGGTCCGTGTGCCCGCGGCTGGTTTAGGCTGCTCCGGGTGAAGGTGTCAGGACAGGCAGGTCTTGTATCAGCTTCACTGAGATAAGTCCCCCATTTAGAGTACAACTGAGGGGTTTCTGGGGTACTCACAGAGTCAGCAACCATCACCACTGAGTCCCAAGCGTTTCCACTGTCACCCCAGAAACAAAGGCCGTACAGCTGGTGGGCACGCCTTCCGACCCCCAGCCCCCACAGCTGCCCGCCTGCTGCCTTCCCCGAGACCCCCTGTTCCAGGCGTTTCCTATCAAGGGCATCGTACCGGGGTGCGGTCCTTCGCGTTCGGCTGCCTTCACTCTGCATCCCGTTTCCACGGGGCAGCCACGCTCTGCCAGGTGTCAGCACTTCATCCCTTTTTATGGCCACGTAACATTCCACCGTGAACAGTCCACATCTGACCTAGCCGCTCACCAGCTGACAGACACCGAGTCGCTCCTGCTTCGTGGCTATTAGGAATAGTGATGCCCTGAGCCCTCGTGCATGAGTTCTTGCCTGGACCTCCCGCTCCGGTGAGCTGCTGGGTCGCGGGCGGCCCGTGAGCCGTGTGAGGAAGAGGCAGAGCGTCGTCCACAGGGCCCACCTCATCTCCCCTCGTGTGACTATTTATCCGTGGATAAATTACAGATAAGTACGTGCAGGAACATTTTCACAGCGTGAGCATAAAGCTCGTACCCTAGATTAAGGTCCAGCTGGCCGTCTGAAATAACAATGAGATCACACGCTCAATCTGGAGCTTTAGAGTAGAGCCCTTCTAGAAACCTGAAGGGAGCGGAAGGAGCACCTGAGACGCCGCACGCACTGCGCTGAGCACAGCACCAAACACACGCACGGCTTTCAGAGAGCTGCCGCTCCTCCCCGTCTCCCAGAGCCGGGACATCTGCGTTCTGGCCTTACAACAAAGAAAACAAGGCCCAGCGAGGCCCCTGGCTCTCCCACTAACTGGCTACACGGCCAGAACCAGAACTGGGGGCCAGCCTTGAGTTCTAGGCCACGCCATGATCAACGCTGTGCCTACCACTCTCTCCGTGAGAGAGAGACACGCCTCCTCCCTGGTTCTGCAGGACGCGGGCTCCAAGCCAGCTCAAAGCAAACTGTTCCCAACGTGTCCGCAACACGTCCCAGCAGGAAAACAGCAGTGAGGCATGACTGTCACAGACCGAGTGACACACGGTCCTGGAACACCAGAGCGTGCCTGCTTGGCGAGGGAAGGCACGGCGTCTGACCAGAAGGCTGTGGGGACAGCAAAGCTCCCGCCCGAGAAGCATCGGTTTTCCAAGTGTGGCTCAGAGGCACCCCTGAGGACTGACCCCTGCAGGAGGTATGTGGGGGCAAAACCAGACTCAGACACGACCTGCTTTTTTTTCCAGATCTGACACTTGCACTGATGACGCACCAGCCACGGGGGAAGCTGCCAGTGCCGTGGCCCGAGCCGTGGCACCAGCAGAGGGAGAGGGCGGGACACGGAGTCGAGAGCCAGCTAGTCCCTCTCTACGGGGATCTCCCCGAAACCTTCCCCTAAGGTTTCTCTGTACACCACACCAAGGATGGGAACGTTTGAGAACTCTCTCTCCTTCAGACTCTAGATCAAGTCCTAAAATTTCATAAAGTTTAGAAAAACAAAGTTCAAATCCTGGCATGCACAGATTACTTTAAAATATTGTCAATGCCTTTAAAGCAATCATACCTGTGCTTCTTTTAAAGAAAGCCCCTAAGACACAGAACTGCAAACTGGGAAAGTGATTAACGCTGTAGGGACTCTTCACTCTATGAGAGAATTCTCCAGAGATGTTCTTTAAGTTGTCAGGTCCCTTGATGCACTTAAAATAGTTTCAAAATCTTCATCCCCCTGCAATTTTCCAGAGACCTACTGAGTCACCTGTGTCCTCATCCTGCTTCTCACACAGACGGCCAGAGCAGGGGGGACCCTGCTACTGTGGTTGGGGGGGGGCGTGTGGCCAGGCCGGAGTCGGCCACTCACCTGATGGTGCCGGTTGGGGACGGGACGGGGCTGACCAAGCTGCGGAGATCCGGCTCCGGAATGTGAATCTTCAGAGGGGAGATCTGCGGGTAGAGGGGCCGGAGGGGAGACGCCGGGGCCTCTTCCTGACGGTACAGCGATGTGAACTGGATCTTTATGGCCGTGCTGGGGAATCGAAAAGTGCACCTGCAACAAGAGGGAGAGCTCACGTTAGTGTGGGAAAGACGGGGACAAGGCTGCGAGATGGCAGTGGAACGTCCTGGTTCACCATGACGGTGGGGTTCGCCTCACGTTACAGAACCCTGGCATCACTCTGCGATTCACAGAGAGAACCAAAAATCTGATCTGGGACACTTGCTGACACCGATACGGGTTTTCCTTTTCCCCACACATGTGAAGACAGAGGTATGAACCCACGCGGGTCCCCAGCAGAGGCTCAGACACAGGACGGCTGCAGGGGTACCCGAGCGGGGTTCACTAGCTCGCAGACAACGCTCGTCGGGAGGCTGAGATACCATGGTCACCGCTCAGCAGCGAGCGTACAGACAGCTGCGCTGCGAGAAGCCATCGAGCGGGACCACCAGGCCGGCGGGCGCCTCGCAGAGTGACGGCAGCGCGACTGGCCGCAGTCAGCTCCAGGCCTCGGTTTCTCTGCCGGCAGGTGACCACATGCAAACAAACCCGGCCTCACACACCCGAGTCACACCCTGCGCGTGGGTGCACCACATGAAACCAAGGTCGCCCACCTCTAAGAAACGTCTATGCACAAAATCTGGACGTTATGTATCCAGCACACCTCATTTCTAGACCACAAGTCATCAACAAGTTGCCAACTGCAACTTTAGTTACAAACAAAAATGCAAACCCAAATGAAAGCAGGGACAGGGACAGTCTCACCCGCAGCAACTGCTTAGAAAAGGCCCTTTTTTAAAACAAGGGAGTGTCGGGGCGCCTGGGTGGCTCAGTTGATTAAGCGTCTGCCTTCGGCTCAGGCCGTGATCCCGGGGTCCTGGGATCGGGCTCCGCATCGGACTCCCTGCTCAGCGGGAAGCCTGCTTCTCCCTCTCCCACTCCCCCTGCTTCTGTTCCCTCTCTCGCTGTGTCTTTCTCTGTCAAATAAATAAATAAAATTAAAAAAAAAAAAAAAAGAGGGTGCCTGGGTGGCTCAGTCGTTAAGCATCTGCGTTCGGCTCAGGTCATGATCCCAGGATCCTGGGATCGAGTCCCACATTGGACTCCCTGCTCGGCAGGAAGGCTGCTTCTCCCTCTCCCACTCTCCCTGCTTGTGTTCCCTCTCTCGCTGTGTTTCTCTCTATCAAATAAATAAATAAAATCTTTAAAAAAAAAAAAACAAGGGAGTGTCGTGGGGCGGGGGCGGGCTGGAGATGACGGGCACCCCTAACAGTTCCGGAAAGGTGTTCAGAGCACACTGGGTGTTTCACAACTTGAGAAGTGTGCACCGCATGAAGCCTCAGCCAGCAGGCTGCTGGCCCGCTCCGGCCTGTTTTAATTCAGCAGTGCTGTTTACACAGCAGGGACCCCTCCAAACTCCCAGGGACACAGCATTTGAATTCCCTTTTTCTCTTAATCAAATCGTTTTTAAAAAACCAGATTCAAGAGTAGGTCAAAATAGGTTCTGGGCCCACGAGAGGCAGTGCATGTGAGCAGACAGGGAAGACCCCTTCTCATGAAATGACTCAGCAGCATACGTGGGCGTCTGCTCCAATAGCCAGGCTGCTTGCACCTCCCAGAGGAAGTCAGCAACTAAACCGGCTTGACTGGCCAGTACTGATTCTTCCAGAGATACCCGAGCACGGGACCGGCCGTATCTACAAAGGCGGGGAGCAAAGTACCAGGCCGCTGTCTGACCCACAGACACCAGCTTTCTATTTCCAAACCTAAAATCAGAACAAAGGGATTCTGACACCACTTTGGTTCTGGGAGATGCAGTCTAAACACCAGCATGTTAGGGCAGGGATGGGACATCTGTCATGTCGTGTCCACATCACCCTCCCCCCCACCCCGGGTTCTGTGTAAGGCCACCTGCGGCCATTTAAAGACATTCTGCAATTTTCCTCTCGTGAGCCACAGTTAAAAAACGTTTGATGTTGCTTCCACTTTCCTTAGTTTTCCCACAACCCAACAGAAATCTCCTTCATTAGTATTTTGGCTAGAAAGTTACATCACACATTTTCCTACAATGCTGAGGTCTCCGGTGCCTCCAGAGCCAACATCCGTCCCAGCTCATGCCCGAGGATGGCTGCCGTCCCCGAACTAGAGAAGGAAGGAAAGGGTTCGGAACCAGCAATCTGGCCGAGGGCTCCACGCACACGCACACAGCCCTGTTCCACAGTGTTACATACAGAAGCACGAACGATGAATATTTAAAGGCAGTGTCTCTGTCCTTCACCATCTGTCTCTTCCTTCGGCAGCTGCAGATCGACACAAGAAGCTTTACACTCCACTACCTGCCGAAAGGGCGCACAGCTGGAGTCGTGCCGTCTGCACTGTGGAAGCCCTCACGCGAGCACGAGATCACAGCATCCTACAATCATCGGGGCAACCAGAAAGAGGGTGTGGCTTCTGGCCTATGACAGAGGTCACAAGGCAGAGCGGAATGTCAAAAAACAGGGTTGTGGGGGAAGACAAGAGTTGGCACAGGATCCTTGGAATGGGGATGGGGAAGCCAGGCTCCAGGCAGCCCAGCTGGCCCAGGGCCGCATCACTCCCAGACCCCGGGGCGATTCTCGGGAGGAGAACGAGGCGCCCAGAGAGGGCTTCCGAGTTCCCCGTGAAGGCGAGGTGTTGGGGTGGGAACTGAGACGCAGGGAAACAGCGTGTAGGAAGAAGGGGGGCTGAGAACTGCTAGTGAGTTTAGTGCCCCGGCCTCCGTAGTTCTGTTCTTAGCTAACAAAAGGACAGGCTCTGAACACAAGAGATGACCTCCTAGGCACCTTCCAGTTCAAAAAACAAAGATTCCAGATAATAACGTGCACGCACATGGAGTTTTTAGTAAAACAAAACATTTTGTAGATCAGGGATTTGGGTTAGCAAATTAGTAGCAAAATCGAACACCATCTATAACTGATTCAAACAGGGCAACTTCCCGCTGTAAGAGTCATTTCCAATTAAGGTTTAACAATAAACATTTTCATATTATTTACCGTAACAGCTATTTCAAAAGCAGCTCCTGACTCACTCTTCCAGAAATTATCCCGAGGCAAACTGTCTCCTACCTAGGAGGAGAA
This sequence comes from Leptonychotes weddellii, assembly GCF_054177405.1. Lineage (NCBI taxonomy): Eukaryota > Metazoa > Chordata > Mammalia > Carnivora > Phocidae > Leptonychotes > Leptonychotes weddellii. Next base: position 3,313,632 of record NC_138373.1, on the reverse strand, counting down.
ACACCAGGAAGCTACTTAATTTTAAACAGACATCTCCCTAGGGCGCTCCCGGGTTCACCAATTACTTCTCTCCCTATAATATTTTCATTCCGGTTTAGGGCCCTGGTTGGTGTTTTAATGAGCATGTTTTGCAATTAAAGCTATCGTCTTAGAGGTGTTTCACATTCGACCTGACCCCAACCGCACACTTCGCGCCTGCCTTCAGCACCAGGGATCCTGGCTACAGGTGAGCGTGCGTGTGCGCTAGCCCTCCCCACCCCAGTCCGGACCACAGCTCTGAGAGGCAAGCGCCCACCCTGGGATAGCCCTTCCTTGTTTTTTTTTTTTTTAAAGATTTTATTTCTTTATCTGCCAGAGAGAGAGGGAACACAAGCAGGGGGAGCGGCAGGCAGAGGGAGAAGCAGGCTCCCCGCTGAGCCGGGAGCCCGATGTGGGGCTCGATCCCGGGACCCCGGGACCATGACCTGAGCCGAAGGCAGACGCTCAACCGACTGAGCCACCCAGGCATCCCGGGACAGATGCCTCTGCAGAATCTTTGCCCTCATGTACAGAGATGGAGTAGCTGGGTGGTGGTGCAGGGTGGGGGGTGGGGGGGGGCTGACTTTCAGGGGTGACACAGACGTTCCAAAATCCACTGTGGTGGGTGCTGCACAACTGTGAACTGACGAAAACCTTAACTGGAAAATTTAAGTGGGTTAGTTGTGAGCTCCATGAATTACATGTCATTCAAACTCCTCTGAAAAAATTTTCGTGCCCTACAGCCCCCATGCTCAAGGTCTGCCCCCAGCTTGCACAGCTCCCCGGGCCACGCGGAAGCCAAAGACTCCTAGAAATCGGGCCAAATTTCGGATGCCCTGGTTCCACATGAAGCTGCCCTCTTCAGCAGCAGGTCAAAGATCATGGCACAGAAGGCTGGTTCTGGCCCTGCTCAGGCACGAAGGAGCCTAAGGGATTCAGGGGCGACTGGGGTGGTCGCTTACTTTCACTTCCATCTGGTCCTTAAGGTGGAATCCCACCACCTGCCCTACTAGCCAGGACGTTGTTAGAGACAAAGAGAGCTCATTTAATCCTTACTGATGTAAATACAAGTATAATGATCTTCATTTTAGACATAAGAAATAGGCACAGAAAGAACTCCATGTGAAAGTTTCCAGAAAAATTAAAAAAAAAAAAATAAGGCCATAGAGCATTCACCTCCAGAGCTATCACGGCCCCCAGGCCACCCCTTCTCTTGCCTCATTGCATCCCAGCAGCTCGGATGAGCCTGGGCATCCACACCATGACCAGGGACTGACATTCCGCACTGACAGTGGATGCCTGAAATTCTGCATACCAACCAAAACACCCCCAACCTTCCCAACAGCCCCCAGCAGATGACAGCCCAGGACGAAGGCTGCAGATGGGCATTTGTGCACCCCCCGCCCCCCGGTGAAGCCCACCAGACAAGGAACCAGCCAGTCGACCATCCCGGTAGGTACAACAGCGGTCCGCGTGAGCACCTAGCTCTTACGTGTGGACAGAAAGCCAGGGAAGAACATACATTTAGGGAGCATCTCCTACAGGAAGACAGGGACCAAACAAACAATTTGGGGGGCGGACTCAGAGAAAGATGATCCGGAGCAGAAGAGAAGGCAGACCACTTGTCTCCCAAGGTAAGGCATCTGCTGCCTATGGACTGAGGGCCCCAAAAGGCACCTCAAGGGAAAAACAAGAAACTTGGACAATAAGATGTACAAAGAAAAGAAAACTCGAGGAGCGCCTGGGTGGCTCAGTCGTTAAGCGTCTGCCTTCGGCTCAGGTCATGATCCCGGGGTCCTGGGATCGAGCCCCACATCAGACTCCCTGCTCGGCAGGAAGCCTGCTTCTCCCTCTCCCACTCCCCCTGCTTGTGTTCCCTCTCTCGCTGTGTCTTTCTCTGTCAAATAAATAAATAAAATCTTTAAAAAAAAAAAAAAGAAAAGAAAACTCGAGAAGGCAGGCTGGATGAAACTGGAAAACGTCTCCCGAAAAGACAAAACTTTGGTGGCTCCGGCCAAGAGGTTCACATCTGAACAAGAGTTCTATGGAGGAGCCCTTCTCAGGAAGCTACAGGGAAGATGGCACGGGACCCAACGACCAGACCTGTGGCCTTCGTACCAACGCCACCCCACTTTCTGACCATCAGAGAACCCAGTGTTTGCTACAAGTCGGCTGGAGTGGTCCCAGGTGCTGCTCCACTGGTTAGGAGGTGAGGATATGAACGTTATAGGCTGGAATCCATTCACCCTCCCTCGCGGCATGTGACAGCAGGCCCGGCGTGGACAGAGCCTGCCACTGGGACCAGACGTGCGGGGACGCCTGCGTGGCTTTTAGTGGCCTGATGCAACGGGCTGCAGAAGGAGGTGCCATGTCTTTCTCAAGCGGCTGCCATCTGGCTAGAGGATGGGAACCAGCCTGGCAAGCCTATGGCTTCGGGTGGCCTCAAAGAAGCCCCCACTCAAGTGAGACCGGCAGAGAGGGCCTGCACCTGGCAACAGTAAATTAAAGACCAGTTTTCAAGAATGACACCTACTGCCAGAGATCCCTGCCATGGTTCCTGCAGCAGGTGGGATGGGCCGCTAGGAAGCACATCATCTCTAGGACCCACTTCAGACGAGGCCAGGGAGGCTGGTTGGCAGGGATCCTTCCAGAATGCACACACAGGGACTGGCCCTGTGGGGACCAGTGAGCGTCCTTCCTGCTCTTCTCTTTGCCAACTGAGAGTTGGGATCGCCTTCCCCTGCCTTCCACTTGGCTCAGCATTTCACAGAGGGACCACCTGGAATGCCCTGATGAGGGACGTGCCCGTCACCAGAAATCCTGCATTTTATGGGGCGCAGTCACTGAGTGGGACTTGGGCTGCCTCCTTTGATGATGGGGAGGAGTGTTTTTATTTTGGAAGAAGGGACACAAATATGTGGGTGGCCAAAAGGCAGACTGTGACAGACAGCTAGTTCCCTGAATACACATCCTCTCTTGCTCCTACAGTGATCTAGTTTCAGCTGGACACACAGCCGTCCATCTAAAGACAACGCCTCTCTGCCTCTCCTGCACCAAGGGGCTGTGCTGGTCAATGGGATGCAAACAGTCATGCCCTCAGGAGGAACAGAGCGTCTTCTTCACATCTTCCCCTTCGTAATGGCCAGGATGCGGGTGTGATGGCAGGAGCTGCAGCAGCCACAGTGGGCCATAAAACAGACACTGGGTAACACAACGATATAATAGAAAAGAGCTGAGAACTGCTGTATCAGCTTACGTTAAAGACTATGACATCCAGAAAAAAAATCAACTTCACCCTTGTTACTTTGACCTCGGTTACCAAACCAAAACTTTAACCCAACTGTAAACAGCTAAAGAGCTCCCTATGGGGAAGAACCGCTGAACAAACTACGATGTGTATTCAGGGGTGAACATTCTGCGGCATTTAGAAGGATACTTCTCATCACCATGCATCTTTGGGCAAATCTCTTCATGCACCGGCCTGCTTTCCTCATCAAGGAGCACTGGGTAACTACAGAGCATACTTCACAAGGTCCTTCGGAGTATTAAACAGAACAGTTTAAACAGCACACACAGCATCCAGGCATACCACACGCTCACGAAGCGCTGCCCCACAGAGGAGCGTGATGGTGATAAATGCAGAGACCAAATGGCTTGGAGTCATGGCGAAAGGTGTGGGATCTGAAACTAGACAGGCCTGGTTTGAGAATGGGCTGTGGGGATGGTGTGTGGGGGGGGGGGACCTGGGAGGTCTCTGTGCGGCAGGAACCCAGATGCAGCGAGGACACTGAGCGCGAGGCCCAGCACACAGCGAGCAGCCAACCGCACATAGGTGTTCTCGTAAGCAGAGGGGACGGGAGAGAGGGATGAAAGAGCCTTGGGTGGGCGTGGCCTTCCAGGACCCCCCTCTTTTATCAAAATATTCTTCCAGCGTTGTTACCATGTCCTTTAAGAAATAAAACATTCAAGAATTGGGGGCAGGAGCAAATACTTGATAACGAGTCCTTCTGAATTTTGCAAGGTACGACAGGTCTTCCGGAAACCTCACGGAGCCCTGGGGTCCAGACCTGGGCGGAGAAAGGTGGAAACATGGCCGGGCCTCTAGGTCTGAAGGCAAGGCTGGGAGGCCCGTGGAACACGACTCCACAGACAACCTGCAGGGCCCCTCCAGCCCGGCCTCTCCCTGCCTGCCCTGCTCCAGCACCGCGTTCCAGGCCGAGGCAAGGAGGCAGCATTCCTCGGCCGGCCCAAGCGGTTCCCACATACCTAGGTCTGCAATTAGAAAGCCAGAGGAGCTAGAAGCTCTGACTTCCCTAAGAACTCAGGAGAAAAAGACGACTGTTCAGGAAAAGGTTCTGAAAAACTTTTACATATACAATCCCCAAATCAAGGGATTCTGACAACCTTTTTTTTTTTAGCCTAAAGCACCTATTTTTACTAACAACTTAATACATTTTGCTAGAAGAGCCAAAACTGCAGGAGGGAGGCTGCAGCCACAGGGGCTCGTCAGGCCGTGGGGACCACCCTCATGGTGAAGCTAGGGGCCATCGGTGGAGGGGGGCGAATCACAGGCAGACCAATAGGGCAGGAATCAAAATACAAGCTCGAACCAGGAAGAGCAAAGGGAAGCAGATGGCCGAGGCTTCGGGAAGGCAGGATGACCACTGCCCCTGACCAGGCTCTGGCTCTGTTGGTCCCTGACACCCCAACAAAACCTCAAAACCTAACCTTCTCTGCCTGCTCTCCGTCCCTCCTCCACGAACCGAGGCTGTGATCCTGACCACTCGTCAGCTCACTCCACCTTCGAACCGACCCCTCAGCCTTGCTTTCCTGGGCTGGCCAACTCACAAGGCTGTGACCTTGGCCAGCCATGGCAGCGGGGGAGCACGCTCTGTGCACACGCTCAGCTCTGGTCAGTGCAGCAACAACACGGGGGTGGCAACTTAAATAATTCTTGTTTAGAAATTAACTTTGTTTTCTTCTTTAAAGATTTTTATTTATTTGAGAGAGAGAGAGAGAGCAAGAGAGACAGAGCGCACCAATGGGGAGTGGGAGAGGGAGAAGCAGGCTTCCCGCCGAGCAGAGAGCCTGATGCGGGGCTCGATCCCAGGACCCTGGGACCATGACCTGAGCCGAAGGCAGACGCCCAACCACTGAGCCACCCAGGCGCCCTGCTTTCTTCTTCACGTGTTTTCCTATGATCTGTTTTTTAAAAAGTAAACAATATTTTTACAATCAGGCCAAAACTACTTTTATGGGGGAAAAAAAAAGAAAAAAGACTGCAGGATACTCAAGCCCCTCTGCTACAAACGCTAAAACACTGTCAGAAATGCAGCCAAAGGCCTGGTCAAAGCCGGGGCTCCTTGGTAAAAATGGAAGTTCAGCCCCCATCTGAGGAGCCCCCGAGTAGAGACGGCAAGGGAGACCCCTGCACACCAGCTGGGTGCAGTCGCGATGACATGCCTTCGCCTCGCACGGCCTGCGAAGTGGGGCTCACGGCAGTCCCGGGCACCCCTCTGCAGGAGGTGGCCGAGGAGGCACGCCCTGGGGTTCCTGGTCCATTCAGAACCATTTCATTTCACCCCCTTTCTCAGGAGCAACATCCTGTCCCTAGGAGATTCCGACCAAATCCAGCTACAGGGGATTCGGGTCGTCTCTATAGTTTCACTCAGAGGACTCCTACTCACATCTACGGCGTTACTCAAGAGTATGTGGTCGTTTCGACAGTATCACTCGCAGGATCCGTGGTGACTTCCACAGTGTGACTGTGTCATCTGCGTGGGGGAGAGCCCCAGAATCTGTGCTCTCCGTGGGCGGGAGACTCTTCCCCCCCAAAAGCCTCGTTCTTGGGCACGTTTGGGAAACTGCTGAAGACCCTGGGATGCGAGGAAAGGGCCCGGCTCAGGGTTGCTTACCACCCTGGCAGCTCCTGGGGGTGTAGGGTCCCCATCGCGGCCGCTCTGCCCTCCTGGCACACGGAGCGTGTGCGTGTCGGAGCCCACGACAAGGTCACCACGACCTATTCTGGAACTGAAAGTCTATCAAGAGGTGAGGGTGTAGAAACCAGCGTATGGGTAGGAGGCAGGAGGAGGTACGTTCTAAGAGGAGTGCCGCGCAGTCGCCAGAGAGAAAGGACTAGAGGTTCACCTCGCAGTACACCTTCACTGTGTTTAGTACAGTCAATCGGCTGAAGAATCCGAGAATGTTCGGCGGGCGAGGGAGGGCCATCGCTCCATCGCTCGTGGAGGCCCAGGAGCCGCGGACTCGGCCGCTGCCATCCACGTCCACGCTTTTTAAAGAGGCTCAGGTTGGGCGCCTGGGTGGCTCAGTTGGTTAAGCGACTGCCTTCGGCTCAGGTCATGATCCTGGAGTCCCGGGATCAAGTCCCGCATCGGGCTCCCTGCTCGGCAGAGTCTGCTTCTCCCTCTGACCCTCCTCCCTCTCATGCTCTCTGTCTCTCATTCTCTCTCTCTCAAATAAATAAAATCTTAAAAAATAAATAAATAAATAAAGAGGCTCAGGTGGGGATGGCAGTGTTGGTGGTGGCCCGGAGCACCGCCCGGCAGGCTGGAGACATTCCACCTGCAGAGCCCGGCGGTCCTCGGGTCAGGCTGCCAGGGGTCAGGGTGTCACTGAAGTGGGGGGGAGTGGTCTGTGCAGCGACCGGTACCTGCCTGTTGTAACAGCCACCTGATCGAGGGACGGGGGCCCGGACGGCCCCGTCTGAACGTCCCCTCTTCTCCTGAAGCACTGGGCACTCGGGCAAGGGAGCAAGCCACCGGGGGCCCCAGGAAAGAGTCCGGTGCGACAGAAAGAGAAATGACCACCCAGTAAGTAATGGTCACGTTTACCCTTCAAAATTCTTTGCCCTTCCTCAGGTCACGGGCCCCCACCCCACGGGGGACAACATCCATGTGACATTAGGAATTTTGGACGGGTCAGGTAGGACTCTGCCAGCCACCGGGACGTGGCACTGAGGAGAGACGTTCCATGTAAGAATAATTTGCAAAAATCAAAGATCTTTTGCCTAAACCTTAACACAAAATTCAATAATAATGCACTAATAGTTAAAAACTAAGAGGCACCTGGGTGGCTCAGTCAGTTAAGCACCTGACTCTTGATTTCGGCTCAGGTCGTGATCCCGGGGTCCTGGGATCGAGCCCCACATCGGGCTCCCTGCTCCGTGGGGAGTCTGCTTCTCCCTCTGCCTCTGCCTGCCTGTTTGCCTGCTTGTGATCTCTCTCTCTGTCAAATAAATAAGTAAAATCTTTAAAAAAAAACAACCCTAGTATCTGCTGTTAGTGAGTGTGCCAGGGAACCACACACCGAAGGCTCTAGATACACGAACCACAACACCCCACTTTTCTGGACACTAGTTTTATTTAAATACGTGTACTCTGAGGATAGCACTGAGAAGGCTGCTATGTTACCACCCCGATAAAATGGGGGCGGAAAGGAAAGACTTCGGGACAAAGCAGCTGTTGAACTGTACAAGGGGCAGAGAAACAGAAAACAAAACAGAAATCAGCTCTGCCTGTTTATCTTCTGGATTCTGGAAACTTCTGTCAAAGAGGCCCAAGTTCAATTTTGTTCAACTTGGCAGCGGACATGCTTTCAGAAGCTGAAGGCAGAGCCTGGGAAGGGGGGCCTGCCAGACGGCGTCCCCGCCACAGCGCCCAACGGAAGAAGGTCTGCGGCAAGGCGTGTCCTTCTACAGGGAAGCCTGAGCTTGCCGAGAACAGCAATGTTCCAGGCAAACCCCCGAGGTTGCCTGCCACCCACCCCACACTGCATCGCCGCCCAAATCAAGTTAGGCTTCAAGACCTTCCGTTTTGATAAACCCAAAGACAGCAGCAAAGCTCAAGAGAGAACCCGCAAAGAGAAACCTCCAGTTCTCCTCCACAAAGAGTAAATCGTCCTTGCTGGGGTGTTTTTTTAAGGTTCCATTTGTCAAAACACAACAGGGACGGCGTCTGAATGCTCTGAGAAATCACATCCTTGCTTTATCAAGGCCAAGCTCAGCTCACTTTCCTAATTTGGAAAATGCGACCAGGCACAAGGCAAAACCTGCTGGGAGCCAGCTCTGCTGAACGGGAGAGGGGGGGCCGCCGGCGGGCGAGTGCGGCTCTGCCCCTGCTCTCTGGGAACCGCGCTGGCGTCCAGCCACTTTCCCGAAGAACTGTAAGCCCACGGGTGGGCCTGGGAAGCTATCACAGTTGACGCAGCTCGAGAACTCTGCACAATACGTCCAGGCCCGGGGCGCCTGGGTGGCTCAGCCGTTAAGCGTCTGCCTTCGGCTCAGGTCATGATCCCAGGGTCCTGGGATCGAGCCCCGCATCAGGCTCTCTGCTCCGTGGGAAGCCTGCTTCTCCCTCTCCCACTCCCCCTGCTCGTGTTCCCTCTCTCACTGTGTCTCTGTCCAATAAATAAAATCTAAAAAAAAAAACAACAAAAAAACCCCGTCCAGGCCCGTCCAGGCCCACTCCTGGTGCACCGCGCACCTGCACACCCCGAGCGGGCAGGCGGGCCGGGAGGCTCAGGCGCCAGCTGCATGGCCCCAGAGCGAAAGGGAAAGCGCTCTCCTGCCCTCCTGAAGTTACCCCAAGCTGGGTTTCACTTCAGGCACAGCCGTGGAACCGATCGGAAGGGGCACCACGCTGAAACTGTACAGAGCAGCACCCTCCAGTTGATCGATGGAGCTCTCGCAAGCCCTCTTCTATCCTCTGCTGCAGCAAAAGGGAAACAGGGGTGACGTCCTCTGGGGGTTCTTGTGAGAGGAGAAGCTCATGACTGTTACCCACAAGCAGCAGCCCCCACCTCCCAGCAGCCTTAAACGGCATGGAGCCGAGTCACAGAAGGAGCCCACACAGGCAAGGCTGGTGAAGGGGGTTCCGCGGGGGCTGCGAGGTGAAGGGGTGCGCTGGGTGGCGGCGGTGCATAGGATGGTGGGCCCGGGCAAGCTCCTGCTGGAGCAAGTGCACAAGGTGGGGCGCCCACCTGAACCCACTTCCTTTCTTCCTCCCCCCACTTTTTCCTCCGTGCCCATGCCCCAGCTAAAAGACTATCTCCCAGCTGTCTCTGCAGTGGGAGCTGACCAATGAAAAGCAAATGGAACCTCATGGGCAGCCCATGCAGAAAGTCCCCGAAGAGGCGGATAGACAGCTACCAAGTGAGCGTGAACTGCCCATCTCTTCCACCACTTCTTGCCTAGGATGAAACAGTGATGGCCGGTGCACCAGCAACCATCCTGGACAGGGAGGTTACCTTGAAAATAAAAGCCTCTTGGTAAGAATGGTGGGACAGAAAAACAGAAGCAGGCTTGATATTTGCTGAGCCAAGCTGGGCCTCAACTGCAGTCTGTGATAGAGGCAGGAGAACTACCCCGAACACACACACACACACACACAGCAAGGTGCAAACCTCTTATCCTTTACACATCTTGGATTAAACAAAACTGCTTGGTTTTAGAAAGGAAAATAAGCCAGGGCTCCCTACTGAAGAAAAAGCTGAACTACTGTCTGTATGGTGGATCCCAGAAGGGCGGGCCGAGTTTCAAAAACAGTCCAGTGCACAGCAGGGAGCTCGTCTGGCAATACGCCAGTAGGACTTTAACACACACCAATCAAGGACCCAAAATGCCAATGGCCCCAGAAAACCTAAGAAGCAGAAAACGCCAGGTCACTTATGTTTCTTAAAAGTTAATGGTGATTATTTTGAACAGTATGTGCCTGAAAGAGAGGACAAGAGGAAGAAAATGCTTCCCGGTTCCTGTAAGAACCCCCTCTTCACGCTGTAGCCAGGGTGATCCCACCATAGCAACAGGGCACCATGCGCATCAGCTGGGGAGGGGCAGGCCTGCCGGGCACGGAGTGGCATGGGCTCTATCTGCGTGTTCAGTATGCTTCTCACCAGCAACGTCATCCAAAGACGTTCCTTGAAAGAAGTCAGCTTAGCACATTCAAAACAAAGCAAAACAGCTTCGAGAAGACAAGTTAAGCCCATGTTTTCAGGCGATGTTGACCATCTTGGGCTACATTTACTGCCTCTGTGACTTCGGGGGAGCAGCACCGATGTCCTGTGGGAATGGGGTGCACTTCTGAGCACCGGATCGCTGACTTCCACAGCATCGTCTAAGACGGATCCGCTGTGCTCCTCACTTTGACAGATGAAGGATCCAGGCTCGGAGAGAACACGTGTTAGTTAGGACCACAAGGCTGAGAAAGGCTCTTGTTGGGATGGCAGCGTCCGAGGACGCCTGCGCCTGCCATCTCTTCTGGGGGCTCTCCATGGGGGACTGTGTACTTTTGGCCACACACCTTCAACAGACAGCTCTACATACAAGGCTCCTGGGCAAGACCCGGCTCTTTGGGAGCTGGACCCAAACCAAGGGAGAAAGGGGAAGGAGCGGGGACAGAGCGGAGGGCTGGGACACGGTCTTGCCCTCTCGGCTTCACTGCCTGCCCATCGTGTTTCCATAACATTCTTGCAGATCACATTTCTGAGAGAAAGGCCACTGAAAACCTCCCACAACATGCACAAGAGAGTACTGCCGTGTAACAAGCGAGCCCTAGGCCGTCTCTGCAGCCCCTCAGGACACCATGTCTGCTGCGCCCAGATCACAGCAGCACCCCACGCGGCCGGCACTGTCACCAACGGGGGCTCCAGACATCCTCTGGCCAAGATGTCATGGAAAACCTACCCACAGAACACTCCTTCAGCTAAGGAACTATTGCCAACACACATCAGAGGCTAAAATGAGAATCAGGCACCACCCTGGAGAGTTACTAGAACAGGAGAGCATGAACGGTCACCGGAGCGGGGACACTCGGGAAGGCGGCAGGGGAAGGGCACACACCCCAACTCCCTCGACTAGTCGGTTGGGGCAGGACTCGACCCCCACCTCACCGCAGGCCTCTTCAGCAAGGTCTCCGTGGGCGAGGTGGGGCCTCCCCCGGGGACGCAGGGCAGCCGCTCTGCTCACAGCTCGCTCACCTCCCCTGGGAGAGGGGGGCCTGCGCCCAGCTCTTGCAGGACACGGGCTGCACTGAAATTCAAGTCCAATTCTGAAATGAAAACAGTATGGACGTCTCTCGTTTTCCCGGTTTTATTCGTCCCACAATCTTCCTGTGCTCCCTTGCTGAAAACCTAGGGGATCACCTAACTGATGTCTTCCACGCCGTCCAAGGTGAGCTACTGTTGTCGCGCCTCCTAAACGCAGTCACGTTTATTATCTTGAGCGGGGATCACCAATCAAAGCAAGAGGAAACACCGATGTTTCTAGGTTTGCCGGCAACATGCCACTCGAGGAAGAAAGCCATCCTGCGACAGCTCACAACAGTTCTAAGTTGGCAGTGAGCAAGCTTTCTTTTCTTCAGGCTTAATTTAGGGCAAGTTTAAGTATTTCCGGGCTATTTTTCAGTTAACAACTAAAATAGTATTAAGTTCCACCAAAACTCATACATTCGTCAGCTGCCGGGCTGGAGCGTGCAAGCCTGGCCGGGGTTAACATCTCTCATCACTAAACTCGGCTCCTCCCGCACCCCGCTGACCCTGCTCCGTGGGCGGCTGGACAGCCTCCAGGGCTCCCGTGCCCACTCCATCCTGTCCTCTGCTCTCTGCATGCCAGCAGGATGCGCTTCATGAAGCCTCACATCGAATCAGGTCCTTCCTCAGAAACCATCCACAGCTCTTGGAAGAAAACACAAACTGGAAGCCCCACAGGACTGGCCCCGCCAGCCTCCCCAATGCGCCCTCTGTCCGTCAGCTGCCCTGCCGGGAATGCCCGCACCCACCTCTGCCTGACGCAGGCCCTCGGCATGGTGGCCATGCTCAGCAAGGACACCTCTGTCCCAGTGCACAGTGGCCCCACACCCTCCCTCTGCTGCCCTTCAATCTTGTCCTCACGGGGCATGCTGCGCTCTGTGACCACAGGGGTGGGGGCCCAGGGCCAGGCCTTTCCTGCTCACTGTGGTATCCCGGGGCCTGACACGCAGGAGGAACGGCAACGCTCGCCGAAATGGAACAGAAGGAAGCTGCTTCTGAGCTGTCAGCCCAGGATTCTCATGGCTGGACGGCTGGAATGACTCTCTCTCTCAAAGCTGAAAATTCTTAATGACTGCGTCATCTCAAGATTAGGATTCAGGCCGTTTTCTAGAACACCGCCTCCCTAGAGGAGATAGGTCTGGTTGTCACAGGGAATGCCATGCGGGAGGGAGGGAGGGCGTCACATCACCACCACAGGCCACAAGGCCACAGGGGCCGGCTGGGGAATTCTGGGGGGGTTTCCATGCGCTTCGAGTGTAGCACACGGTGCAAGGCCCCACAAGGCCCAGGACCCCGCGTGAGTCTTCGCTGCTTCATGATCAACCACAGCTAGATCTGGGCAGGAGTGTGCTCACGGCAGACAGTTACGTACAATCTCACATACGAATGATGACTCACAGAGATACACCACGGAGAAACGTAAGACCCACCTGAACATGAAGATGCACCATATAGTTTATACAAGTCTACATGGCATCTGTCTGATTCGAAGGAAGCACATGGCTATCAAGGGAGGAGGGACACTGAGCCAGGTGACAAGGAAGACAGGGCACTGCACACAGAGAGGGAGGCTGGAGACACACGGGCCCTGTGCTGCTGAGGCCCGAGAGGCAGCCACAGACCCACGGTGGAAACAAGTCCCTGCAAAACACGCCAAGTGCACTGAGGGCCAGGGACCCAGGCCGTCCCCACTGCGGATGGGGATTCACACCGTTCCCACTGAGGGAGAGTCTAGGGAACAGGTCATTCCCCCTGAGGACTCGGGGACAATGGGCCATGCAGAGCGAGAGGCAGGCTGACCTGGGGTGGGAACGAGGCGTGTGCACTGGGCACACCCTCAGGGCCCATGGAGGCCACGTGGGAAGAAAGGAACGAGGGGTGTGTCCACTTCGCCCACCAGAGTGGTATCAGAGGAGAACTGATGAAACACAGGATTTAAATAAGATCCAACATCTTCAAACATTATACCCCAAATGTCCAGGTTTCAATTAAAAAACGACTTGTCCTACCAGAAGATCTCAAACGAAATGAGAACAGCTGCCAACAGGACGACGGTGACGTCAGGATCATGCCACAGGGGTTGTAGAGTGCCCACCATGGACACTCCAACAAGCAATTACAGACACGCGGAAGCAGAGGATGGACAGAAACGCTCAGGACGCATGGGACTTTCGACAAAAGATCGAACATCCACGTCACCCAAGCCCCAGAAGGAGACCAGCACGTGGGAGGATAGGGAACAAAGAATGGCTAAAAAGTTCCCCAAATCTGGCAGAAGAGGTAAACCTACAGATTCAAGAACGTGAATGAATCCTAAGCTGGTAAATGCAAAGAAACCCATACCCACCTTCTGAACACTGAAGACCTTTTCGTTATGTCTTGAAAGCAGTCAGCAGGAATGATGCATTCTCTACGGGGGGAAAAATTCAAATTTCAAAAAGACTTTGGGAGCTAGAGCTTGGTGCAGAGTTCTTTTTTTAATTTTTTATTTTATTTATTTTAATTAATGGTTCAGAGTTCTTAGACACAACACCAAAAGCATGGTCCATAAAAGAGAAAAAATATCAACAAACTGGACTTCACCAACAGTAAAACCCTCTGTGCGTGCCAGTCAGGGGACGAGAGGCTTGCAGGCTGGCCCGTGGGCCCGCCACCACACGCCGGGCAGAGGCTCACACCTAGACGGCGTCAACACCACTCAAAACTCAACAGCAGAAACCAAACCACTGGGTGAGAATGCAGACAGGAAGCACGAGGAGACACGTCGGTGAGGGGGTTCCACAGACGGTGGGTGAGCCGCAGGAGATGAACACCGCCCCTGGCTGGCAGGGAACGCCAAGCGAAGACCCTGCCAAGCCGTTGCCGTGCCCCTGGCCAAAAGGCTACGGTCAGAACCAGGGCCCCCCAGATGCTGGCAGGACAGGGAGAAATGGAGTCTCCCGCAGCGGAGGTGCGAACGGATGGGGGCACAGTGCCGTGGATCGTAAGTTGGCAGTGTCTTCACCCAAACATGTGCCGATGGTATAACTTTGCAATTACTCTCCTGGGCATTTTCACTGAGAAATGAAGCTCCCGTCCCCTCGAAACCTGAACATCACTGTTCACAGCAGCTTTATGGGTAACAGCCCCCAAACTGGGCCAGGTAGATGTCCCTCCGTGGGCGAGGGTTAAACAGAGGGAGGAGGCCGCTTGGCAGGGCCCGGTCACCTCGGCCGCAGAGGCCACGGGCTGCTGGGGCAGGAGACACCTGCACGGAAGGTGCGATGCAGTGTTGATAAACAGCAAACCCCAAATCCCAAACTACAGAGCAGGAGAGCAGACGCGTGGCTGCAGGGGCCGGGCGTGAGCGAGGTGTGGCTCCAGGCGCAGCACCGGGGAGGACTGTGCAGGGGCTGGACGGTCGTGTGTTTCGGTGGAGGCGGCAGTCACATGACAGAAGCACGCCCCATAGTGTGTCAGCTTCCCAGCTCTGACGCTGTCCTGCGGCTGCAGAAGGTCTAACGGGGAGCGGCAACTGGGTGATGCACACAGGAGACCTCTCCGAATGGAGTCACGGCTTCCTGTGTATTATTTCAAGATAAAAAGTGTGCTGGGGGAGCTGGGAACCCCTGGGGAAAGTCACACTGATGACAGGGTCCCCCCCAGGCAGCAACCCACCCTGCTCTGGACTATGATGCACGCAGGAGCATCCACACTCCTTTATTTCAAAACGGAAGTACCGCGTAGGGAGATAAAAAAACTTATGGCCAGTTCATCCACACCAAACAGTGTCTGTACACATTTATCAGGAAGAGGAGGTGAGAAGGTGAGAATGCTTAATGTTCTACTGCTTTTACAACCGAAAAAATAATCTGACAGCCCTCAGCACAGCCGAGAGCAGAACTCAAACACGTTACCGACTCAAGGGCTGGGCTCTTCACGCTCTGGGAAAATACCAGTGACTCCAAAAGGGAAC
Source organism: Leptonychotes weddellii (assembly GCF_054177405.1). Lineage (NCBI taxonomy): Eukaryota > Metazoa > Chordata > Mammalia > Carnivora > Phocidae > Leptonychotes > Leptonychotes weddellii. The sequence continues at coordinate 3,298,616 of NC_138373.1, read as the reverse complement.
GTGGGCTAGCATGCTAAAGCTAAGGCCGGAGTGACGTATCAACATTTCAGAATTAACAGGACTTAGAGTCCGGCTCACACTCTCCTTGTTACAGATGAAGAGACAGGCACCCAGAGCGACACTGCGGGGCGCCGGCGGGTGGGGGGAGTCGGGTGGGGGTGCCGCGGGGCCCGGTCCCAGCACGTGTGCCCCACAGAGCACACACCTCCCTCTCACCCAGGGAGCTGCGTCATCTCAAAAACCAGACACAAACCGACAACCAGTTGTAACTTTCATTAATCAAAAAAAAAAAATCAAAACGCGCCAACGCTGTCATGCCTCACCTCCGTAAGCCAGCTAGCTCTGAGTCTGTAGAGTGGGGTCTGGCGCTCTGCTCATGGGCTGCTGGAGGCCTGGCTCCATCTGCACTGTATGCCTTCCCCACACGTGTGCCTGGCCTGAGCCCACCCGACGGACACCCCTGCCGCGGGGACACGTGGGCGCTCTTGGGGAGGCAGACTGGCATGTGTCTGTGCATTCTTACAACGTGGACAGCCACGGCCGCGGGTTCCACTGGGGAATGTCAGAACACCACTCAGACACGAACACGGCTTCCCGCACACCTCAAGAGAGGCACCCTATCTTGCCCGTCCTTTAATGACAGATTCCAGGTGGCGGGGTCTAGGCTGAAGTCTGGCAACTCCTAGCCTGTGAACAGGCTTGTTTTTGCAGAGGGAGAGGGAGAAGCAGGCTCTCCACTGAGCAGGGAGCCCGATGTGGGGCTCGATCCCAGGACCCTGGGATCATGACCTGAGCCGAAGGCAGACGCTTAACGACTGAGCCACCCAGGCGCCCCTTGCTTCCATTTCTTTATCTTCAAAGAACTGGCTGTGGGCAGGAGCACTTTTTGGTGGAGCGCCTGGCTGTGAGCGGTCCAAGGACACACGACTTACCAGTATGTATGCCCCGCGAAGCTGCTCAGCCAGACCCAGCTCCTATCAGTCAGTTATAGACAGAAACACAGAACTTGCAAAGTTTCATATTTCGCAACACCAGAGTATTTCAAAATATCCTATCCATTCATTTCCAACTTGGCTCTGCTCAAGTCAAAAGCTGAGTGTTGATAAACAGAAAGCTGCTCACAGGTTAGGCATCCCCAGCTCTGCCACCAGCCAGAACGCCCGGGTCCCAGCCAGTCCGCAGAGTGCGGTACACAGACCATCTCGCCTGGGCCTGGCCCACGTCAAGCTTCAGCCCGACGCTGACAGCGTCGCTCAGAGACACGCTTTGCCAGCAAATGGAAGCCGTTATTTACGCTCGCTACTTGAAATGAGACACCCACACGCTACAGCACAATTCCATCTATAATCCTTTGGATTATTTTCTGTATTAGACACAGTCAAGAAACTCAGCTGCCCAGAAAAGCTACCTTTTTACCCCCACATAAAGCGTGATTTTGTTGTGTGGGTTTGGGTCTGCAGCCAGGGAGTGAAGACGCAGGGCAGCCTGATGCTCTGTGCACACCTCTGCGTGCACACAAGCTTTCTGAAAGTGTGCATGAAAACATGACGCCAAGCACGGCTCTCTCTGGAGAAATGGAAGTCAGAGTGGAAAGGACACTTGATCTTACTTTGTACCTTCCTGTACGAGAGACCAGAAACAGATTAGCAGGGAGGGAAGCCGGGAAGAAAGAGAAAAGACTGAGGATTGCATACCCTTTGAGTTCTGTACTGTGGGAATACACCTCCTCTTCAGAAAACATGAAAATCAAAATTTGTAAAATGTGCTTGTAAAAGTGAAACAAGCAAAAAAGTGCCCTATTTTTAGACACAAATGTAAGATCTGGATCTTATCTTGAACCTGGGCCATGTCTAGCAGACAGCGAAGGTAAAGGGAGGTTTTCCCCTCAAACTCCACGAGGTTAACATGAGGAGAGGGTCTCACCTCTGTCATTGTCCCGACTCTGTGGAAGTGACAAGACCCGTGAGCCGCAAATCAAGTGCTTCTCCGTGGTCAGAACGGGGTGACTTTAGAAGCATCTCAAAGATGAGCGAGAAAGCAAACGGACGGTGGCTATCAGAATCTTCTGTTTGGGAGCTGACCCCCCACGGGTTCTCCTGGAGCGGATGACCGCGTGGGCTGCACAGTCTCCTGGTTCTCGCCCACATTACTTTTCCGATACACCGAGCTTGGTGAAGGCAGGAGCCCCGACCTCCTCTAAGCCTGGGGCCTAGCTCAGGGACCGGCACAGAACCATCCCGAAATAATTACGCGAAAGAACCACTTTTCACTACTTTAAGCTTATACAATCGGCTAAAGAACAGTTAATAACTTTGCTGACTACTTAGAAACATAAATAACTATCAAATTAATAGGCCAGGAAGAGAATATTTCTTTTTAAGTCACAAATCCACTTGGATAAATTACCCGAACCAAGGTATCTGATTATGAATCTAGATGTGAAGTTCATCGACTGACAGGGACTAGAGAGTGGCCCTCAGAAGTACTGACCATTATCCCCGTCCTTACCATAATTCAAAAATGAAATCTTGCTTGGAGTTCTGCAGAAGTCACAGAGCTCTGAGCACAATTTAAAAATAAATGTCATGTCTTGTCAACTGGAAACAGAAAAGAACCGAGAGACATGACTCCTCCTTCCCCCTCTCAACCACTCCATCCACATCAACCCTGCTTTGTGTCAATAAATCTCGCGCTGGCTGCTTGAGCAGCGTCTAACCACAAATGGATCTGAATGCACTCCGAAATACAAACAGCACTAAATGTCACCTACCCGAGGAACAGATCAGCAAGGAAGAGGAGAGAAAGCCCGAGATGTGAAGCGAGAAGCCAGAGAGCTGGGACGCTGAAACTGAAGACAGACCACTTCCAAGGTGAGAGAATAAATCTGGACTTCACAGAGGGCAGTGGTTTGATTTTGTCAACTCTTAGCGCCCCTTCCCGAGGAAGCATGGGAGGCACAACAAGGGGGCTCGCCCACCTGTTGGGAGCGCCCCTCCTCCCTGCTGGATGGACAAACAGGAGTGAGCACAGTGCCTCCACTGTCTGCAGAGACCGTCCTGGAAGGTGGAAGGTGCCGGGAAAGCCTCGGAAGGAGTACGCTCGAGTCTTCAGAGGAGCGGGCCGCCCTCAGCCGGGATCACTCAGTACCACGCGCAGAGTGGACACCGGGTCACGGCGCTCACCACGCTTCCAGCTGGAGCGCGCACATCAAGGGACGGGCAGCAGAGGAGAGGGTCTCCAGCGAGCGCAGCAGAGCCGGCAGGCGCGCCCTTAAATATCAAGCACGCGAATGCCTAGTTTTGGATGTCCTCGGAGAAAAGGGCTCCCGAGGCGCCCCAATCGCCTGCCATCCTCCACGCACGGCCCAGCTCCAGCCTCGCCCTCCTGCCTGCCTCCCTCCAAATGCACATCTCCTGCCACCCACAGGCCCTGCCCCACTCTGAGGCTCAGTTCGTCTCACGCCCAGCCCGGCTGCACTCAAGGCCAGCTCGCGGCTCCAGCCTGCCTGCTCCTCCCCGAGGTTACAGTGCTCCCTCGTCGACAGCACGTCTGAACGTTCACTTCCCGGGGCCCGGCCTGGCTGGCTGTGTGCCCCCAGGGAGGGACTCCGTGTCTCTAAACCAGGCCCCTCCTTTGTGAAGCATCGTGGCACCTCGGCTGCCAAACGGGATTGTGGGGAGAGCGGTCGGTCAGCCTGGGTGACGCGCTCCGGCCAGTGCACACGCCATGGGCCCAGGAGTAAGTGCAGTTACTACCATCATCATCACTGCTGTCCTCCAGGCTCGTGGCCACCTCACTCCAAGCCCCCGCGGGCTGCTGCCGACTGCTGCTCCTCCTGGCGCTGCTAACCGCACCACGTGCCCCCCCTGAACACCAACGGTTCGCCACGGCCACAGAATTCAGCAACCCTTTCCAGCCTCTCCACTGGCCAACACGTCTGAGGTCCACTAAGAGCACCAGGTCTTCCTTTACCCCGGTCCCTCTTCCTCAGCCTCCAGGCCGGCTCTCTCGCTGGAGTGCCTGCCGCTTTTGCCAAAACCATCTCTTCGGCGAGGGCCACGGCTCAACAGCCCTTCGCAGCGGCCTGTGTGCTTGTGGGCGCCCCCCAGACCAGCTCTCTCCGAGGGAACGTGAGTGGGGGGTGTCAGCCATTCCTGGGCCAGCACCCTGAAGACAGGGATGCCTGCTCCCTGCGGCGGCCCCTCCCCTCCCGCAGGGGCCGCCTACTGCTTTCTTCTGTCCCAGCCTCGCCTCTGACAGACGCACGGCACGGTGTCGCGCATGAGCCCCTGGCCTTTGTGCCTGCGTCATGGAGGCTGCCCACGGCAAAGCCTCCCGCTGCAGGAGGCGCCTGCCGGACAGACACCGGCACGCCGCTGCTCACCGAGCCACAGTAAACTCTGTCTCAGGCACGGCGCCCTGCAGAAACACCTGTTTTCGTAGCAAAAGCAATGCTGACCAAGGGTCAGAGAGGAGGGATCCAGTCCCAGCTTTGCCACCCACCAGGTTCTCGGTGCCCTCAGCTCTCGATGTTCTCAAGAGCCCTCGGCGGCTCAGAGTCTGTCTCAAGTCTGCGGCCCGCAGCCCAGTGTCCCGAGCACCCGTCGGCTAGGACAGGACCTAACAGGTGCTCCAGGGCTTACGCTGATGGACACACACCTCTGCACAGAGGAAGAACAGAGCAGGAAAGACACCAGGACGACAGCACAGTGACGAGAACCAACACCACCACCATGAAGACCACGAAACGGGAGCTGACCAGGACACGGAGCTGCACTAACTCTATGCGGCAGAGGCCAGTGGCTCCACCTGAGCTCATTTCCTGCTGAAAGCAGTCTCGACCTGCACACGCTGCGGGGACAGGCCTGTGTGACGCTGCCGGGTGGCCAGCCCTCTCTCTGGAGCGAGTGAGAGACGTCCTGCTCAGAGGGGGCCGCAGACCCGGCGTCCACCTGCTTTTTAAAGTATAAAACAGTTCTCTACATAAACCCCCAGTCCTCGTCCCTAATTCAACTGTCAATTAAAACAAGGACTGAGGCCACTGCTTCTGAAGCCCAGGTGTGTGGGTCAGGCGCGTGCAGGTCCTAAGGCCGGACACTCTTATCCGGCACTTTGCGAGGTTTCCGTCAGCCCAGAAAGGAAGCTGGGTCTGCACCGCTTTACAGATGAGGACACCGAGGCTTGGGGGGGATGAGTCTCTTGTCCCAGGCCATCAAGTTATCCAAACAGTCAATGACAGCCCCTGTGTAAGCCCTGACCTTTTACCTCCTCAGGTGCAAAAGCGAAGAAACCGAATTTTGTGAACAATTTCAACAGTGAAAACCATCAGAGCTGCCGATGAGTCAGCTTCGCAGCAGACAATCTAGTCTTACAGGACCACTTCCTCCTGCCTGGTGTTCTCTCTGGGAGCGTCAGCATCATACCCACGGCGCCAGGCACGGGCTTGCGCGCTTGCTGGTGGGAGCCCATGTCAGCCTGTCCCGCTGCCAAGCGGGGACAGAGGCCCTGGCCGCGGCCGGCAACCGAGCCAGGAGCCTTGAGCACGCGTGGAGCTGCCCTGCCCAGAGGTCCAGACCAACAGCACAATCTCAATTTATCATCGTGTGATTGCAACTTCACGTGGCAAAATCAGTCCATACTTTACCAAAGTTCAATTCACCTTTTGGTTCCAGCCGACCACACGTGCCTGCCACAGAACTAACCACCGGGCCCACGTGCTGGGAAGACCCATCCGTGTGCACAGGGGACAGCCTGAGTTCTGGGCTGAGGTCTGCGCTGGCGGACGGGGTCCAAGTGTGGGGGTGAAGCCCGCGGTGGCAGAGAGGGCTGCGCTCACCAGGTCGCCAGCCGGCACGCCCAGAGATGGTCCAGGCCACGGTGCACCCCTCGCCTGTGACTCAACCACCAACAGTTATTAGGCGCTTGTTAAGCACCCGGCTCCTCACAGGCCCTGAGAAGAAAAATAAATGATAGTTTGTCCTGGAAGACAGGGCCCATGACCTAGTCAGGGAGCAAAGAAACACAGCCACCTGAGAGACGCTGCATTAGCGACCAGGAGGGCGAGCAGCCACAGGGAAGGGCCTCGGCCCAGCCTGGTACACAAGACCGGGGCGGAGAGGTGCGAGCGGCCGGAGACAAGGACTGGAAATGGCACTGGAGGCCGTGAACAGCAGGGAGACGGCACCGGGGACGCGGGGACCGGGCTCGAGGTATTACAGTACCTGCCCAACTCTGCAAGAGGGAGGAGCCAGGAGGAGCTGGAGCCACTCCTGCGTGGCCAGCACCAAACCCACAGCCCACCGTCCACGGCCCACCGTCCACGGCCCACGGCCCACACCCCACGGTCCGCACCCCAGTCCGCAGACCCCACGGCCCACACCCCACGGCCCGCAGACCCCACAGTCTGCAGACCCCACGGTCTGCAGACCCCACGGTCCGCACCCCAGTCCGCAGACCCCACGGCCCGCACCCCACGGCCCACAGACCCCACGGTCCGCACCCCACGGCCCGCAGACCCCACAGTCTGCAGACCCCACGGTCCGCACCCCACGGCCCGCACCCCACGGCCCGCAGACCCAGGCTGCTGTGGCTTCACTACAGGAACATTCAGAGAAAGCTCTTTCCCAGGTCACACAAAAGAAGTTGAAGCTTACACCACCAGGGGCAAATTGCTACATTTTTATGACACCAGTTTATTAGACTCTAGACACCTTTGTCCTTATTGTGCCACAGAAAATTCCATACTAAACTGAGAAACTTACTTTAGATAGTTTAAGGTCAAGTTAGATTTTAACCGATCCCACCTTTCCTAAGGGAGCGGTCTTTTTCCAAGATCCACTCCGATTTACCCTGGGGCTAATCTCCCCCAAATTAGCAGCCACTGATAACACAGAAGCTGGATCAAAGAGTCAGGAAGCACATCCGGTTTTCCTCGGGGAGGCTGGGATAATCGCTGGCAGCCAGATGATGTTTACAAAGCAACACGACTTCGTCTGAGAGACCGCTCTGCCATCCTGGATACAGCCCGGAACAAAACACAGCAGAGTAGAATCAGCACCACGCAGAATGTGAAAAGGCCTTTATTTGGCTCAAGACGCAGGCCCTTCAGAGAACTCGTTCCTGCCGGCCCAACACCGCCCCTGGCCCCGCACCTGGCCCCGGAGAGGAAACACCTCGTCCTTCCAAACTCATCCGACCCAGGGCCTGTCCCGGACAGTCTCCTCCCCCGTGTTTACTCAAAATTGGGAGAACGTGTGAAAATCTGAGGCTGGATGGCGAAATACACATTCACACACGGAAGTCAGGCAAGACCGTGTGGCGCTCGGGGACGTACGGACGGGAAAGACAGAGTGACCGGCCAGCCCTGCCCAGACAGGCACAGGAAGGGAGCAGAGAACACGCCGCAGGCGCTCTAAAGCCGCCCGCCCGCCAGCGCAGACCCCAGGTCTCCAAGCGTATTTAGTGCTGCGGAGAAGAAATGATCCATCTGGGGAAAGTGGGTCATAAAGCAGATTAATACCGCCGAAGACTGGCGCGGGGAGAGGCCTGGTTTCAGAGGCAGCGGGTCTACTGAACTAGTTTAATTGTTATGTAAATTGCACGCTCAGCCACATCCATGGATCCCTGATGGCCTATTCATCAGCACGGGTTTTCTCTGAAATAAAAACTGAGCAGACCCTCTTTCCCCGGCCCCTGAAGCCTACATTCCCAGGCTCTTTTCTTTCCTTTCGCATCTGTGTGGCACCTGCCTCCACCGTGTCTGCGTGCTTGATACGCAAATAGGCACTCGGGGCATCACGGGAAATGGGGAGAAGGGAAAAGCATCTCTCCCTCTCTGCCAGCTGCCGGGCCTGCCACAGAATCTAGTCCCTTACGGGGCAAAGGCAGGAGACTCTGGGGTTCTCATCCGCATTTTTACAAAGAAAGCACACTGGAGTTCATTCAGGGTGTAAAGTAGCTGAGTTATCTCTGGGGAAGAGTTTTTCACGAACCGTTGCGTTATTTGTTCACTTTCAATAAACTTATTTGAGGACCCTGCAAATCAAAAGTGCTAAAGAAAAGTGGCAAGTCTCTGTAGACTCCGGAGAGGGAGCTGCCCAGGTAGGCGAAGAAAGGACCAACCCTGCCCCTGGGCCAAAGGTGACCCAGCTGGCATTTACGGCGGAGGGCACAGTCCCTCGCTCACCCCCCAAACACGGCTCTCCCGTGAGAGGTCCGTAACCTGGCGCACTGGAACCTCTTCTAAGCTTTCCCACTCTGAAAACAATTCAGGAAAAACTAGCAATCACATTTTGCATTTGGTTACCACTAGCTTTATCTGGTGCCGCCTGCGGAGGACGAGGACGGGTGGAGAGGTTCCTTTCTGATAAGGGGGAATCACAGAAAGCAGAGCCAGGAGCTGCCTATGGGGCCTCCGCCAGCCCGGGGCCTCCCTCTGTTGGAAGCCTCAGGGTGGTGGCAGAGGTGAACTCCCAGCTTAGTGGGGCAGAGCGGTCCTAACCTACTCATTTAAACAGACATTAACATAAAAAAGGGCGCCTTACAGCCCTGACCAGAGGACTCCGATCACCAGCAGTTGTGAAATTGCAAATACCCAATTTCAGCAAAGTACCTTCCTTTAAAAAGGAAGCAGACACAAGGAAAACACTGGGTGGTGGCTGTTCGCCTTTCCACATTCCTGAGTTTCCCAAAGTTTCTGTAAGCGTGGACCACGGATATAATACCGAAGAGGCTCAAACGGTAAAGGAAATACAGAACACAGAAGTTACTGAGCACTGCTTGGGGCTTTCTTTTAAAAACTGGCTCCTTCAAAAAGAAATCAGACCAAAAAAAAAGTTTTTTAAATTTTACTTATTTATTTATTTGAGAGAGAGGGGAGAGGGTCAGAAGGAGAAGCGACGCGGAACTTGATCCCAAGACACCTGAGACTAAGGCAGACGCTTAACTGACTGAGCCACCCAGGCGCCCAACACCAATAATTTTTGACTTTCAAGAATTACAGAATGCAGTCTTATAAAATAAAATCCCAAATAAACTTAGAACTAAAGACTTTGAGCTTTCTGCTAATTACCATATTAGCAGTCTGGAATCCTCTGGGAAAAAAGTCATTTTGGATAGATGAATTCTCTGAGAGATAATTGTCTGCTCCTATAGAAAGCTACTGACTTTGAAATTTTTGCCCATTTTTTCAACCTTGTTAAAAACACATCTTAGCCTCCCTGGCCTCATCGGTGACTGAGCAAAATGAAATTACCCTCTGAACTAGTTAAAGACGAAGGTAGAGTTATAATACAAAATGGACAAAATTACTGATGACAAAAAGCAAATATGAACGTGTGCATCAAATCTCCACGTGTCGGCATTACAGTTCAGTCCCTTAGAGGTTAGAGGCGAATCAGAACACAAGAAACTTGAAGGATTAATTATCCCCGAATACGGGCCGAATGTGTCACTAAGGTTCCCCGTGCCTGTGGATGACTCATGAGAGCAGTGCTGGAACTGGCCGGCCCAGAGATGACGACCACATGCGCACAGGGAGGAGGGGACTATTCAAACCACCGTGTCACCTCCGGGTCAAGGAAGGCGGGGAGGGGGCACTCCCGTTCTCCTCTGCCGCCACACATTCAGCGGGGAAGCAGGGGCCCAGATAAACCTTACAAGCAGAAATGCTTCCGCGCCATGGTTCTCACCCTCCCGGACCTTCCAGATCAACAGGGCAGGAAGTGGGGAGGGGAGGAGGGGAATAGGTCTAAAAAATACACAATTACGAACAGCACTAATACCCTGAAGAAATGCAGAGTGTGCAAACAACGAGTGCCCCAACTGGGCCCCAAGGAAGTGACGCTGGGACGACCACGTGGAAGAAGGTGGACGGTGCTCCAGAGAGGGGACAGCGAGGGCCGAGGAAGAGCTGGTGGGAGAGCAGGCAGGCAGCAGGGACGCAGCGGGGCGGGGGCCGCTGAGGAGTCGCAGGTCTACGCAAACATGTACGGTAAAGGGCCGCACAGGCTCGGCTGGGCAGGGCGTGGAAACGACAGCCCCAGTAAGAGGAGGCCAACCCAGAAACAGAGAGTGGAAGGAGAGTGCCGGGGCCGGGGAGGGAGTGTTGAGGGGGCCAGAGCTGCCGGGGCGGGGAGGGGCTGACAGGTGCGCTGCCCCACCTCTCACGGCAGGACAGGACAGGACAGGACAGGACGGGGCAACTTCCTCGCGGGCCGACTGGGCAGCTCAGTCTGTGCTCCCACCCCTGCTCAGTTAAAACTGCCCAGCGAGGCCCCATCTCAAATCTCACTGGCATTTAAAATACAAATCAAAAACAATCTACTTTAGAAAACTTAAATTCGTTGGACTGACACAAATTCATAAATCAAAGTAAGTATTAGGGAAAATCTTACAGGAAGGGCCAATACACAGAACAGGCCAAAGAGAAGCCGTTCTGCCCTCCCCCGGGTCGGGACAGTCCGACACCTGGCCTGAGAGTGAAGAGGACGTCTGTCTTGTGCGTTAGAGGAAAGCACCCCTCCAGCCATGGACCCCTGCCCAGGGCATAGCTGCAGGAGCCCACGGGGCCCTGAGCACCGGAGGATGCAGCCGGGGACAGCCCCTCCCTCCTTCCCTGCCTTCCCCGAACATGCCGGTCTGGCTCTGTCCTACCTGCTGTTCCCTGTCCCTGGCCTGCCTGCAGTCACCCTCAGAGGGCCCCAGAGTGACACCCTCTGTGTGGCTCCAGCCTTCAGGCCTTTAGCATCCACATCCTCTCGTCCCAGTGGCCGGGTCGTCTGTCTCTCTCGGCAGACGGTAACCAGGGCCGAGGACAGCCCTGGCATGCACAGAGCTCCCAGCAGCTTGGAGACACATTCTTTGGGCTCCATTTGGAAGTGGCGGGGTGAGCCAGAGCCCAGGTCTCCTGGGTGCGAGTGGGGTCGGCAAGGAGATGTTCAGCGGGGGTCCGCGGGCCAGGGAAACAAGCACGCACGCCCTCCCCAAGGTCAGTCTCGGGGGGGCCTGGCCGCCCCGCCGCCTTCCACAGGCCTGGCAAGCGGGAGAAACTGCAGACCGGGGCGTGAGCAGAGGACCTGCAAATGCCAGCCCCCGACACCAACCTCTTCCGTGACACCTGGACCACCCCACTGCGGTCTGCACCTCAGCTCATTAATCTCCAACAGCGGCCCCCGTTACGCACAAAGGACTCAGGGATCCTCCGAGCCAAGAGGCTTTCTGCGCTACCACCAAGGCTGCAAGGGCAGGGTCTGGAGCCCACACCGCATCGCTAGCTGTCGGAGGAATTTACCCCCATGGTATTTTATGAAGCAAGCAGCAGCCAATTTCCCAAACACGCGGACAGATGCTCTCAAAACAGCAACGAGCACACGCACACCTCCCTGCACCGTGAGGTTTTCTGTACTCACAGAGACGAGCGGGCTCAGCTCACAGGAATAACCCAGGTGACTATTGCCTGCCCCTCCCACCCCCCATGAAACCAGGCTGCGACTCCACCTTCATTTATCATTACGCAGTCACAGCATCTGGAAAGATGAGCTGAAAATGTCTCTGGAGTCCAGAAGGGCCTTCCTGCCGTCCAGGCAGCATTCGGATTCTCAGGGAGCCACAGCCCCTGCCCGGAGCTTCCCTCGGCTCAACTGCTTTCATTACACAAGCTTTTAGTTTTGCCACACAGAAAGAAACAATCATTCTCAATGCTGTTCTGTCCCCACCGTTCAGGTGAATAAAATCCAGCCTCGTCTCATGGGCTCCATAAATCTTATGTACATTTTCTTCCCTCCTGCACCATGAGGCCAGGCACCGCTGGAAAGCCCTGTGCGAGGTGGGGACTCCAGGTCCAGGAGAGGGGGCATCTCTCGGGGGCTTTGGGGATTTGTCCACACACACACACACACACACACACACCGCCTCCCACGCCCTCAGAGCCAGCCCATCACCCAGCCCTGCAGACTCTACTGACCTCTCCCCATGGCCACAGCCAGCACTCTGGTCCCTGTGCCTGAGTGTGGCCCCCACAGTGGCCTCGCTGGACTTATCACTCCTCTCCTTCGAACCTTCCCGGGGGACCTTGAGGTCAATTTCTCAATTTCTGGAATTTCACCCCCCCACACACACACACATAGCCACTGCACCTGCAGGCCCCACTCCCGGGGAAGTCCCTGTCCTTGATGCTTCCCATCAGAAGCTCCTGCTTGTAGTTTAGATCTTAAAATATCACTTCCCCAGAAAGGTCCTCCCATCCACCTGTCAAACATGTCCTCTGGTTTCCTCACTGCACCCTGCACCCCCTGAAATGACACCAAACACTCGCTCTTTGGGATTATGAAGTCTCCCTCCTGATTCATAGAGGCAAAGAGGGAGTCTGTCCTGCTCCTTCTGCTTTTCCAGCCCCACAGCACCAAACACACAGGGAGTGCCCACTTGCAAGCGAAAGTAAAATTGAAGGCCTTAGGAACCACCTGGACGTGGGAGTGTGTGTGGGAGGTGCTGAGGGCGATCTTCCAACGACATTTAGTTTCAATATGGGGGTGCCGGCGGGGGCACCCCATAGGGCAAGGCTCAGGGGAGATGGGCTGGAGACGAGCCTGTGGATGGGACAAGGAACCCAGAGCCCCCTTGGACCAGGGAGGAGCAGAGCTAGGGCTGAGAGGAAGCCGGCCCACTGAGAGCCCAGAGAATGAGTGAGAGGTAGGAGACAGACTGCAGAGCCAGGAAGCACTGAGATCCGAGCACCAGGACTAAGAAGAAACAGGTGTAGGCCTGTGTCTGACAAGGTCACCTCTGAAGCAGTCTTTTGGAGAAGTGGAAAATACATACAGTGTAACGAGAACACTTACGACGCCCCCACCCCCCAACCGCTAAAACAGAGGACCGGCTCTGCACAGGGGAACCGTGAGACAGAACGGGGGCTCCATGCCTCTGGAGAAGGGACAGAGACACGGGGGCAAGGGCACCTCGACGAGATGTTTCTCTACTGGAAATACATGGCAAAATGTGAATGAGGGTCAATTCTTCATGGGTCCCAAGCACATGTTAGATTATCTTCTGTACTTGTCCGTATTTTTAAACGCCTGGACATACATATAAATTACTGACCCAGAGCAGGCTTGCATCCCCGATTCCTCACTGTTCCTCTGGGGACGGGGGCAGGGCTGGAGCTGGCTGATGGGAGGCTGGCTTCTTTCTCAGCGTCCAGTGCGAGCTGGGCTCTGAGCCCCACGAAGGTGATTCACACAGATTCAAGGGAAAACCTGAGTTCATCCTTTCAAATCCCCACCCTCTGGGCAAGCAGCTCAGAGAAATACGAGAGAGCAAACCCTACTATTCCGCTCCAATTGTACCCCCTCAGGAGCCAGGAGGGACCGTGGCCCGCCCAAGCCCGTTCTCCAGCCACCCCAGAAAGACGGCCGTCCTGGGCGAAGCCCTGTCAGTGCCTCTGCTGTAAGTGGGGGGCCAGGCTACTGCACCGGGACCGGCTCCAGACCCTGCAACGCCTCCCTGCCGCTTCCGACACCCAGATGCCTCACAGGTTACAACAACCCCCCCGCCCCCCCGGTCACCATGACGGCAGTGATGGTGATGACGTGGCTTGTGGGGAGTGCACTGTGCGCCAGACACCGAGGTCAGCGCTCTGGCATGCCATGTTTCGCTCTCATAAGTGCCCAGTGAGTGGGTAGCGTGCCCATTTTACAGATGAGGAAAGGGGAGTTTGAGGACAGGGCACCTACCCAAGGGCACCCAGCTGGGGGGTGATGACACAGGCCTTTTACTTTTTTTTAACTTAATTTTAAAAAAAGATTATTTATTTTAGAGAGAGAGGGAGTGCGTGCGTGAGCGGGCGGGGGGGACAAAGGGAGAGAGAGAATCTAAAGCAGAATCCCCACTGAGCACAGACTAAACACAGGGCTCGACCCCAGGAGCCTGAGATCACGACCTGAGCTGAAATCCAGAGTCGGACGCTTAACCCCCTGAGCTGCCCAGGCGCCCCAGATGCACACCTATTAAACTCTAAGCTTCTATCACCTCTGATCACTGACTTCTGCCAGGTTGTTTCTGCATTCAGACCTCTCCTGTTTGCGTCTTTATTCACCCCACCACCAACTTACAAAGTGCCAACTACGGGCCCAGCCTGGTGGTGCTGGGGTTACAGCAACAAGAAAGAAAGCCACAGTCCTGCCCCCGACACCAGAGCGTGTCAGATAAACAGACCACCAACCCTCCAGTAACAGTGGGATGGCGAGACCAGGGGCGCTGGGGGCGTGCGGCCCACAGGACTCACCTCGGTACCAGGAAGACTGCCCTAAGAAAGTAGCTTCTGAGCAAAGCTGCATTTACTCTGAAACGTAAGCCTTCCCTGTCGGGCTGGAAGCAAGAATGGAGCCTGCCATCATGGTATTTATTCTGTGTTATCTGGAGGTTCTAGCAAATTCAACAATGCAACAAAAAGAAACGGGATTAAAAAAAAAAGAGCGGAAGAAAGAGACAAAACAGTCATCATTTGCAGATGAAAATCTGACCTAGAAAATGCATGCAAAAAGTCAATTTAAAAAACTGTTAGGAGAGATGGTAACTGTGACTGGATACAAAATAAATATTTTATTCCAGCACTGAATGGCAAAAATTACTTATTAACTACAAAAAGAAAAATAGTAACTATCGGGTGGAGAAGCTCCACCAATACCTAAACCAAGTGATCCACGTGAACTCCACCAGGAAGGCCAGTGGCATCTCCGAGAGATGCCCTGAGAAGGGTGAGTGTCCTCCTGCCAGCATTCCAGCCCCAGGTCCCTACCCCGAATCTCACCAGCTCATCAGGACTCGGTCTATTCAGACAAGTCTAATTTGAGAGGCAGCTGATAAAATAACTGTCCTGTTTTGTTTTTTTAAATGTCAAGGTCAATACAAAGAAAGGCCAAGGAGCTGTCCCAGAATAAGGAGACTGGAGAGGCTCCACACCAGACAGGATGCTGGACGCTGCCAGGATGCTCCCGGGGCAGCTGAGAGCGCTGGTCCCCCGGCCGTGGGTTAAAGAGCAGCACCGGAGTTGAGTCCGGCTTCCTGAACTCGGTAACCAGGCTTTGGTTCCAGAAAATATCCTTATTCTAATTTCCCTAGTACGAAGGGAAAAGGGGGCATAGCACATTTAACTGACTCTTAAATAGCATGTACACACGCAGGGAAATACTGAAGCGAATACGGCAGAATGTTAAAAATGGGTGAATCGGGGCTGACGACAGGAGTTATATGAACTAGTCTGAACAAGTCTGGCAACTTTTCTGGAAGTTTGAAATGTTTTCAAAGTGTAAAATTTTAAAAATAAATTAGTATTATAAAGCCCATACCAACAAAAAGAAACACACACACACACGGCCCACCTTCCCTACATGCAAACACCAACCCTTTTGAAAATAATAAGGAAAAAAAGATCCCATTCATACTGACCATCCCCAAAACAAACAGATGAAACACCTAGAATTAAACATAACACGTTAAGAAGCACAGGAGCTCCATATGAAGAAAACCAGCACTACAGAGGTGGGGATTAGCCTCAGTAAAATGTATCAGTGACGTGGAGGGAGGTCTGCCCACTGCTTCGATACAGGGCCAGACACCAAATGTCTTAGGTTTTTAGGCCACACCGTCTGTGTCTCAACTAAGCAGCCACGGAGCCCATGGAAACAAATGGGCGTGGCTGTGTTCCCATAAAACTTTATTTATACAAACAAGAGTCTGGCGGGACTTGGCCCGCAGGCCCATAGTTTGCTGCCCAGATCGAAATGTGCTGAGCTCTCCAGAGCGTCTCCTCTTCTTCCTGGACACGTGGCCCTCCCTTGGAGCGGCCCTGGCCTGAGCTCTGGTCACGGGCACACGGGCACACGGGCAGAAGTGGGACCCGCCCACCAACTCGCCTCCGCACAACCCTCCTGCCCCCTGGAGAGCCGAGCTACCGACGGTGAGCCCACCACACGGTGCCAGCCTGGGTCCCTGATTTGCCACGCGAAGGACGCGTTTTTGGACCACTGATGAGAAACACCGATTTCGGACTTCCCTGTGAGCCAGATGCTAGAATTGATCCATTACAACAAGCAACAGCCACAGAAGATTGTGTACAGAAGTCAGTATCCACTCAACAAATGCTCAGTGTCCTCCAAGTGCCAAGCACTCTGCTGGCACCGGGAATACAACGCTCTGCAGAGAGCTCAGCCCTGCCCTCGTGGGACGTACAGCTCCCTGCAGGGGAGCACGCGAACCACAGTCACACCACAGAAGGACCAGCCACGTTGCCAAGCGCCACCCAGCACGAGCAGGTGTCCACGTAGGCAGCACACGGGACAGGCAAACACAGAACACTCGTGCACTTGTTCATAAAGGAACCGGACTCAAAAGTAATCTATCGATAACCAATATGCACAGTAAATCCAGGGCTAGAAAGGGCTACAGAGTTTTTATTTTTTTTATTTTATTTTATTTTTTAAAAGAATTTATTTATTTGACAGAGAGAGAGATAGCGAGAGAGGGAACACAAGCAGGGGGAGTGGGGGAGGGAGAAGCAGGCCTCCCGCTGAGCAGGGAACCCGATGCGGGGCTCGATCCCAGGACCCTGGGATCACGACCTGAGCCGAAGGCAGACGCTTAACGACTGAGCCACCCAGGCTCCCTGACCCCCCTTTTTTTTTTTTTTTTAAAGATTTTATTTATTTATTTGACAGAGACAGAGATAGCGAGAGCAGGAACACAAGCAGGGGGAGTGAGAGAGGGAGAACCAGGCTTCCTGCTGAGCAGGGAGCCCGACGGGGGACTCGATCCCAGGATCCTGGGATCATGACCTGAGCCGAAGGCAGATGCTTAATGATTGAGCCACCCAGGTGCCCCTAGGGTGGCTCAGGCATTAAGTACTTACTCAGTCAGTAAGTACTTTTTGTTCTTTTGATACAAATCACAAAAAATGTCTCCCTGCACCAGCAAATGTGTCTCTTCTCTTAATTACCCACAGGAATCATCTCTTGGGTCCCTTGCTTCTTTCCTGGGGCTTCAAGAACTAGGGTAGTGAAGGGGGAAATGGAAACTGTCCATTCTCACTTATCTGCAGTCCAGAGTAGTAGAAACTGAAGAGAATGACCAACCTATTCAGATAGAAGACGTTTCAACAAGCATCTTTCGCAAAGGGTACGGCTGGCTGCTTCCTCACCTCACCCCGGGGAACTGTAGGGGATCTGCCTGAGCCCCAAGCCCAGAGCGGACCTGTCAGTCTTCCTCACCTCAAAGCATACTGCAGAAAACAACATTTGTGCCTCGGAGGTGAATGGTGTAAACTGAGGCAGTGGCCACAGCCAGGTACCGGGGATCCAGACTTGCAAGCTCTGCAAGGCCATCAGCTCGTGCGGCTATTTAAACTTAAATGAACTTACAGACTAAAAATTAAAAATTGAGTTCTTAGCTGCATTTCAAATGCTCAGCGGCCACACACGACTATCACCACCATCCTGGACGGCACAGACAACATTTCTATCCCTGCAAAAAGTTCTTGACTTTCCGTGAGACCTCCTGTTGGCTAACCTGAGGGTTAGCAGGTGTGGAAAATCCGTTCATACTGCAATTTGCAGAGAAAAATATAATTGCTAAGAAAGCCAGATATTCAGTAGTCTTCTTGCACACTGGGAGCCGAGGCAGGGCTATAAATGTTCCTAGTTAATAGGGAACCCAACCAAAGGGAGGTGGATATTCTTAAGAGAAAGATGTTCTCCTCAAGCTGTGATGAGTCACTGTTCCCAGCTTCAGGGATGTACCTGCCAAGCTGACCAGATATATTTATGTCCCCCAGGGTGGGGGTGGACGAATGCAAACTTCTCCCGTTCATGTAACTTCACAGCCTGCAACCTGTTTGCTCCGCCATTAGATTCCACATCCACATTCCTAAATCAGCTCCGAAGGGTCAGTAGGTTCACAAGCTAGTTCTCACTGACCGTTCCAGCCACAGCTTCGTGCTAGCATACAGAAGGATCCCAAATTTCACCAGTAAACCGCAGCCAAATCACGTGACCGGAGGCAGTTCTCCTGGAAGGTTTTAGGTGGACAGCTGGTTCGAGGAGCTGCCCTTGCGTGTGCGTGAGCTCGAGTCACACACAGCTCACCAGCGCCGGGCACGGGCAGCTCGCTACGCCACTCATCGCCACGGACGCCCCGTCACATCAACGTGGCCCATCTTACGTGAGGACTTGGCATAACACCAACTAGGACAGCTCTAAACCCAGGAGATCTGTGAAAGGGAGCAGCGCATGTCTGTGAGAAGGGCCAGGGAGGGGTCAGAACACACTTGATGTTTCTACTGTCCACTTGGAAAAACAGTAAGTACTTTTTGCTCTTTTGATACAAATCACAAAAAGCAGAGCTGCTTTACAAGACAGAAGACCAGTTTTATCCTCTGTAATAATGGTTTACCATGAGGAGAGAAGAGAGAGACCTACTGAGGAAAACAGGAGACTGGGGAGGGAGGGAATGTTTATGTTTATCAAAAGCGGCACAGTTTTTGAGAAGTGTGCTCAGAAGGGTTTCAAAAGACATCCCAAACAGGGACTATTTCCATGAAAACATGTCTACTTTGTCACTGAGACCCCCTGTGGACACTTGCAGTTCTGGGCCCAGGTCCTTGTCCTTGCCTGCTGGGGGGGGGGGGGCATGCCCGGGGCTGCAGGGAAACAGTAGGGGTGTCACCTGGGAACAAGTGAGGAGGGACAGGGTGGCTGTGCAGAAATAATGGACAGGCCGGACAGCCCCATCCGAAGTCATCACGCACTGACCACACATACCAAAAAAAAAACAACCAAAAAAACTAAATGTAAGCCAAATTATGTTATGAAGTACTAATAAGGCCAAAGACTACAACATACTTTTTTTTATTTCCATAAAAATATACTGTCAATTCAACTTTTAAAGCAAATTTCAAAATAAAATTGTATCAAAATGCCTCATCCTTTCGGAGATTTCTGTTTTCAAAAACATGATCTGTTGAGTTCGAGGGGGATCAAATTTACCAACTCAAAGATAAAATATGCTTCTTTATATAGTAAGACATACTGACATCAGAAGATCTGCGTAATTCAATCAATATTTCCCTTAATAACCAATGCACGAGGTAACAAACCATGCATGGGTAATAAAGATTTATTCAAAATGCAAGACAGAGCAATGGATTTTAACCCAACAGAGCACCAAAAGCCCACTGAGGACGTTTCAGACCTGGCACCACAAGTGACCTACAGGAAACCACCGCCTGCCAAGTTTTGGTGAGGCATCGAGGGACGACATCCACCATCATCTGAACGGCCACTCGAACAGCTGCCCCTCCCAGCCCCGTATCTACGTGAGGCTGGATTTTCTCCCCATGCTCAACTGAAACCTAGCACCACAGACGAAAAGCACAAGCAGACCCCAGCTGCCCTCCACAAGCCAGATGTGAGAGACTTACAAAAAACAAATACCCCTATTCTAAGCTTCTCTGTTGTGGGAAACAGTGATTTTCTCATAAACAATTATTCCCGAGATGTTTACAATTGCTGTTTTTGAATGGGTTCATAAGTATGTATATTTTAACTTCTTGGTTCTAATTTCTAATGTGGTGCGTGTAACAGACAAACCCCACACAAACAAAAGCTCTCTGGCGTCCCCAGTAACGGGTAAGGGTGTGAAAGGGCTCTTGGCCCCAACACCCCGCTGAAACAGATGAAGGTGGGGGATGGCCGGAGGGGAGAGGTGGTGGGCCGCCCTCAGCAATGCAGGGACCTGGGCTGAGGGGCCGGGGAGGCCCCACAGGCTGGGGGCAGCTGCTGTGGCTTCCAGCAGGAAGGTGACGCGGTCCGAGCCCCGCTCTGCACGCTCGTGGGGAAGGACGAGAGCCCTCCCCACGAAGGAAATAAACGCAAGATGAGCTTGTGCCTCTCTGGGCATGGTTAGACATGTCACAGATGACTAAGGGGGAAAAGTTTCTTCTCAAGCAAACCACCTATAAAAACACCCATCTCTTTTCTGTGTGCCTCCCGGAAAGCATCCGTAGGAGAGATAAGCCACACATTTGCAATCAGCTCATGATTTAGTGCCAGAACTGTTCTGTCCAAGGACAGGAGGACCTGCACTAACTCCTCTTCATCCTGCTGTCGGCCCCCCAGAAGCAGGGCCCCGGGGCCGGCGGGGCCCGAGAGGCACAGGCCAGACGCACCTGCCGCCCTCACAGCCTCGGTCCAGGCTCCCAGGCGGCTCGCGGCATGCCCTCGCAGCTTCCCGTCACCCGTTCACGAAATCCGTTTACAACCAGAGATTCCATCTTCTGTCCTTCAAATCCATCAGGAACCTTTTACCAGAAAACCGGAAACTTGCAAAAAGTGATAGCGGCCCCGAGCGTTAACCACAAAACCTCCTAGCGAGTCACAATGCAAGGGCCTACTTCCAGGAAATCAAAATAGAAGCATGTCTATAATCCTCTCATTTTAATATGAAATGCTTTAAATGTAGGGTAATTATGGAGATGAGGCATTGCTGTAATTTAGTTGTCACTAATTTACCAAGTTTATTCCCTGACACTCACAAGATGCAAAAACAGCAAATAGTAAATTACTGTATCTCCAAATCAAAAGCTTTCGTTTCATCTCGCACATAATTTTAAACAGAGCTATGTCTTTTTTGAAAGCATTAACCGTGAACATCATTAAAACTCTACAGAATATCCTTTTAGCATCCACCAATCATCTTCCTTTATCCACAACAAAGGCTTTCCTAAATTTATTATAAATTCAATTCAGCCACATGTCATGATAAGTAACATCCTTCTCATAGACTGATTTCTAAAATACTATATACGTTTTCCTATAAAGGTGATAAGTCCAAAAACCTTGGTGTGAACTAAATGCTGGAAAGTGGCCCATATTTTCATTAACAAAGATCAGTGTCCTAGCTCCCAAGTCGCTACACTCCCATGAACCCTTTTAAAGTAAGCATTTAACAAGACGACAGAGTAACTCCGGACAAATGTATGTGATCCACAGTGACTGTCAACAAGCAAGAAAACCAGGATAAAGGGTTTATTTAGTGAAAATGCACATTCCGGGTTTTGGCCACACTCTCCAGACACGACGCAGCTGAACCTACAGCTTCGTTTCCTTCCGCTGAGCCGCTCCTGCTCCCAGGGTCCCAGCTTCTTCACGCGGCCTTTCTCATTCCTCCAGCTTGCACGTCCAAACGGGCACCAGATCGAAACGTTTCTTCCTCAGAGGCCCCTCCGGCTACTGCTCTTCTCTCCAGCCCAGCCCAGCCCCACACACCTCCCCGCAGCACTGCGTGTGCACCCGGGGCCAGCACAGCCCCCCCTCTGGGCCACTGGAAGAGGCTGAGCTGACACCCTGTCCCGTCTGCAGGGCAAACCCCGCGCAGCGCACAGGCCCGCTCCTGGGCCGACCCCACCACGACCGAGTTACTGTTGCCTGGACGCTGCTGTCTTCACCACGTCTGGGGCAGTTTCCAGCTAATTTCAAAATGACTTCAATCTGATAACTACTTGTGTGGCGGTTACTAACTAATTCCATACTTTTCAAGTGACCAGTTGGAAGAGCACTGAGAAACTATACAAAACAAACACATACATAGTAAAAAGCTGTGGGGGTCGCAGGCACTTTCCATCAAGGTCCACACGCAGAAGCGGTGATCCCTCTCCCGGGCCACTGTCCACATGTCCTTCAGGGGGTGGAGTGCACCCGTGTGGCCGAGAATAACGGCCACGACCCAGGCAAGGACCATCCAAAGGTGCTAGGGAGACAGACAGACCTCTCTGCTTCCTGACAGACACACGCTCTGGCGTCTATGAGGCAGTTTCTGGCAAAAAACACATCAACCCTGAGTCTGATCAAATCTCTAGGTCCCACAACACGTTCACAGGAAGTGGACACCACGGGAATCCAACCCGTAAACACAGAGGGTGGAAACTATACGGGACAGACGACCTGCCTCTTCAGCGAGAAAAATAAAGAAACAGATGAATCCTACAGATGACAAGAGATGTAAGTGACACCAACCAATCACACTGTCTGCACCTGATTTAGTTCCTGATCCAAACAAACACGCCGTAAGAAAAGAAATTGGTGAGACAGCAAGGGAAATGTGAACACTGACTGATGTTTGATGACAAGTAAGAAATTATGATTAACTTGTAAGGTGTGATCATGACACTGTGATTAGGTTTCTTAAAAAAAGGATCTTCCTCTTTTACAAAATTGTTTACACGCAGAATGATGTGACATCTGTGATCTGCTTCCAGGTCGCTGGGGGCCGGAGGAAAGATGAGTGGGGGCAAAGGTAAAGAAAGCTAGGTCCCAACACGCTAACCGTTGATGCCAGGGACAGCTACGTGCGAGTTCACTGCTCTATTTTTACGTTTGAAATTTTCTGTAACAGAAAGTGTTAAAAAAGAAAAAAAGAGCCATGTTCATCACAGAAAGTCTGGGAAATGCAGAAAAGTAAAAAGAAAAGAAAGAATCCCATGATCTTACCACTCACAGAGGCTACCACAAACGGAAGTCTTGTTTTTACTGTAATCAATCAAGTAGTTCCATGTGTTTAAGAAAAAAAAAAGGCTGGAAAAAAGAGGGACGAGCAAGTGAGGGACTGTGTATGGGCCTGTTTTTGTGTAGTTCACACATTACGTCTACATCAAATTCCAAATTGGATGGTATAAAGAACTACAGTCACACACACGAACCACACCCACCCATATAACCGGAGAGGGCCGTCTACATGTCCCAGGGGAAGCTGACTCGCCACCTCCGAAAACCACGTGAAATTGATGACATTGCTTTCCCTGCGGAAGCTGCAAATTCATTCAGTTACTCACATGTTCATTCAACAAACACAACGCAGTTGTGCCCCCCCCCCACCCAGTTCCTGCCCTGTGTCTCCAGGGAAAGAGACACAGCCCTCAGGGAGCTCACGGGCCGGGAGAAACGCCAGGCTCGGGGCCCAGTCAAGTGAGCCGGAGGCTAAGTTATAAACGATGTGTACTTCCCTCCCTGGGAGGGTCCAGGGGACTCGGCACAGTGCGGCCACACTGTAGGAGAGCAAGACACGCTCTGAATGCATCACAAGGAATTGTCTTCCCGCCAATAATTCAAAAATATTGAAGTTTTGGGAAGACGTACTTGTAGTAACAAATGGGGGTAAATTCTGGTATTCCTCTCAAGCACACCCTTTCCAGAGTGGGAAAGAGGGAGGAACAGCACAGTGGGAGCTGTCCCTGGGAGTGGGCGGTGCGTGCCATGCCTCCCAGGACAGATGTCACCCAGCGGGAAAGGGCGTGCATATCACCACAACGCAAAAAAAAAAAAAAAAAAAAGCTCCAAGGCTCATGCATCATACTCCACTAAGTCCAAGTCCACGAAATGCCCAGTACAGTAAGAATTTTAAATTTATGGTAAAGAAATTCATAGCTTCAAATATTAATGGTAAAACCACGTACCAACGCCTGAGAGGAAACGAGCAGTAATTGCTGCCCTTCTTTAAAAGTCAGTGATGAATTTCCCACTTTGGTGTGACAAAAACGTACACATTCAACTTCCCTGCACTGAATTCATGAAAATTTCCTGATTGTTTTCCACATGATAGGCCCAAGAGCCTTGACCTAGAGCTAAAAAGAAGTTTACAACAGCCCATTCCATATCCGGGACTACTCAGGTTTACGCTCTCTAAAACAGAAAAAAACGTCACCTAGCTCAAACCGCTAAACGCGTTAGTCAACAGGCTTTGCCAGTTTTCAGAAGCAAACGGGGGAAGGGAGACACAGACCCCCCCCCCCATGTTTCTCCTTCTGCCCGTTTGTTCTGTTCTCGTGAATTTTACATCACTGCCTACGTGGAGACTGCTCAGAGCACGGCTGAAGGCAAACACAGGCACAGCAGGGCCACGAACGCAGTCAGAGAGCGGTCAAGTGCCCAGGCTGTCGGTCACAGCACAGCGCTCTGCGACGTGCCCACCCAGAAGCCAAGCCCCTTGACGCAAACCTGCCAGGGGCCACCAACACCCCCACACGTTATAAACAATGGACCTGGAACTGGCCTATTCAGAGGATGATCCGAGGCCTCGGGGGGCTGGCATTCCTTCTCCTTAAGTTAGAGAAGATACTAGTGTGCTCCGGATTCAGTGAGCCAGGCCCCAGTCAGGAGTGCACCTACTCAACAGAGGGGCAGGGAGCTCTGCAAATCCGACTGAATTATGTAAAGGTGCATTAGCAGAACAGGCCTCTAAGAGCCCCAGGGGCAGGGAGGGGACGAAGCTGTTTGCCTGTCACCTTCTCACGAGAGGAGGGACTGGCCCTGAAATGTATTTACTGGCCCAGATTAGAGATGTAGCGGGTTATGGAAAAGAGAACAAAATAGTAACAAAGATTGGACAGAATAACTTTGTTACTCACCAAGCCCCGGTTCTATCGAAATACATACCTTTCACGAAATACATACCTTTCACGTTTGTAAAATAAAGGTATGCTCTCCCTCTCACACCCTAAGCAGGAGTGAGTCACTGTTAATGCTGCACTGGCAAACCATTCGATGCAATATTTACAACCAGACACACCAAGACCTTAGGGAGGGGAGAAGTTTACAGAAGCAAGCTTTGGGCGCTGGGAATCACCCCAGCAAAAATCCCCTGGACTCTCTCATACAAGAAAAATGAGACCATCAGAGACAAGTCTGGAACAGGAAACCCACTGGAGAAATATAAACACTAATGAGGGGTTAAAGGCACTTACACAGAAACAGAAAGTGCCTGAAGAGGAAGCAGGGTAAACAGGCTTTCTCCTGATCAACAGATCTTGAGAAAGCAAGGATCATAGGGGACAGTCCATGGGGGAGAAAAGTGGACATGGGAACCAGAAGATAAGAAAAAGAGAGTGAATGTCCCTAAAAGCACCCTTGGGGCATTGGTGACCCAGCCACCCCTAGGGATGCCGGGGGCTGCCTTCTCCCTGACCTGGCCCCCATGCCCGGCTGTTTCCCCTTCCAGCCCCGGAATCCCAGCTGTGCTAGGAAGGCCCGAGCGCTGGGTACCACTGTCCTGTCCCAGGGGCTTCGTCTTCAGGGACACTGAGAAGAGAGCACTTCCTGTCCTGGCCCCCTGCCCGCAGGATGGGAACGTCCCTTCCCAGCCCAAGTCACTGCCATTCAGACGCTGGCCCCTACTGCAGGGAGTGGGGGGAGGCAC
This sequence comes from Leptonychotes weddellii, assembly GCF_054177405.1. NCBI lineage: Eukaryota > Metazoa > Chordata > Mammalia > Carnivora > Phocidae > Leptonychotes > Leptonychotes weddellii. Next base: position 3,273,380 of record NC_138373.1, on the reverse strand, counting down.
ACCTCCCCCACCGAAACCACCTGATGCTATCCTTTTCAGGAGTGCATGCAAGGGCGACCCCGGGATTCAGACCAGTTGTGGAGTGGGGCAACCCCTCGGGACCCAGGCTGGGCGAGGGTCAGGGGTGTCCTCCGGTCCAGGCCTGGCAGGGGCAAAGGCGACCCTTATGGTTCAGGCCAGGCGGGGCCTGGGAAACCCTCGGAGCCCAAGGCCGGGGCAGGGTGCAGGTCGGGAGTGGACCCCCTTGTCCAGGTTGAGCACAGATCAGACCTCGGTCGGAGAACAGCGTCCCCAAGGCCCACCCAGGCTGGGCGGGGTCGAAGACATCTCCGGTGTCGGGCAGGGAGGGGTCGGGCCAGGGGTGGGGGTGACCCCAGGGTCTAGGTCAGGCAAGGATTCCGGGGATGGGGGGTGGTCGGGCCCCGGGCCAGGGTGACCTCCGGGTCCAGGCCGGGCGGGGGCCGTGGCACTCACTGTTTGGGCAGCTGCAGGGCGGGCGCGCCGCGCCGCTGGAAGGCCCCGTCCACGAAGACGCCGTTCTTGCCAAGGCAGCGCAGGTAGAAGTGCGGCTCCTGGAAGGTGAGCTGCAGGTGGCGCCGCGAGATGAAGCTCGACAGGCCCATGCTCAGGTCCACCGAGCCCTGCGACGAGTTGCGGCCGATGGTGACGCTGGGCTGCCGCATGAGGAACTCGAACTCGCGGCCCTCGAGGCGCGCCAGCGCGGGCCCGGGGCTCCGGCGCACCGAGGCGGCCGCCGCGGCCACCAGGGCCTCACCCGCCGCGGCCCCCGCGCCCGGGCCCGCCGCCGCGCCGCCCGCGCCCCCAGAGATCGCGCCCCCCGCGATCGCGCCCGGCAGCGGCGGCGGCGGTGGCGGCGGCGGCGGCGGGGGCTGGGCGGGCGGCGGCGGCGACGGGGCTGCGGGCCCGGGCGCGGGGGCCGCGGGGGCCGCGGCGGCGGGGAAGGCGGCGGCGGCGGCGGCGGCGGCGGCGCACAGCACGGGGCTGCAGGGCGCCGAGCGCAGCGCCAGCAAGGCGCGGGCCCCGCTGTCCTCGCCGACTTCGGCCATGTTCGCGCAGCTCCGAGCGGCCTCCGGCGGCGGCGCGGCGCCGGGGGGCGGGGCTCCGCGGGGCGCGGGCGGGCGGGCGCGGCATCCCGGGCCGGATCGCGGCGGAGCGGAGTCGGAGGCCGAGCGCACGCGCGCCCCGCCCGCCGGCGCTCCCGGGGCGGGCCGGGGAGGTGTCCACCGCGCGCTGCTCTTCCCCGCACCCCCCCCCCCCCCGCCCCCAGCTCCCGCCGCGTCCTGGAGGGACCCGGGAGGGGAACCCCCGAAAATCTCACTGGAAAGTTTTGCTCCCGGGTCACTGGGGACAGGGACAAGTGACCTCAGCAGTCTCCGGGGCCCGAGTCGCTCCCTCCCTCCGCCCACCCTGAACTCGAGCACCCGAAAGAAGGGTTTTCGAACTATAACTGAAGTTTACCTAAAGATGCTTGCGGTCCCTGATGCCCTGTGTGCCTTTTTGGAGTCATTTATTCACTCGACAAACAGCCAGCTCAAATACCCCTGGGGGGACCCACGCTGGGCACCAGCTTAAGGGCGGCAGAAACCGCCTTACCCTTAAAACCATTGCCCGGCTGGCTCATCGGGGAGGCAGATGCCCGGCCAGTGGGGCATCGGGGCTCGGACCCCTTTAGTGCTCCAGTGTGCTGGTCATGCCTTCCTCCTTCAGCCGGGTCCCCTAAGAAAGGTGGCAACGTTTCCAACATTTAATAATTATCGAGGGGGGCGCCTGGGTGACTCAGCCGGTTAAGCGGCTGCCTTCGGCTCAGGTCATGATCCCAGGGTCCCGGGATGGAGTCCCACATCGGGCTCCCTGCTCAGCGGGGAGTCTGCTTCTCCCTCTCCCTCTGCCTGTCTCTCTGCCTACTTGTTCTCTCTCTGTCTCTGTCAGATAAATAAATAAAGTTTTTTAAAAAAAATAATTATTGAGTGTGAGAACCCAGACCCTCCGTGGTGGAGCTGACCGTTCGGTGGGAGCCGCAGACCTGAGTCAAGTCGCCAGGCCTGCGAGGCATTGCTGGGTCATGACCCGCGAGGGTGCAGGGAGATGGGCCCCCCCGGGGTGGGAAGCTTGCCTGCTTACTCACTTTCCGGCTGGACCTGCGGTACATATTGGTCCAATCATCACCTGAGCGAATACATAGATAGATACAAACATAGATAGGCAAGTGTTTGGGGGGCGGGCAAGTAACACATTTTTATGAAAAGCTGTAACAAGAGAACCTACTTGACAGAGGGAGGAGGACAGTAAAAAGGGGGTCAGGGATCCTTAGGGAAGAAATGACACATCCCAAGGATGATGTGGGGGGAAGAGAGGGTTTGGGGGCCTGGGGGATGGCATTCCAGCCAGGGGACAGCATGTGTTAAGGAAGGGAGGGTGGCACCTTCAGGGGGATTGACAGGTCCCTGGGGGTGGAAGCAACAGCAACCATGTCAGCTGAACCCGATTAGGCAAAAGAGCCTAAAGGGCCATTTGGGTCATGTACAGATTTAGGTCTTATTCCACCAGCCATGGAAACCAGTGAGGGGTTGTGGGCAGAAGGGCAGCATGCAGACCCACGTATCTGAAATAGAATCACTGGCTGTGTGTGGAGCCTGGATCAGAAAGGGGTCAGTGACTGTGAGGGGCCAGTTGGGAAGCTGGTGGCCCAGGCGAGGGGGTGTTGAAGGAGCGAGGTGGACAGACCTTGGGGGATTCCAGCAATATTTATGTCATCCAAAGGCATTTACATACACACTCGTGGTAAGAAGGTAGAATGGTGCAGCCGCTAGAGAAAACAATATGGCAGTTCCTCAAAACATTAAACATAAAAGGACCATATGATCCAGCAACTAGACTTCTAGGTATAGAACCAAAAAGGACAGAAAGCAGGGTCTTGAAAAGGTATTTGTACACCCATGTTCACAGCAGCATTATTCACAATTGCCAAAAGGCGGGAGCCAAATTTCCATCGACATGTGTGGGATGCACAGCCAAGGGAATATTGCTCAGCCTTGAAAAGGAAGCCGACTGACACCTGCTACCACGTGGAGGAAGCTGGAGGGCGCTGTGCTAAGAGAAATCAGCCAGCCACAGAAAGACAAATCCTGTAAGATTCCCGAGAGTGGTCAAGTTCTTAGAGTCAGACAGTAGAAGGGTGAGCGCCAGGGGCTGGGCGGAGGGGCGGAGAATGGAGAGCTAATGGGGACAGTTTCGGTTTTGCAAGATAAAGAAGTTTTGGTGGTGGATGGTGGTGACAGTTGCACAATAATGTGAATGTACGCAACACCACCAAACTGTGTACTTAAAATGTTTAAGATGGTAAAATTCATGTGGTGTGTTTTCCAACGGTATCTGTATTTTTAAGAGTGAGAGGTTTACATGTAACCTCCAAGGTTCTTTCTTCTGGCTCATCTGAGGTGACTTCTAGCTTTTTAATGCCAGGTCTGTTTGAGGACAAGAGATGTGTATGTACCTCCAGGCCCCTCTGGCTGCACTTAATATGAAATGTGAAGGCTTACGCACAGACTGACAAAGCTATACAACTCTTTTCCTGAGGAGCAAGAACCTGCACAGTGATAACACCAGGAGCTTGCAGGGCTGACGCCCAGTGACCTTGAGAAGTCCAGACACCCCATCGTTTGCAATTCCTTCCTCCAACAGCAAGCCACTGGATATACTGATAGCTTCAGCAGAGAGCGCAAGAGAAGGGCCAGTAAAAGACCACTGAAGAACCAAAATACGAGATGCTGAATTCTTGTCTCACCCTGTCCAGGTCTAGAGGGCATGCTGAAGCTGCTTCACAAAGCATGCACTCAAAAAAGGAGCAATGAATGGCTTGTCAGAGAGAACCTTGTCAACCTTTTGGATCCTACGATATCCAGGCTCTTACCCTGATAGAAGCCTCTGGAGCTGGCTGCAGAAAAAGAAAGGAACAGAAGTAACTCCGAGGTACTAAACCATCGACAAGAGAAGTAGGCTGAATCGGGAGGTGACAAGTAAGGCTGTGTTGAAAAGAGGCAATGAGCTACCTGGAGAAAGAGCCCATTAAAAAAAGAAAGAAAGAAAAGACAAAACACGTGAACAGATTATTTATCCAAGAAGATATATGGATGACAGACAAGCACAGGAAAAGAGGCTCAACCTCATTGCATGTTAGGAGCAAGTTAAAACAACAAGGAGATATCACTAGACACCTATTAAAATTACTTAAAGGAAATGATGAAGCCAACCGTCCCTGCCGATGAGCAACGGCAGGCTCCTCAACATAGCGAGCGCTTGAGAAAACGGTCTGGCGGTTTCTCAAGTTCAGCGGACTGACCTGATGGCTGGCAGTCCCATCGCTAGGCTTTAACCCAAGTAAAACGGAAACTTGTGTTGACACAAGGACCTGTACACAAATACTCACCACCAAACACTGGAAACAGCCCAACCACCCAAATGAACCTCGGCCAGGGGGTGGATAAACAAACTGCCGCACAGCCACGTGATGGAATTCACGGCACCGATGAAAACGAGCAAAGTGCGAACGCGTGGAACAGCGCGGGGGAACCCCCGAACGCATTGGGTGTGCCCTCATTTGTAGGACATTCTGGGCAAAGCACAACTGTAGAGACAGAAACAGGGGAGTGGGTGCCTGGGGGCTGGAGGTCTGGGGAGAGGCTGACCCAAAAACGACATGCGGGAATTTTCGGGGGGGGGGGGCGATTGTGTGACCCTGTGTATCTGTCAAAAGTAGCAAAACCGTGTACTAAAAAAAGTGAATTTTACTCTGTGTAAATAGTACCTTTTTACAAATTAGAACAGCAACTCTACAGAGCTTGCGTTTATAGACCCCCAAACAAAGGTTAAGAACCATGCTGCCCGAATCAGAAGCCGCGAGCCACAACTGGCTATTTATGTATATTCTAATTAAAATGTGTATTTTATGTATATTCTAATTAAAATGAAGTAAAATGAAACTTTCCATTCCTCAGTGGCATGGGCCATGTTTCCGGTGCTGGATCTAGAGAGCCAGGTGGCTGCCATGCTGACCGCCGGCTGGGGTGTGGCCGGGCTACTGTCTTGGCTCGCTCCTCTCTTCATCCTCCCAAGTCAGGAACCATGCCAGGGACGGAGTAGCTGCACAAGACCCACAAAGAAGCGACGGTGGGCCCCCAACAGCTCTGAGGGGTTTTCACTTGGTCTCCTGGTCTGGGGCAGATATGTGCAAAGCAGCAGAGCAGGACCCCAGCATGAGCCCGGAGGCTGATAGAGCCCCAGAGCTGGCTGAGTCTGAAGGCAGGAGGATGGGGCTGAGGAGGAGAGGCCTCCAAGTCTCGAAGCTGCTGGTCCACACCAGCATCCTCGAGGAGTGGGAGCTCACTTAATATGTGTCGAATGCCTGGGGAACTCAGACCACCGTCTTCTCATCCTTTTCCTGTCTGCTGAGTGTCCCTTCCTGCGACAGCCTCAGCCTTCTGGGATCCTTCCTGCGGCCCCAGTACCGCTTCCTGCCTCTTTGCTGAGTCCCGAGGGCCTCACGTCATGCAGCCACGGGACCTCTGGCCATTACTGGGCAGGACTGCGAAAGACAGCCAGAGAGGGACAGAGAGAGAGAGAGAACAATCCTCCATAGAAACACCTCCTTGCTCATTTGAGACCACAGCCCAAGAACCCGAGAGACGTGAGCCCTGTGTCCAGAGCTCCCGGGGAGCAGGCTGACTTGTTTTTCTTTTACAGCCTACCACCCCCAGCCACCCTACGTTCCTGAAACACCAGTTCAGGAAAAGCTGTGTCTGACTTCGACAGCACAGGACATTGCTGAAACCAGGGCACGGGTGGAAAGTACTCTTGGCGGAATACCCTGGTGTTGGCGCTTAGAAAAAGGGGCAGACTCACCTGGGCGGTTCTGGCTTGGGGGTCTCTCACGAGGTTGTGTCTGTCAAGATGTTGGTCGGGGCTGCCTCTTCAGGAAGTCTGCCTGAGCCTGGAGGATCCGCCTCTGAGGCGGCAAGCTCAGGCACCGGGCGGCTCGCCGATGCTGCTGCCTAGAGGCCTGCGTCCCTTAGCAGCTGGGTGACCTCCCCACGGGGCGGCTCGAGCATCCTCCAACGTGGTGGCTGGCTTCCCTCGGAGTGCGGGATCCAACAGACAGCAGAGTGGGGGCTGCAAGGTCTCTGTATGACCCTCAGAAGCCCCACCCTGCCATTTCTACAATATCCCCGTGGTTACAAGGTCAGCCCAGTTCAGTACAGGAGGGGACCCCACAGGAGTGTGGCCACCAGGAGAGGAATGGAATGGAGGAGGAGACGCTCCACACATCTCTGTAGCAGCCCGACGATCTGCAGGTGATAACCATGGGAGCGGTCTGAGGAAGGCCAGCTCTGAGCTGGTTGGACGGTGGAGTGGCCAGTTAAGACAGAGCGGCATGGAGGGACGCTGGAGGGGGCACAGACTTTGGAGCTCGCCATGTGACCGTGGACAAGTTATTGGGCATCCTCTGCTGTAATACGGACTTAGGGGCCTGTGGGAGAGCTTAAAAGAGAACGTCAATAGGGCTGCAAGACACTCACGAACTCACTCACGTTACTCTGAGAAACGCAGCATGTTTTATAAGAATAGACTTGGAAGTGAAGACAGCAAGACTCTTAGCCCGAAGGCCAGCTCCACGGAAGCCCCCAGAAGCTGCTCAGCCCGGCAGGTCTTGCAAAGGAGAGCGCTCTGGACGTACTGCAAGTGCATTGCACGATGGACGTGCCAGGGGATATTTTTTTCTGATCTTTACCATGAAGACCTGATGGGGTGGGGAAACCTGAGAAAGTGCCAGGACCCCCAGGAGTGAGCGTCTTTAGCTCTCAGACGTGTCCAGCATCGCGTCATGCAGGGGTGGCTTTCCTGCCCCTGCGGGCTCCCCTGGTGCTTCCTGTTCTCGGGCTCGCGCTCTGGGAGGTTGTGGCTCTCTGCGTCCGCTGTCTCTCTGGTGTGGCTTCTCTGAGGCATCTGAGAAGAGCTGTTCATTTTCCACCTTCCTCGCGAAACGTGGACCAGAGCCATGGCATCTCCGCCCCTGGCGCGCAGGACTAGAAACGGGAAGTGATTGTAAGTGATCCTTCAGCAGCTCCGTCTCTGCTTCTCAGCGAAGCTTTCGTGCATCTACGGGGTCACGCCAGGCTTCCCGGCCTCAGGTCAGAGCCCAGTCCGTGAAGCATTACGGTGTGGCGATGTGGTGGCCGTTCTAAGGCTTCACGATCCTGAACACGGGCAGGAATACCTGAGGGACAGCTTATGGCCCCTGCAGTTCCAACACGCGGCCACCGGTCAGGCAGCCATTGAGCATTTGAAATGTGGCTGATCCAAACTGAGATGCAGGTGTCAAATACACTATACTACGGGTTTCAAAGACTTAGTTAAAAAAAAAAAGCAACATATTATTACTATATTCATAGTTTTATATGGGTTACAGTTTGAAATGATAATATTTGGGATATACTGGGTTAAATAAAGGGAATACTAAAATTAATGTCACTTATTTCTTTTCACCATTTTTTAAAAAATTTTTATTTATTTATTTGACAGAGAGACACAGCGAGAGAGGGAACACAAGCAGGGGGAGTGGGAGAGGGAGAAGCAGGCTTCCCGCAGAGTAGGGAGCCCGATGTGGGGCTCGATCCCAGGACCCTGGGACCATGACCTGAGTCGAAGGCAGTCGCTTAACCGACTGAGCCACCCAGGCGACCCTCTTCTCACCATTTTAATGCAGCACCTAGAAAATTTAGAATTGCATTTGTGCCTCCCATTATATTTCTGCCGGGGGGTGTGTTAGAGGCAGTGACACTTCTTTGGTCCAATCGATGTTTCTGTCTTCGTGACGATGCTTTCGATTTGTGTTTGAGCAGAGCAAGGGCTCCTAGCTCTCAATTTGGTGTCTCTGTGTCGTGTGTATTCCTTCCACTCTTACTTGTCAGATCGCCTTGTGCAAGTCGCAGTGTCCAGGGGGCCTGCGCCCAGAGCTGAATCCGCCACGGGAGGGCAGTGCAGACGCCAAAGGAACATGCAGTGTCTGGCGAGCCACGAGCTGTGTCTGCCCCGGGGTGGCTTTGGTCTTCAGCCACGGAAACAAACGACGGCCAACTTAAACACGAAGGGAATTTATCGGCGTGTTGCTGGGCAGTTCACAGAACCAAAAAAGCCAAGATGCAGGTTTCCGGAAAGGGCAGGAATCAGCTGCCCTGGGGATTTATGGCAGCATCACCCCAAGGCTGCTCTCTCGGCCCGGGGTGTGGGGGTGGCGGGGGCCCATGGGGATCGATCAGCTCAGGCTTCTCCCCTTCTTGTACCATCCCACACCAGCCGAGCGGGGCAGGAATGCCCAGGACATGGCGGCTGATTGGCTGGCAGGGGCTCTGGGCCCAGGTCTGGGAGGGGGAGAGTGTGCTGAGCGGGCAGAAACAATATGTAGCCACTGCCTCATTCCAACCTCATTTCGTCAGTGACCACTGGAGGACTCCGCCAATTCAGCTCTTTTGAGAGACTCTTAAGTGCATCTTTGCAAACTTTGAAATATGGAAACACATCAAACATGTAGAGAAGAGGACAGAATAAGAAAATAAATCTCCATGGACCCGTCGCCCAGCCTCCACAAGAATCCACGTCGGGTCAGGCTTGTTTCATCAATAAGCCACCCAAATCCTCCTGAGTTATTTCGGAGCAAATCTCAGGCATTATATCATTTCCTGTAACTCAGTGTGTATCTCTACAAGAGTTTGCTTAAAAAAAAAAAAACAACAACCAACATAACCACGACATTATCATCCATAAAAGAATCCCAACAATGCCGTAATATGACCACGTTTCTGGCCGGTGTTCAGATTCTCATTTTTTAACAACTTTATGGAGGTAGAAACTCCGTATCAAATTCACGAACTGTCACCCCGTCCAGTCTTCCGGTATTATTTAGAATGTTTCTGCCACCCAAAATGCTCCCTCACGCCCTTGTGCAGCTAGGCCTCACCTGGCAAAACAGTCTAGTGAAAAGTTAAACATACACTCAGGGTGCAACCCAGCACTTCCACCCCGAGGAACCTGCTCAAGAGAAATGAACACACATGCCGAAGACCACTCCATGAATGTCTAGAGCAGAATTACTCATGAAACCCAAACTGAAAACGATCATGTGTCTATCAACCAGTGGGCTGATTGTTTTTTTTTTTTTAAACCGGTAGAGTCCTACAATCAAGCGCGATCAGCACTAACAAGGCGGGACTGCTGATATGTGGGACAATACGGATGAACCGCAAGCCAGGTGCTTAGTGAAAGCAGCAGAATCATCCACGATGGATGATTCTGTGTGTGGGAAATGGGTAAGAAGGGAAAACTTTAGAGGAGAAAGCATCTTGGGGCAGCCTGAGTGCCCCTCCTGGGACCCTTCCCTCTCCTCTCTCCTTGGAGGCTCTAGCATCACCCTCCAAACTGGAAGCTGGTGCTTTCAGTTCTGCAATTCCAGCTGCCCCCAAACAAGGGCACACAAGGCTTGGCTACTTCCAGAAATAAATGCAGACAGAACAAGATGCAAATTTAGGTATCAGGAAATATCCCGCCCACATCATGCTAAGGATCATGTTTTCATGTCTTAAAACAATACTTTGCTTCTGTTCTGTTCAAAGTCATTTTTTTGTGTTTTTGTTTTAATCCGATTTGCTAGCAGATACCAAAACGGAGGGGGGTGCTGTCACATCTATTTGTAACCAGGGGGCTATCCTTCAGATAGGGTGGGTTAGGGGTCCCAGTCTCGCTGTTCTCGGCGTCTCACTCGTACCTAAGAGTGCACGATCTTCTCCATGAGCCCTGCAGTTTCACCTTCTCATCCATCCCTGGGAGGTGGTTAGAGACCATTGTTGTCCTGGTTCGACAGTGGGGAGGATGGAGACTCAGCTCGATGTGTCTCGTCCCAGCACACAGAAGCTGCTGGTGAAAAATTAACCAGACTAGTCCCACAAGCAGATCTCTCCCTTTGGCAATTCGCTGCATCATACTTTATTTCCGTTAACCTTTATTGAGCTCTTGCTGTGTGCCAGGCGCCATGCAAGCACCTCGACTATCTTATTTCATTCTCTAAACGACCCCGTGAAGGCATGATCACCAGCCCCGTTTGACAGTGTAGACAAGTGAACAGAAGTTTAAAGAAGGGGGTCACCTGAGGGCCGCGGCTGGTGTAGCTCCCAGACCAAGGTGTTGTCAAAGCCCACTCAGGCTCTCTGTACCCCCTGCTCCTTGCAAATTGCTGAAATTTATTAGCTGAAGGGGAATTTTCTAAAATACATAGGCAAAAAGCTGTCCCTTAATCTTTCCTACAAAATGCTTCGTCACCCACACAGGTGACAATATGCTTCTGCCCCTGAGGTTAGGAGAGCTGACGGCACACAGGTGTAGTGGGTGCGTGGACAACCCCCTCAGGTTTCAGGTGCAGCTCCCACACTTACTACCTGCGTGACCCTGGGCACGTTACTCGATCCCACCGCATGCCTCAGTTTCCCTGCTTCCCGTAAACCTCCAGGCTAGATGGGGGGGTCCTGTGTGTAGAAGGCTTGGTGCAGCGCCTGGTAGGTAAGCCAGATCTCAGTCATGCTGCTCATCATCGGGCTGGATCACTACTGCCGTTCAAGAAAGGTCAACTGCAGCCCACGGTCATTAATTTCATATGTTTCAACCTAAAATTATCATCGGAACTCAAGCTTAAAAAAAACCACAGACCCAAGTGTAGGAGTGCAACCAGAAATCCTCTGAGGTCTGAACAGGGAAGAAGATGGAGCCAAACGCAGCAAGACAAAACGAGATTGGACGTCACGGACTCCAGGCCACAAGGAGCGGCTGCCTGTTTCTTACCCGCTTCTAAACGCACATGACCACAGTCCCTGTTTTGAAGTGGGAGAAAAGGAAACAGTGAACGCAGCTTCCCACATCTGTGAAGAAATTTGTAGCCTAGAGAAGGAAATGGAATTCGAGAAGCCCTGGCTTCCAGCCCAACTCCCAGCCATTTATCAAAAGTGTGGCTGGACCAGACGCACTCCGCGCTGGGGTTACTGGAAGCAGATGAGACATGGCCTCCTGTTCTGTGTGTACCTTTGCAGCTGATGTGCGCGGGGAGGCCACAGAACGCACGTGAACTGTGCACAGCCCAGCATCCCCTGGCTGTCTGGTACCCACCTATCATATTTCCCCTCCACCATTTACCCAATCAAGGATTCAAAGGGAAAGACAAGCTGGCTAAGAGAGTCTTACAGAGCTTACGCTAATCGAAAAGGATTAAATCTGTAAGACATCATTTTGCTTCCCTCTTTTTATGTTTATCAGTGCCATGGAGAATGAGCAGCTAGCTGCTGAATTTGAAATGAGAGGGCATATTCACTGACCAGGTTGGAAATCCTCCCTGGCAAGCATTTTCTTACCACGCCAAGAGTAGCAAATGCAGGTCCTGGAGGATATTTAGAATAAACCTAGAATAAAATGATAGTTAATGTCTGAGAAAAGCACCAAATAAATAGAAGATACTAAAAAAAAAAAAAAAAAAAGAGTACAGGACCCAAGATCCCTGAGCCTCTCTCAAAACTAAGAATGTAAACCGCTGATTCCCACTTGGGAAAAGCCATGCTTGAGCCTATACACAGAGAGACAAATGGGACTTCTACAAAACCTTCATGTTGGGGCGCCTGGGTGGCTCAGCCGGTTAAGCGTCTGCCTTCGGCTCAGGTCATGATCCCAGGGTCCTGGGATCGAGCCCCACATCGGGCTCCCTGCTCCGCAGGAAGCCTGCTTCTCCCTCTCCCACTCCCCCTGCTCGTGTTCCCTCTCTCGCTGTGTCTCTCTCTGTCAAATAAATAAATAAAATCTTAAAAAAAAAAACAAAAACCTTCATGTTTCTCTTCGGTGACCATGATGACTCAGCAGCCACCCTTGACTGCCCAGCCCCTCACCTACAGACTTTAATTAGCCATCGAAGATTTACAACGCTCCAGGGTGGAGAGACTTCTCCTCTCTAGGCTGCCAGAAGTGAAGCAGTGTCTGAACGAGGAGATGGGGCTGCACGTCCCCCGGAGGACACCATTGGGCTCCACTGGCCGTCACATGCTCACAGGCGGTGCAGGGTGGTTCATGATTACAGTCTGGAGTTACGAGGGCAGAACCACTGGCAGCCTCTTCCATGTCTGTTCTGTACTTCCTCCTCATTCGCACAACTCCGATTTTGCCTGGGCTGGGCCTGAGCCCAGCCAGATCACGACGGGCCTCTGCCTTCCTTGAGGCCAGGGGCGGCTCCACAATGTCACTGTGGTTAATGTGCTTAATCAGAGGTCATGGGGCTCAGGATGACCGGCTCATTCCAGTCTGCCTAGACTTTCTTGGGTATAGCGATGAGAGTCCTGCATCCTGGGAGACCCCGTGGTCCCGGACAAACTGGAACAGTTGGCCATCCTCCAGGAAGGCTCTTTGAAAGTGGCAGAGGCTGCTGGCCAGTGCGTGTCCCCTTTGCCTGTCCCCCCTCTTGCTGCATGGGGTGTGGGCTCAATTCTAGAGGCGACCATGAAGCATCAAGCATGAAGACAAGAGCCACTGACTTATTTTAACAGACAAAACTTGAAGGAAAAAAAAAAAAGACTGTGTACTAGGTATAGGTTGTGAACTAGGTAACCAAAGGGTAAAGGGCAAACTCAGTGTCTCTTGGAGGTGGCAACAAAATGACATGCATATCACCCCAGGGGACAAAGCAACAAGGTTGGAATTATTGGAGCTTAGGAGCTTGGAGTAGTTGAAAGTCTGATTTGTGAGGTGGGGGCTGGGTAGTGCTGGTGATTCTGAGGGGTCTCAATGAGTTGTCTCTTAGAAAAATAGCAGACAGGTGCTGCAGTAAGGGGTAGAAGAATTGGGGGTAAAGAAGCCTCCCTAGGACAGAGCTTACAGGCAGAGACCCAAAGGGAAGGAACCATTCAAATTGTTTGGACGATGCATCCATATTTTGCAAGTGGTGGGGTCCGTTCATTCCCAAAGCTTTCTAGTGTTCCGCTGTATGAATACACCATTCTTTATTCATTCAATTGTGGACGGACATTTTTAGCAATGACTCTATGATTGCTTCCTGTCTACGTACCCAGACTGCATGAGCACACATCGCTCTAAGTGTTGCTCAAAGCGTGGTCTCCAGGGCAGCGGTGTCAGCAGTACCTGGGGCCTTGTTATAAATGCAGATTCTGGGGTCCCACCCAGACCTTTGGACTCAAATTCTGGGAGTGGGGCCCAGAAGCCCCCCAGGGGACACATGAGAACCACTGTCCTCGGTTATGTATCTGGAAGTACACTTGGGGTCACATGATATGCAACATTCAAAACTGCTAGATAATGTCAAACTATTTTCCAAAGCCTTTGCACCAAGCTGCACTCCCCCCTACAGTGTCTTCCAGCTCCCCTTGCTCTGTAAGTTTGCCACCACTTGGCTCAGTCAGACTTTTAAATTTTTGTCAGCCTGGCAGGTACAAAGATGCCTCATCATGGTTGTAAGGGGTACTTGGGTGATTGCTGATGAGGTGAAACACCTCTCCCAAAGGTTTACTGGTCATCCAGACTGCCTCTTATGTGCCATGCCTGTTCCAGCCGCTTACCCATTTTCCTCTTTGGTCATCTGTTTTTTTTCTCATCAGTTTGAAGCCCTTTAAGTATTTGGAAAATGGGTCTTGGTTGGCTGTACCTGTTGCAAGTTATCTCCTTCCATTCCGAGACCGACCTTTTCGTTTTCATGTTCTTTCTGTTGCTACACTTTGATGAACAACTTCTTGAGTTTAATTTAGTCTGATTTGTCCCTATTTTCCTTTATGATTGGTGCATTTAATGACTTAAGAAGTCATTCCCTACCTCACAGTCATGAAGATAATTCTCCTAGAGTGTCTTTGAAAAGTCTGTAGCTCTGCCTTTCACATTTAATTCATGGATCCATCTGGAGTTGACTTGCCTATGACGTGAGGTAGGGGTTCCATTTCTTTCACAGACGTGTAGGTACATAATCTTCTCAGCACCCCTGGTTGAAAACTATGTCTTTCACCTACACCTCTGCTGGGCCCACTCTGTCACACGTAAAGTGCTCACAGGCACGTGGATCTGTTTCTGAGCATTCTGTTGTCTCCTCCGGATATTTGTGTATACTTGGATCAAGACCACACAGTATGGGATGCTCTACCTACTCTGCTTCTGCCCCTCATGGCAGGTTTCCTCCCCTTGGAGGAGTGTCAAGTGCCCTTGAGTCGGACTCTTCCCTTGTCCCCATCTCATTGGGTTGGGATGAGTTGACAGTTGCCTGTAATTTGGCTCATGTGTCAGGCCCTCTCTCCACACACCATCCCGGCCTGTTGATGTCCCAGCCTTCCTCAAGGCTCCTCTCAAGTGCTGATGCCTCGGATCAGTGGCAGCTGGAAGAGATTCCTTCCTCCTCAGACACAGCCTGTAGGTAGGATGACTGTATGAGTGTCCTGGGGTTGCTGAAACAAAGTACCCCAAACCAAGTGGCTTAATCTACAGAGATCTGTTGTCTCACAGTTTGGAGGCCAGAAGTCTGAGATGGAGGTGCAGGGCCATGTGCTTCTTCAGGTGCTAGGGGAGGATCTGTCTCCAAATTTCCCTTTTATAAGAACCCCAGTCATATTGGATCAGGGGCCACCCTCCTCCCGTATGGTTTCATTTTAATGAATTACATCTGCAACAGCCCTATTTCCAAATAAGGTCACATTCAGAGGTACTAGGGGCAGGGTTTCAACATATGACTATCTGAGGGACACAGCTCGACCCAGAACAATGACCATATCATCGATCATCCAAAACTGGGGCACTTTGGAGAGTAAAATGGGGCACTTGTTGAAAATGTACCAGGATCACGGTGTAAACTGTGAGTGTGCTGGATAGTCCAGGACATGTGAGCCACCCTCCGTAGACGGTGACCAGGAGATCCACATCATGCAAACACGTCTAGCTTTGGCACTGGCTCAGTTAGAAGGCTTTAACTGTAAATAACAGAAAACCCAACCCCACGTGGCTCCGACACAGAGGGGATTTATGACCTCACGTGTAAGGACTTAGGAGAAAGGGTGGGCCTAGGATGTGTCAATTCAGTGACTCTGTGGTGCCACTGAGGACTCAAGGATCTCTCCACCATGTGGCTCTTATGTCCTTGATGTATCAACTCTGGTGCTTTCGAGGTGGCTGCAGGGCCTTAGGCCCCCTGTCTTCCCAAACCAGGATCCGGAGACCAGGTTTGCTTCATGCATCCCTTTTTAGGAAAAAAGACACCTTTCGCCTACTCCAGCCCACTTCCCTTCAGGTCTTGTTGGCCAAAATTACCCTCCACACCTGTGCCCAAACCACGGCCTGGCAAGGGGTGTGGGACCCACCACCATGCTTTTCCTAGCTCAGTCATGATCCTCTCTTAGGATCTGGGCCCCACTTCTCCTGCAGCCGATAGGAAGTGGGTATCTGGACAAAACTGGGGTTCTCTGGGCAGGAAAAGGAGACGGGTTGGGAGGGAGCTGCTAGGTAGGCAGCCAGAATGCACCTGCCACGACAGGGCAAAGGACAGGCACTGAGAACCAGCAGCACAACAGGGGTGAGTTAAAAGGAGAGATTTTCACGCCTGGGGATGGAAGCAAAAACTAGGACCCTCGAATCTTCAAGGTGTTATTCTTGCTGGGACATTGATGAAAGGCAATGTTTTGGGAAGCTGGCAGCAGCACTCATGCCTCGTAAGGTGGAAGGTGTGATAATTGAGGAGGTTAGATGGTCTTGTTTATTGCCCCGGACGGAAGATCATTTCACAGCAGAGAGCGCTGCAGTGCAGCATCATTAACGAGTGCCGACGAGAAACAAGCAATCTGTAAAAATGATTGTTACCAAGCAACAAACCAGCACAGCAAGAATGGAGTTAAGGGGACCTGAACAGGCCACAGAAATCAATCATCAGGAAAAAGGTGGCATGGTGAGGGCGGGGCGGGGGGGGGGCAGAATCCTGGAGAGCCATTCCAGTGTCTGTTACATTTCATTGTAAAAAATGACACTTCTCCTGCTTAGAAATGCAATACATGTTCATTGGAGAAAATCAGGAAATACTTACAAAAAAGAAACTAGTCACACGCCTAATCTCACCACTAACTACTTTCAATAGTTGGGCGCATTTCCCTGAGCGTGCATGTGCATGCTCACACACCCATGCACACTTTGTCTCCTGTCTTGCCTTTTTCACGTCACTTCACTTTACATGGTATTTCCCCCATGTTATTAAAAGTTCTTAGTTGACATCATTTTAAATGACTGCAGAACGCACGCATCGATCAATGACTTTTTGCAAAACACCATAAATCTGTGCTTGGGAAGGACTCTCATGGGGGAAGTGGAGAGTGGAAAACCTAAGTGCCCACATTACTCAGTGTTCTGTGCCGCATTGCAAAGGTAGGTCAGAGGCTTGGCCGCCTTCTGGTCTTTTCTTCGGCTGGGGGGCAAAAAAAGCCTGTATCGAGGAGGATGGGGTGGGAGAAACGTGTCTGATTTGTGTGTGTACTGGGGGAGGTGGGGGGAAACCTGTGCATTGATTTGTGCTACAAACCATAAAGCGAAACATAAAACTCTCTAATTATTAGTGGCATTTTTCAAAAAGATGAGCCATCAAGTGCCTGAGCCCTTCCTGGAATAATAGTGAGCTGGCCCCCTGCTGTACCTTAAATTTCCTCCCTTAACTGGTATGATGGATCCTTAGGAAGCACTGGAGAACCATTATCATAATCATCTCACCTATTAAGAGTGTCATTTTTTTAATTAAAAAAAAAACAAACCTCACAACAGCGAGGCTGCAGAAGTACTTTTTAACTGCCCTGGTAGGATTTCCGCCCCCCCCCACCCCCCCAAGCTATTTGATTCCAGTGCATGCTAGGCTGGACTATCCATACTCCGAACATGGATACGTTCCAGTCATTTAATTCCATTAACATTTAAGGAGTGAGCAGGCCTTGCTAATCACAAATCAAGCTGCATAATCTGTTTCTCAGGTTTATTATTTTTGTGAGGAGAGTGTCTGCCCTCTTGGGTTGAAGCGCCCTATTGATCACCCAGCGCGATGATCCTATGTGTCTTCCCCCACCCCATCCTTCCTATCGTCTGTACCAAACCCGTTTTAGATTCACAAGATGACCGCTGTGTCTGAGGTGTGCCAAATTCTGTACTTTGAAGTATGCTCCCTATATTGCTGGGCCAAGGATGATGCCTTTCCAATGAATTGTTGTCTCTTTATTCATCTGATTTTCCAAGCTAATATGATGCACTTGTTTTGGATGGATTTCTGCCCTCACGCGAATGGATGGCACTCCAGTGTTTGTTGCGCCGGCTTTTTCCCCTTTCTTTCTGTTTTTAAATTAAATTTTTATGAAAAAGAATGTGCTTCCATTCAGAGGCATAAAAATCGAGGACTGTTGCTCCTCGTGCCTGATAGGGGCTGCAGCATCTGGACAAAAATGCCATTTCTCTCTGCAACAGGACAATCCAAATGCTGGCCCACAGATAAGAGGCCTGCTCCCTGGGAAATGAAGACTTGTCTCAGTGAATGATGGTTTGCTGTTTGGCCGTGGTGTGTCTGTTTATAAAGAGAAGCCAAACTTCATATTTATAGAAAAATGAATAATTCAATATTAGTTATTGGTTAATGCAGAACGGCGACATCAGAAGAAAAGACAGACATGGGAGTTGAGAGTCAAGCTTATGGCAGGGGAGGGAGAGAAATGGAATTTTTTTCCCCCTCCCATCTTCCTAGTATGTGTCTACTTAAAAAAAAATCATTTAATTGGGTGTTTTTTGGTTTTTACAATAAGGAGGAGGCTGCATGCAGGCGAGACTGCTCGCTCACTGGGCCTGCCTCCTGCATGGAGCCTTTTGGAGCACACGGGGGACCTGGTCACATTCCAAATCCCCCTCCGGCAGCCAGGCAGCGAGTCTTGTTTGTTTGTGTGAGTCTGGGAGGCCCCAGCATCTTGTTAGTGTTATACTTGAGAGCGGTGGGGGAATCCTTCTGCTCAGGACTCTGCAAAGCTCTTCCTGCTTAGAAAAGAGGTTTTGTTTGACTCTTTTTGGCCTCCGAGGCACCAAAGGGAGTGATTAATAGGGAACCACCTCGAGATTTCAACAGAGCAGCAGCGTGAGCTCCCAGGGTGGGCAGGGCCTTTGTTTGGCAGAAAATGGGCGATAAAGCAGAGACGGGGCTGCCGGCTGGGAGTCCGGTCCTCGGGCCTGCTCAGTTTCATCCCTGCCAGGCCAACCTCGTGACCCGCGCCGGCCTGGGAAGATTCATCTGCCTGCACCCTGGGCAGTGTGATTAGCAGGGGCTTTCTCCTCCGGGGTGGGGGGGCCCTGGAGTCTGGCTGGCAAGGGGAGAGAGTGGGCTTCGAAAAGTGCTTGGGCCCAGCTGGGGCCCAGAGGCTCTGTTCTCTTTCGTGAGATCCCGCAGGCAAGAGAAAAGCAAAGGCATCAGTGGGGAGAGCACTGGGGACGTGTGGTCCTGGGGAAGGGGGGTGTGGGAGGGCTCCTCCACGGAGGCGCCAAGGCGGCTAGGCCTCCAGGCCTCTGTGGCCAGGAGCAGAAGACAAGCCTGTGATCGGGAACAAGGCTCCTACGACCACAAGAGAATCTAGGGAGTGCTTGGGAAGTGGGAGGGAGGGGACAAGGCAGAGCGGAGTTAAAGCAGGAAGCAAAGCAAGAGGCAGGAGGCCCAGGCCCGAAAACCGGGGCCCCACCAGCTTGATGCTCCTTGGGTGCATTTGTCCCTGAGGCTGAATGGGGGCATCAGCGAGTTGTTCTAGTCACATTAGAGTGAGGGGCAACGGGGACGTTTCCTTTCCTCGGAGCCCAAACCCCTTCCCTTCATTTAAGAGGCCAGGCAGGATGGCAGCATCCTGTGCAAATTCCAAGGTCAGGCGCTCAGCATTTGCAGAGCCCCTCCAGCTCTGCCTCTGTGGGAGGCCCGATGCTGACATGACCACTGGTGATTTCGCCCCAGCACTGAACTGCTCCGTGACAAGACTTCGGAGGCAACGGAGCGTACTGGTTGAGGTGGGGAGTATGTTAGTCAGCTCAGGCAGCTGTAACAAACATACCATGGCCCAGGCCCCTTATAAACAACAGACCCTGACTTCTCAGTCTGGAGTTTGGGAGGTTGGGAGGTTGGGAGTCCAAGATCAAGGTGCCGGCAGGCGGCAGCCAGCACACAGAAAGCCTCCTACGGCTTTAGCCACGTTGAAATGGTGGCCAGAGGGCCACGCCCGCCGTGCCCAACTCCGGTGGAGCTGCGGACACAGAATCCAACATCCATCGCCTGCTGTCCCTCATGCCCCCCCCCACGCCCCCCTCCCCAGGGTACAGCTTTATGCCACGACCTAATGAGGACGCAAGTTCAGCCGTCAAGTGCCAGAAAACTCAAGATGGTCTAAACAACGCCGAAGTGTCAATCCACACGGCTGGGCTCTGGATGTAGGTGGAATTTCGGGGTGGCCCGACCCCACGGCTCCAGCTCCCTCAGTCGACAGTGAGGCCAGCTCTGCTGTCTTCCTGCGGCAGGCTGGAAGCCCCATGGCCACACAGCTCACCCCCCCTCCCGTGGCCTCTCTTCTCACAGCCGCATCTCAGAAGGGACGAACCCTTTCCCGGAAACTCCTATCAACCGGAGGCCTGACCTCTCTCCGATGGCTCAGAGAGTGGTCGGCAGTAACCAGCTTAGATTCCTGAATCACTCACCGTGCACAGTATAGACCCCCCTGGGTGCAGAGCTGGGGTTGGCCCCCTGCCCCGTGACGGCTCCATAATGGGTGAAGGCCACAGAACACGGTCCACTGAATGTCTGCCTCACCGAATCCTGTCCAGCTGTGCCCCGAGGCAGGTACTACAGTCATCTACGCTTTAAAGGTGGGGCACATGAGGACGTGTTGAGACACACAGGCAGGCAGAGAGCTCTAGCACAGAGGTGAAAATGAGCCTAGCTCTTGACCTCATGCCCACTTCAGTGTGGACAGGCCATGCAGTGAGGACAGTGAATCATTAGGGGGAAGGAAAAAAACCCCAAATGGAAACCCACCGTGAGTTTCCTCAGAGTCACACTGTCCAAGAGCATTCTGGCCAACATGTGCGTACAGTTCTTTCCTGCTATTTTTATTGTGTAATGTGTACATTTCCTCCCCGCAACCTTTTAAAATTGAGAAATGTAACACACATAAAGAAAGGGACATAAATCTCACGAATAATGATGTGCTCACTTTCTGCTGCAGTTTAACAAATGACCACAAATTTGGGAACTTAAAAAATGCACTTACTTCCACTTCTGTGGGGTAGGAGCCAGGGCTTGGCTTTTGCAGAGTCTCATGGGGCTATAATCCAGGTACAGGCTGAGCTTTGTTCTCATCTGGAGGTGCGACCCTTTCAAGCTCATTCGGGTCGCCAGCAGATGCATATCCTTGTGACTGCATGACCGAGGGCCCCAGCTTCTTCCTGGCTGCTGGCTGGAGGCCACCCTCAGGTCCCGGAGGCTGCCCACAGTCTCCTGCCACATGGTCATATCCAGGGGCTCTTCACTTGGCTGTTTGCTCCCTCAAGGCCAGCAGGAGAGTCGGTCTCCAGTCACCCCAGGAACATGAGCATGATGGGCGTGACATCCATCATCCTTCACATATGACATGATATCGTCAAGGGAGGAACATCCTATTCCTCTCACCAAATTTTATTATTGGTTAGAAGCACGTGACCGGTCCGGCCCACACTCAGAAGTGGGGGAATGATACAGGCTGTTGACTCACTGGGGGTCCCCTTGGGGTGTGCCTAAGTGGAACCCAAGTGAAGAAACTGAACATTGACCACCAACCCAGAAGCCTAACTTACCCACCCCCATCTCCACTTAGAGGTAAGACCAGTGCCAAGCTGGAGCTGGCTCATGAGAACCAAGTGTTAAATTTTCAGGAATTCTGTGGGCCTGCTGTTAAACAGATATTATCAAAAATTAAATTATATAAATTTACAGTAAAATCAGCACTATTGACAACAAGGTCTCAAAACACATTACCTCCCAATTATCCTACCATGACCTATGCTCTTGAGGTTATTTACATCTATTGGATCCATATGCTGGAAATAGCATTCTCAACCCTGCACTTAGACACTCCACGTTGGTAGCCTGAAATTGGCCATCAGAGGAATATTTATATTGTGGGAATCTGAAAATTCCATAGTTCAGAGCTTGGAGGTTGAAAAGAGGGGTAGACAAAACAAAGAATATGCGACAGAGATTATACGTGTCTGGCAGAGCCTAAAATATTTGCCATCTGACCGAACCCCCAATCTAGACTTAAGAAAGTAATAGAGAAAATTAACAATGTAGTTAGACTTAAGTCTGTAGCCTTTATATTGTAAACGCCATAAAACCTTGAGGAAAAACTGTATTTGTAAACCACGATCGAATTTGGCAAAGGAGTTGCTCACATCATTGATGAAATTCTGAAGTCTTTCTGGCTTCATTTCTGTCTTACTTATTAACGTATCATCAACCAGGCTCATATCACAGACGACATTTACTGATAAGTTTGTTGGGGAAATAGTAGGTTGGCAGGCAACTCAATTTGCCAGATCGCGGGGAGACTTTGAACTGCAGCTTGGCCGGGGTACAAGAGCCCAGCGAAAGCGAGCAAAAGCCTTCTCCGCGCACCAGTGGGCTCTAAGAGATTCAGGAGCAAGGCTGCTGTTCATCATTCCTTCTAGTCGGTGTGCTGCCCATGCTTGCTGTCGGCGACACTCAGACTAAACTTATGCACCCATAGGGTCCCGTCGGCCTGATCTTGGGGGTGAGTACTCCCTGGCTCTCCCCGACACCTTAACCAGGTTTAGAGTCGCCTCTTTCCCGCACGTGGCCCAGGCGCCTTAGAGCCCCGAGCAGCGACCGGCACACAGTAGGCATTTGGCAGAGGTTGCTGAAGTGGGCGAACTTCGGAGGAATACTGATTTTAACAGGGCCACCGGCAGCGGCAAGGCCATTGGGAGCCTTTATGAGAAAAATGGCAAAAAGGAAAAAAAAAAAAAAGTCGGGGGACGTTTGCTTTCACATCTCGGTAAGGCTCCTCACGTCGTTTTGCGTCCATGTGGTACAAAATCAAAGGCGGGGGGCGGGGGCGGCACAGCCCAGGGCTCAGCGTGCGCCCGGCAGGCGACGGGAGAAGCCGCACACGCCACTCCGCACTCCCGGTCACCGGCCCGCTCCCACGAACCGCGCACGGGGCAGCCCGCGAGCCCCCGCAGGGCCGCCGCACGAGAACACAAACTCGGGCCGGGCGGACGGCGGCGCGACCGAGCGCTCCGCCTCCGGTGCTACGTGGGCGCAGGAGGCCCCGCCCCCGCCTGCCGCGGGGCCCCAGGGCCTCCCTGGCAGGACGCGTGTGACCTTGGGCGCGTCGGCTCCGCCCCACCACCTCGCCGGGACCCCGGGAGCAGCGGACTCGCAGTTGTCGCGAGGACGTAACCGACCCACGCCCCGCTCGCGCGCAGACCGGAAGGTGCGTCGTGACGCGTTGTGCGCAGGCGCGACGTGCAGTGAAGCGCCCGGGGCCGCCGCCAGGGGGCGCTGCGGGCCTCTGGCGCCGTGGGGGGAAGGGAGGCGCAGCGCTGGGACCGGACCACGTGCGCACCACGTGGCGCGCCCGGCAGCCCCCGACGGAGATAAGGCGGCCCAGCCGGCCACACCGTGTAACCAGCAGCCGGGGACGGCGAAGGGATCAAACTCCCCGGTGGCATCCCTGCTGACCTCTAGCCTCTGACCCCACTACCTTTAGAGTTACCCCTCACTGGTGGCCGTGTGGTGTGTTTATAAACAGAGCTGCCGGCGGGGCCCAAACCCCGGATGGCGGATTGACTCCCGGGGAGCGGAGCCTCCCGCGCATGCGCCCCGCGCCTTCCGCGCGGCTCTTCCTGCGCAAGCGCACTGGCGGCCGGGGCGCGTCTCTGCCCGGGGCGGGGACGTGTGTCCGGGAGGGGGAGGGCGGCGGCCGGGAAGAGCTGGGTTCCGCGGCTGCAGCGTTGCCAGGCCCTGCCCCGTCCTTCCTGGGCTGCATCCCACGGCAGGCCGCCAGGGTGCCCTGAGCCGGGGCCTCGCCTGTGAAGGGGCCACCGTTGGCAGGTCGGGCAGGTGAGCTCTGGACCTGCCCCGGCTGCCCTCCCTGGCCCACGTGGCCGCCCCAGAGAGCCTTTAAACACAGCAGCCCCGCGCCCCCATGCATTTTGAACAAAATGTGGTGTTTACACGCAGTGGGATGCTGCTCAGCCTTGGAAAGCAAGGAAGGAAATTCTGTTACGTGTATTTCATCATAATAAAAAAGGACAGTTCTGACCCAAGCTAAGGGATAGGTGAACCTAGGGGACATAAGGCTGAGTGACAGAAGCCAGAGACGGAAGGACGACTACTGCAGGAGTCCACGAACATAGGCACGTTCATTTGGAATAGAGGTGCCCAGGGGGTGGGAATTCTTTGATGGGGACGGAGTCTCAGTTTGGGAAGATGAAAAAGTTCTGGAGACGCATGGTGGTGGCAGTGGCTTCGTGCCCTGAACCCGGCACTGAAGAATGGTTAAAATGGCAAATGGTGTGTGGTGTATGTTTTACTACATCCTCCCCACTCAACATCACCCCCAGTTCTGCCCAACGATATCCTTTCTGTGTTCTACTCCACCTGTCTCATCCCTGCTCACATCATCCCAAACCCCTCCAGCCTCAACTAGCCGCTTTTCTTACCTAGAACACACCATCCCCACTGCTCCTTGCCGTTCCCTCTGCACACAGCTGTTTCCTTCTCGTGGATTCATTCATTCAACAGACACAGATCCATGCTTATTTTCTGCTAGACATTATGCAAGACCAGGGGATGCACAGGTGATCGCAACAGGAAAAGACTCTCCTGGGCTTTATATTCTGGCAGAGGGCATAGTCAATAAACACCAGCAGCAAAATGTCAGTTGGTGGAAGTGCTGGAAGAACCATAAGGCTGCTGGGGACCCGGGATCTAAGCTAGATTGGGTGCGCCTGAGGGACTCTCTGAGTGCTGGTGGCTTGAGCTGAGACCTGCAAGATAAGGAGATTTCCATGGAAGATTGGGGGTGGGGTGGAGGATGGAAAGGAGGATTTTTCGGGAGAGAGAGGACAGCTAGTGCAAAAAGCCCTGAGGACAGAACCATTTTGGTGTGTCTGAGGAGCAGGACGAGACCAGGCAGTAGGAGCTTGTGAGTGAGGGAGAGGTTTAAGAAATAAGGGCAGAGGGGCACCTGGGTGGCTCATTCGTTTAGCGTCTGCCTTTGGCTCAGGTCATGATCCCAGAGTCCTGGGATTGAGCTCCGCATCGGGCTCCCTGCTCCGCGGGAAGCCTGCTTCTCCCTCTCCCACTCCCCCTGCTTGTGTTCCCTCTCTCACTGTGTCTCTCTGTCAAATAAATAAATAAAATCTTAAAAAAAAAAAAGAAACGAAGGCAGAGAGGTGGGTGCTCCTGTTACGATAACTACAGGAAGTATCCTTAGACTTGCTGGTGTAAAGCAATCATTTTGTTGGCCCGCAGTTTGGTAGGGCTCAGCTAGGCGGTTCTCACCCGGGGTCTCACGTGGGTACCATCTGGTGTGGGTTGGAGTGCAGGCATCTGAAGGCTGGAGGGGGCTGGCTGCCCCCGGCGGCTGGTTCGTGTGGCTGGCAGCTGGGAGCTCAGGGAGGGCTGCCTTGGGCGTGCCCACCTGTGGCTCCTTCAGCTCCGTGGCCTCAGGGTAGCCAGACTTCTCATGTGGACAGGCTGCCTGCCAAGAGAACCAGGCAGAAACCACATGGCCTTCTAGGACGTAGCCTCAAAAGTCACGTAGTCTCGCTTCCGTCGTACTTTGTTGGGTGGAGCAATCCGAAACCTGCCCAGATTCAAGGACAGGGGACACGATCCACTTCTGGGTGGGCTGGAGGGGTGGGGAGGGAGTGTCTATGATTTTTGGAGCCATGTTTTAAAATCACTACAGGTGATCTTAGTTTTTTTTTTTTTTTTTACAGATGGAGAACATGATGTGTAAGGTGAAGTGATGGGGCCAAGGTGGCAGAGCAGAGTGGGACCTGGAGCTGGGTCCTCTCTCCCGCATCCATCCCACAGCCTCTGCTCCGGCCACACGGAAGGGGGCTTCAGGGTCCGAGTCTGCAGGACCTAGTTTTGGCTGAGATGTCTCCCCGGAGAACGATCCCCTCCTGAAGTCGCACGCAGCCTGTCTGTTTCGTGATTCTGTCTCATTGGCTTCAGAGCCTCATTTGATGGTTTACTGTGCCTTGCCCACTTCCGAGAGCCGCACCCAGGCCGGCCTAACCCACCGGAAGCGCTCGGTAAGTCCTGTGGAAGGAGTCGGTGGATTCAACGCCGGGTTCACGCAAGCTTGCCATGGGCTGAAGAGGTGGTACGTGCCAGACTTTAGTCAGCTGTGAAGTCCCACTGGTACCTGGTGAGGAGTCCTTATTAAAATGTGTGTTTAATCACAGCTCATCTCTTAGAGGACAGGTGGGGACAGGCTGGCCACACCCTTTGGTAGCATGTCCTTCCTTAATGGCACCAGCAGTGGAGTTTAGAATGAAGAGCACACAGCAGGGTGCTCACAAGTGGTCTCTCGCTGCTGGCCGACAGGGTGGGGAAGCCCAGCTGGGCGTGGACCCTGAGGATCTGCCAGGAAGACACCCCCAGCCTCCGTACTTCATGTGATCCGTCCCCCTGACAGCGGAGCGTTGCAGCTTCTGGAGTCCCAGACGCAGCTCGTCCTGAGGGTGCCTTGAGGATCTCGTAAGACGTGGGGAGGGGGTTGGGTGGGCACGTGTAGCCATGGGATCCCAGACGTGGGGACAGTTCTCCTGCAGCAGGAGCGATTAGGCCATTAAAGCCTCTTGTCCCACGAAGCAAGAGTAAGGCGAGGCATCTTCACAGAAGGACCTATTTTTAAAAACAGCTTTCTCTTCCCACCAAATTGTAATTTGTTCAGAATTTTAAAACTCTAGTTTTGGCTAAGCTTCCTCCTGCTCCTTCCCAATCCTCCAAATTTGGAGAAAATCTGTATCAATATCTGTATCTACATATATTTTTCTCCCCCCCCCTCCCCGCCCCGAGCAGGGAGCCCGATGCAGGACTCGATCCTGGGACTCCAGGATTATGACCTGAGCCAAAGGCAGTCGCCCAACCAACTGCGCTACCCAGGCGCCCCTATGTGTATCTTTCAACATTGATATTCTCTGTATATCTATCCCTGGAATATTGTCCTTTCTTCCTCCTTTTTTTCTGGTTTTAGACATAAAAAGTCTGTTACACACACACACACACACACACACCAGGTACTAAGGAACTTACTGATCCAGGTTCCTGTACTTTGCATCATCACTGCTGAGGACTTTGCAGTAGGGAAGAGAATTTGGTCCCTGGCCACGGAGAGCGAGCATCTCACCCTGTTAGAGAACTGGGCTAAAGCAGTGATACGCAGAGTGGGGCTGCGGACCTCTCCTGGCCTGCCAACTGTGTACATGTCTGTGACCAGAAAGTATACAGAAATACACGTTTAGGAACTTCTTTAGGAATTTGACATTTTAATGACATCCGAGAGTAGATCCCGTGGACTTGTCATCTGTTTTACAAAACACACTGGGAAGAGGCCCAAAGCCTGGTCCTTCACTGCACATAGCTTGGGAAAGACTAGAAGAAGGAACTCACCTAAAACTTTTGGGCATGCCATGAGCCATACCTAGAAACCCAAGACAACAACTGGAAAATTACCATACGATGGATGCATTTTTTTTTTTTAAAAATCAGTAATATTCTTATATACAAGTAGCAGCTCCTCAGAAAGTACAATGGAAGAAAAGATCCCTTTTACCATACAAAATAAAGGGGGAGACACCCAGGAATAAACTAAAAAAAAAAATGTGCAAAGTCTGTATGAATGATTTTCTCTCTTTGAGAACTGGAAGACACCAGAAATTTTCTTGACAAAATCAAGGTTATGAAGGACCCCGACTCACTTCAGAGTAGGCCTAGAGGACATCCAAGCGAGCCGCGGTGCGGTTCTGGGAGCTCATGGCTTCTTGCAGAGATGTACGAACACACGCACGTCTGTCTCCTCGGACCTGCCTATTCTAGATACTTCTGTAAATGGAATCATACAGTATTCTTTGTGTCTGACTGGCTCCTTTCACTGAACATCACGTTTTCAGGGCTCATCCATGTTCTGGCGTGAGTCAACACGTCATCCCTCTTTGTAGCTGAATAGTATTCTATTGTATGGATAGACCACATTTTGCTTAATGTGCATCTGCTGATGAACACTTGGGCTGTGTCTTCCTTTTGGCTCTTAAGAATAATGCTGCTGTGAACATGTACCTACAAGTATTTGAGGCCCTGTGTGCAATTCTTCCGAGTATACAGCTGGGACTGCCAACTGCTGGGTCATACGGAAATTCCATTTCAACTTTCTGAGAAACTGCCAGGCTGTTTTGCATAGTGGCCACACCTTTCTACATTTCCAACGGCAATGTACGGAGGGTTCCAGTTTCTGGACATCCTTGCTAGCACTTGCTAGTTTCCATTTTAAAAAATATCCATCTTTGTAGATGCGAGGTGGTATCTCACTGTATTTTGATTTGCATTTCCCTAATGATTAATGATGTTGAGTATCTTTTCATGTGCTGGTTGGACATTTATATGTCTTCCTTGGAGAAAACAAATGCCAATAAATATTAAGAAAAAAATTAGTAAAATTGAATAGAAGATATTTTGTTTTTTTTAAATGACAGCTCAACAAACATAATTCAACATGTATTACAGAAAACCTTATAAACAATATCAAAAGATAACAGGAACCTAGATAAATATTGGTTAACAGACAAGATAGACAAAGAAGGGCCTAAAATTTACAATACCCCAGCAATGGTGAACATATCTAGAACCCAGAACATGACCTTATTTTAAAATAAAATATTGAGAAAATATTCTAATATAAAGCAAAGCCTTCAAACTTTGCTTTATGTTGGAATAACAGGAGAAGTTTCGCAAGTGCCCTGATAGGCGGGTTGCACCCAATAGAGATTAAATTAGGGTCTCTAGGAATTCCCACATCAGTATTTTTTTAAAGCCCTGATGGTTTGTTTCAACATGTGGATGGGCTCAAGGGCCACATTCTAGAACAGAGCATCTCACACTGTGTCTGTGACTCACCCGGGGGACTGGTTCAAATGCAGATTCTGATCCAGGAAGTCTGGGGTGGGGCCCAGACTCTGTTTTTAACGAGATCCCGAGATCCCAGTGATGCGGGTGCTGCCAAAACGGGGCTGCATTTTTTTTTTTTTAAGATTTTATTTATTTATTTGACAGAGACACAGCGAGAGAGGGAACACAAACAGGGGGAGTGGGAGAGGGAGAAGCAGGCCTCCTGCTGAGCAGGGAGCCCAATGTGGGGCTCTATCCCAGGACCCTGGGATCATGATCTGAGCCGAAGGCAGACGCTTAACGACTGAGCCACCCAGGCGCCCCGGGGCTGCATTTTGAGTAGCGAAAATCTTCCAGGTGATGTGGAGGCGGATGCTGCTGGTCCTGGGACCGCATTTTGAATATCGAGGATCCACAGTAGCATAAGACCAACAGCATCTGGGGTTTGCTAGAAATACACACTCTCAGGCTCCACCCCAGTCCACTGCCTGGGAAGCGGCATTTGACAAGGTCTAGGGTACTACTCCCTGTCTTGGCCCTGTGGTCTCACCAGCTCATAGTGGAGGGGATGGGCGGTGGATGTTGGGGCTTCTGGCTTCTGTCCCTGTAGCTTTGAACAACTGCTCACCCCCCAAAGAGAGTGTAATGATGAGTGAATGTTTCTCAAGTGCCCCGACCTTTCTTGGATTGAAAGCCCCTATTAGGAGGGTGATTTTGTGTTTGCTGGCCAAGTCCGCCGCGCCTTTGATGGTCCTGGAGATGGCAGTGCAGGCTGGGGATTGAACGAGGCCGCAGCTGCAAACCGCATTGGCTCCTCCCTGACGGTGATCGCCAGAACTGGCCTGCGCCCCGGTTTCCTGGCCACGTGGGGAGTGTGAGGCAAGCACCCCTCCCTGAGCCATCCTCCTGCAGGACAGTTGGGGTGGACTCGGGCAGGAGGGTCGTGTTGATCGGCCAGAACGGGGGAGCATTCAATATGCGACCTGCAATAATTAATGGATTGCCTACTGTGTGACAAGCAGCCTGCTAAGTGCTGGGGACATAGATCCAAGGCAAAGAAAACAGTGAGCAAGCCTCACCCATATCCCTGTAAACTATGAGTAAGTGCTCAGAGGAGAGCTTCCTGGTGCTCAGGGGCAGATCGAAGAGGGCTGTGACCTCATCTGGGAGGCGAGATCTAAGGGATAGATAGGAGCTCTGGAGAGGAGAGCGGGTGGGCAGGAAGCACACGCAGTGATTTGGAGACAAACCCTCTCCGCGTCTGTACAGACTTCCCTACAGTTTCCCCTTATCACTGGTTCAAACTAGTCTTAGCTGATCAAAGCTAGATTTCTGGAACTTTGTGTCACTCAGAACGCACATAAGCTCTTCTGCAGCAATGGCCCCGACTTTTGAGGAAATAGCCACCCCCAAAATAATAAGCAAGTGTCCCCGGGGTGTGCACCACGTGGGAGATGTGGCCCGAGGTCATGTGGAGAAGCAACAGCCCAGCTCTTGTCTGCAAAGAATCACTGATTTTATTGAAAAGATTGGAAACCACGCAGGAGAAGAAAAAGAACAGGCCCATGTGATTTAGGAACGGGTGCTAGAGGTGGTGGAAAGAGGGGAGGGTGCTGGGGAGGAATGGGGGTGGTCCAGGCGGGTGAGGGGTGGGGGGGCAGGTGAGGGCAGCGTGGACCAGAGTCCTGAGGCGGGTTGGGCAGCTGATGCTGGGAGCAGGGAGCAGAGAGCCGGGGCTCCCCGGCTCACCGACCCCCACTACCCCGAGGGACAAGACAGGGCCTGCCTTGCTAAAATTCCCGAAGCATCCAGCTTTATCTTAAAAATGCTCATGCATTTTGCATTCTAATCCATGACAGAGGCGTGTTTAGCATAAAAATAATATTTTGAATTAACTAGCTAAATTATTAGAATTTTCTTAACACTTCAAGACAAACTGAGGTTGGGGAGGGCAGACCTTTCACTGCCCCACTCCTCGGCTGGACGGATGGGCGGGGCAGAGCTACTTCCCTGGGTGCATCGAGGCCTGATGGCCTGGGTTCAAATCCCGCATGACCTTCCCATGTGACCTGGTGGGTCGGTGCATGGGCTCCCTGGAAGGGGATGAGTCACAGGACCCACCTCTCAGGGTTGGGTGAGTAATAAATGGGTGAATACACAGAACATCCCTAGCACAGCACATAGCCAACTGTTGATCAATGTTCGATATTATGATCCTACGTTAGTAAGTGGTAGATGTTATGGTTATCAGCATCATTGACAGGTCATGGGGGTCTTGAATGGTTCACACTTCAAGAAGTGTGTCCAGGTCTGGGGTGAGCAGTTGAGGTCCTGAGTTCAACTGTTGTGAATTTGGGGGCCGGCGGGGGTGAAGGGGCAGGTCTGAGGCATGAGGATCTGGCTGCCATTGGCCCTTGGGGAAATGTTGAGGGGAAGCCATAACACACCACCAAGTTCACCAGCTGGAAAGACGAGGGAGGGGCCCCGGTGAAGGAGGCCGGGAGTGGCCGCTTGCTCACCTGCCGTGGAGATCATTTTGGGCATTGTGAGGTCAGCCGTCCACTGGGGATGGATGGATGCCTGTGTCTCTCTGAGATTCATCTGCTGAACCCGGCCCCTCAGCGTGGCTGCATCTGGACATGGGGCCTCCGAGGAAGTCACTGAAGTTCACTGAGGGTGGGCCCTGATCCCGTATGATGAGTGTCCTTATTAGAGAGCTTCTCTCTGTCACGTAAGGTCCATGGCAAGGAGCTGGCCGTCTGCAGGCCAGGGCGGAAGCTCTCTCCAGAAACAGGCTCTGCCGGACCTGACCTCGGGCTTCCAGCCGCCGAAACTGTGTAGAAGATAGATTTCTGTGGTTTA
Organism: Leptonychotes weddellii; assembly: GCF_054177405.1. Lineage (NCBI taxonomy): Eukaryota > Metazoa > Chordata > Mammalia > Carnivora > Phocidae > Leptonychotes > Leptonychotes weddellii. The sequence goes on along the minus strand of NC_138373.1, from coordinate 3,242,215 downwards.
AGCCACCTGGTCTGTGGCGCTTTCTTACAGCAGCTGGGGCAGAATCACACACCATTCAGAGCATAGCTGGTGCAGGGAAGGGACCATCCTTTATTAGATACCTACTGTGTGCCATGCTTGAAAGGCTCTGCACAGATGATTTTTTTTTTAAGCTCAGAGAGGTGTGTTCTGACCCAGCTCCCCTTTTCCCCAGGTCTCTCCCTCTCTGTCATTATTTGCCCATTTTAATCGTCTGTTTGTGGCCCCTCTGCCGGATACCCAGCCTGTCACAGAGTACTTGGCTCGAACAGATGGCGGATCCGGGCACTTGAAGGACACAACGGTCCTTACTGAACCCTCAAAACAATGAGGGAGGTGTTGTCTGCCTTCTCCGGATGCAGTACCTGAGGCTGAGGGAGGGCAGGAGTGAGCACCTTGTCTCCAGTGCACACATTTGGATGCTGGTGGCTGCAGATGGCTGCAAAGACCCTGCGCCTCCCACAGGAGGTGGGTGCCTCCCTTCAGATGGTGGACGCACCTGCAGACATGTTGAGTGCACTGCGGTGGCCGGTGGGGCGGGCGGCTCTGGGGGACGCTCGGTTTGGAAAGGACGTCACTGTGCCCTTCATCCGGGACTTCACGTTCATGGAGGGTGGTCACGGGGGCTGCTCCCACCACCAAGGGTCTCCCATTTCTTTTTTCAGATTGCTTAAGTTCTTCTTTATCCTGAGCTGGTATCTATTTCCCTAGTTTTTTTTTTTTTTTACGAAAAATGATAAACAGGACAGAGCCATGAGAACTGTGGGTCTCAAGACCTTTCTCTTGCTTGACATCAACCCATTAATCAAACCTTTGCGTTTGGTCCTTTGGCCTCTTCTGAATCTGTCCCGCTTGACTCACCTCAGCTGGTATTTGTCGAGCCCACCCATGGGAGCCTCCTGAGGACCTCTGCTAACTGTCTGGCCAACCCCAGACACACCGTCTCTTTCGTCTCTCCTCCCAGGAAGGGAGATGAGCTTCCTCCAGTATGAATGGTCTCTATGGATCCAGGTGGCCCCCTAAGGACCATCCGCTTGCCCCTTCTTGTCCTAGGGTTTACAAGACTTCAGCATTTTTGCCCAGCCAGACGTCGGGTTCCGCGGCTTCTAGAATCTGTCTTCCGTGGCCTTTTTGCAAAGAGGGACAGATGTTATCTCTCCTCTCCTGGTACTGTCCCGCTCCTCGGGGCTCTCTGAGGATGGGGGCTACATCTGTCCCGGTCACTGTCCTGTGTGTCGCAGTGCCCCCAGAGCCTGGCAGAGAGGACGTGCTCAGTAACCGTGTCGATCTGCCCAGAACTGAACTGACGCCAGTTCTGCCATCCCGTCTGTGATCCTCCCGATGTCCCGGATCCCTGCCTGGCTCCTGTGTCAGCACTCCTTCAACACAGCATATTCTCTTTTGTAACTATAAACGTCACACATGCCCGCTAAGGATCCTAAAAGCCACCAAGCAAAAGGCAGCCCATACTTCAGTGCTCAAGGTAATGACTGCCAAAGTTTTCTTCTGGAGTTTTCGACTCGGATTTCCAGCTCCCTGTAGAGGAGTTCTGCTGGGGTGTCTCTAACACATCTTAAACCCTACCTGACCCTAATCAACCTCATCATCTTCCCCTTCACACTGCTCCCGAGTTCCCAAGATTGGTTAATAGCATCGCTATTCACCAGATCACCCAAGACAGAAATCTTGCATTATCTTCCATTTGACCCCCCTGGACGTCCAATTATTCATCAAGACTTGCCCAATCTTGCTCCCTGGAATGTGGTTTCTCATCATTACCACAGCTTCCCTGGACTCTAAAACAGCCCCTTATCGTGGCTCATCCGAATTACTGCAACCACATTCTTACTGGTCTCCTGACCTTTAACCTCTCCCGCTGGGGCAATCTAATCTCTACCCTCCTGCTGAGATAAGACCGTATTCTATCCCTCTGCTCAAAAACCTTCAGGGACACTCCATTTTCCACAGGAAAATCCAGCATGACATTCAGAACTCCCTGTCCTTTGGTCCAAGTCTCGGTCTTCATCCTTATCCTCTACTCAAGGGTCACCTCCTCCAGGAAGCCTTCTCTAATCTTGAGGGTCAAAATTAACAAGCCCATTTCTCTGTTCTCCTGTGGTGCTTTTGCCAGGTACCTTCAACAGGTCTTACCAATCACTTTATGGCTTGTCGCTTATATCTCTTGCTCCCTCTCTGGACGGAGGACTTGTCAACACCAGGGACCCCTTCACTCATCTTTGTGCGGCCCGAGAGAATCACAGCATTGTTCAGGTTGATTTCAGCACAGGATTCACCTGGGCAGAGAAACCTGAACACGTAAAGCACAGACACGCCATCTGAGATTCACCTCACTTCCCTGGAACTTCGGTTTTCTCTTTTAAAAAGTTTTAAGTGAAAGTTTTAGATTACTTTGTCTTTTGAACATCTAATTTTTATCTCTTTAAAAGTTAAGAAAAGGTGTATTTCCCAGGTACCCATTCCCTCTCATTTTGCTTGAGGAATCACCTGTCTCTTTCCCACTGGAGACAGTTCAGTGGCGGTGGGTGGGGTTTAGAGTCAGGCGTCCACCCTCCCGGAGCCACAGGGGGTCACATGACCCAAGCCAGACCCAGCTGGATGCTTCTTCTGGAAACCGAAGCTGGAGCAAAAGAACAAAGAGGCTACAAAATGAGTGGGGTTCTTTTCCGTGCCCTTATGGGACCTTCTTTGGTCTTAGGATGTGCCAAAATGAGGGCCCCGCCCCCTGTGGGGTTGGGGACACTTAGATTTTTGACAATTACAACGGGATGGAATTTCTAGAGCTCCTAAGGGCTTTGCTAATACTCCTCTTCTTCCTTAGGGAACACCATAGGATGCCATATTTAGTCGGAGCCCGTGGTCCTTCCAGCTCTCTGCTGGAGGCAGGTTCTCCCGGGCATCTGAGGGGGCAACGCTTATCTGGTGGGTGTGTGGGCACAAGCAGCTCCTCAAAGTTTACTATTCAGCATGGTGGGGAAGTCTCTCGTGATGGAGACATGTGGGCACATCTATTTATAACTCATGTTTTATTTGAGACAAGGAGAAGGTGAGTTTCTCCCTGGAAACACTCTAACAATAAGCAAGCAGAATCTCCAAAGAGGGACTTTTAAAAGGCAAGTGTATAGACTTAGGTGTTTTTCTCCTTTTCCCAGCCTATAGCTTGGCTTCCAGGAAAGGATGTGGTTTGCTTTCACCCACAGGTGACTGTTTACGAACCCAGCTACTCCCTCAAGAAGGAGGATCCTCACATGTGGGTGAGGAGGTCTCCCATAACCTTGTGGGTGTGGTTCTTGCTTCTTAACTCTTGAGTTGCCTTCATTCTGGCCTGTTTTCAAGCCTGGCTCTCCAGCTTCTTGTGGGTCCTGTGAGCCCAGAATTGCTCAGGGAGGAGTTTGCAGGCTGTGGAAAAAGAGTGGCTTAAATATCAGATAGGCAGCTGGTCTGGTCTGGGGCTCCACAGAGTCACTACTGTCCCAGACTCTTCCTGTCTTTCTGCTCCGACCAGCCTCAGCGTATGCCTTCCATCCTCAAGGTCACATAATGCCATGACTGCTGCTGTAGCACCAGCCATCACATCACGTTCATATTCCGTGCAGGAGGAATGAGGAGGCAGGAGGGACAAAAGGGCATTGCCGGCACAGTCAGCCACTTAAAAAAAATATCTTACCCAGTGGACTTCCATTTATAACTGGTCTGCCCTATAACAATGTCACACAGCCACCCCGAGTTTTAAGGGAAGCTGGGAGGGGCAGTGTAAGTGGACACGGTTCCCACCCTGGCTAAAGCCAGGCTTCTGTTAGGAAGGAAGAGAGAGAGAGAGAGAATGGATGTTGGGGGGGCAAGTCTCACTCTTTGCCTCAACCCCCAACATCCTTGCCAGGACTCGCTTTTGCTTAGATTCGTTTGAGTTACTTTCTGTGGCTTTCAACCAAAGAAGACTGACGCTGTAACTTATTTTTTTCTTCTTATAAAAACAATGCATTCAGATTTACTGTGGGGGAAGAAGGGAAAATACAGGAAAGAAACAACAACAAAAAAAAGAAAGGTAAAAATCACCTGTAATACTACTACCCAGAGATAAACATCATTAATAATATATCGTAACAATAAATACCAACTCCTGGTTTTCTAGCTTTTAGAAAATAAACAGAATCTTAAAGGGATGCAGCCTTCCACGGAACATTTGATGCTTCGTTTGGTTTCACCCTGGGGTCCCTGCGCTGCTGATGAGCCGCCATAATGGGGCTGGCCACACGGCTTGTTCACGGCTGGGCTCTGTTCCGACCCGTTAGTGCCCAGGCAGTACTTAAATAGATAAATAAGTGATCTATTTTGAAAATGCTTTTTATTTTGAACACATTGTAGATTCTCAAGAAGTTGCAAAAAAATATATATACCGGGAGGTCCCAGGGACTACATCCAGTTTTCCTCAATGGTAACATGGATAATTACATAGTCCAGTCGCCTACCCAGGAAATTGACATTTGTACAAAGCTGCAGAACTCAGCTTCACCGCTTATGTGGGGGTTTGTGTGCAGTTTTGTGTGATTTTATCTCACGTGTAGGTCTGGGTACCCATCACCACAATCAAGACACAGAACTGCATCACCCCCACAAAGATGCCCCTTATGCCGCCCCTTTATGGCGGCACACACCCCATCTCCATTTTTGCCCCTGGGAAACCACTGATCTGTTGTCCTTCCCTATCATTTTATCATTTAAAGAATGTTCTATAACTGGAATCCTATCGCATGTAACCTTTGGAGATTGGCTTTTTTTCTCCACTCAGCATAATTCCTTTGAGATTCATAAAAGTTATTATGTGTATCAATGGTTTGTTCCTTTTTATTGCTAAGTAGCATTCATGGTGGTGGATGTAACGGGTTTGTTGAAGGGTACTGGGTTTGTTTCCAGTCTGGGGCTATTATGAATAAAGCTGCTACAAACAGTCGAACAATCATGCACAGGTTTTTGTGTGCATGTAAGTTTTCATTTCTGGGCAGATGCCCAAGAGTAATTTCTGGGTTGTATGGTAAGTGCATATTTGGTTTTGTGAGAGACCATCAAACCATTTTCCAGAGTGGCTGGCCTGTTTTACATTTCTGCCAGCAGCGTGTGCAGGATCCAGTTTCTCCACATCCTCACCAGCACTGGGAGTTGTCACTGTTTTATTTTAGCCATCCTGGTAGGTGTGTAGTGACATTTCATGGTGGTTTTAATTGCATTTCTCCAGTGGCTAATATTGTCAAACTCTCCTCATATGCTTATTTGCCATCTGTTTATCTTTTTCAGTGAAATGTGTTTTTGTTTCTTTTGCCCATGTTCCAATTCGATTTTTTTCCCAATGGATTTTTGAGTGTTCTTTTTTTGTATATATTCTAAATACAAGTCCTTTGCTAAATAAGTGGTTTGCAAATATTCTCTCCTAGTCTGTAACTTGTTTTTTAACCCCTTAACAGTCTTTTTTTTCCCTGCTGAGATATAAGTGACATACCATAAATTCACCCTTTTAAAGTGCACAACCCACTAGTTTTTAGTGTATTCACAATGTTGTACAACCCTTCTCACTATTAAATTCCTGAGCACTTCCATCACTCCAAAAATAAACTCCAGACCCATCAGCAGTCCATCCTCATTCTTTCCTTCCCTCCAGCCCCCAAAATCTACTCTGTCTGGATTCGCCTGTTCTGGGTATTTCACATAAATGCAATCCCACACCACAGGACCTTGTGTGTCCAGCTTCTTTAACTCAGCATCATGTTTTCGGGCTTTGTGTGTCATCGCAGGTGTTGGTGTTTTATTCGCCTTTCTGACTGAATAGTATTCCCTTGTATGGACAGACCACGTTGTGTGTATCCATTGTTATGAGCTGAACTGGGTCCTCCCAGGAGGAGATGTTGAAATCCTAACTCTCCATACCTCAGAATGTGACCTTATTTGGAAATGGGGTGGTTGCGGATGTAACTAGTTGAACACAGTCGTACTGAGGAGTGAGCCCTTAATGACTGGGGTCCTGATAAGATTTGCAGAGAGAAGATGGCCGTGTGACAGCAGAGGCCGAAAGTGAAGTGACGCAGTCACACGCTGAGAAACGCCGAGCTCGGCGGGCCACCACCGAGGCTGGAAAGGGCAAGGAAGGATTCTCCTCCGGCTCCCAGAGGAGCACGGCCCTGCCGATGCCTCGATTTCTGCCATCTGGTCTCCGGAGCTGTGAGACAGTACATTTCCATGTATTTTCCATGTATTTCCATGGTTTCAAGGCACCTGGTTTGCGGTAATTTGGTTTGGCAGCCCTAGGAAGCTCACACATGCGATCATGGTTTGAGGGACATCTGGATTGTTTCTATCCGTTGGCTGTTAGGAATCACGCTGCTGGGAACATTCGCGGACAGTTTTCGTGTGGACATATGCTTTCACTTCGCTTGGCTCTCTACTTAGGAGGGGAACTGCTGAGTCATATGGCAGCTCTGTGTTTAGCTGTGTGTGTGTGTGTGTGGCAGAATACACAGAACATAAAATCTATCATTTGAACCATTTTAAAGCGCACAATTCAGTGGCACTAAGTAATTCACAAATTGTGCAACCATCCCCATGATCTAGTTCCAGAACGTTGTCCCTCAACTGAAACCCTGTACCCACTCCCCATTCCCTTTCCCCCCCAGCCCCTGAAAATCACTCAACTGCTTTCTGTCCCTATGGATTTGCGATCCCGAGTATTTCATTTAAATGGAATTCTACCATATACGTCCTTTTGCGTTTGGCTTCTTTCACTTATATTTTGCAGTTCAACCACATCCTGGCATGTAGCAGTAAAGTACTTTGTTCCTTTTATGGAGGAATAATATTTTACTCTCTGGATAGACTGCATTTTGTTTATCTGTTCATCCACTGATGGACACTGGGCTGTTTCCACCTTCTGGCTCTTGTGAATCATGCTGCTAATGAACATTCATGCACAAGTCTTGGTTTGAATGCCTGTTCTCCACTCTTTTGGTTACTTATCTGGGAGTGGAATTGCTGGATCATTCTAGGCAAAGGCGTCTGCACCCCCGGATGAGGGTCCTTGCCAGAACCCAACCATGCTGGCACCCTGATCCTGGACTTGGAGCTTTTAGCACTGTGGGAAATAAGTTCCTGTTGTTTATAAGCCACCCAGTCTGTGGGAACTTTGTTGTAGCAGCCTGAACTGAGACAGTTTTGTCTGTTTTTGAACTTGATTGGGCTTCCTTGCTCGGCAGAGTCTGTGAGACTTGTGCACGTTGTTGGGTAGGTGGGTTGTTCCTTCTCGTTGCTGTATCAGATTCCATCACCAGAATATTCTACATGCTACAACCCACTGAGGGACACATGGGTTGTGTCCAGCTTTTGCCCATCATAAATATGGCTGCGGTGGACATTCTTGAACTTGCCTTTGGGTGTATCCGGGCCCTTATTTCTCTTGGGAATGGGGGAGCTTGCTGGGATGTGGGGTGTATGTAGATGTAGCTCTAGTAGGTGCTACCAGACACATTTCTGAAGTCGGGGTACCCCATTGTGCTCCCACAGAGTGGGAGAGACTTGACTTTTGCCCAGCCTGTGATGGAGTTGTACTTTTTCTTTGCATTTCTTTAACACCTTTTCATAGGCCGGTTTCCCACTTAATATTATCTTTGACCAACACTCACTATAATCCTGAGAGGTTGGCATTCTTGTGTCCATTGGACAGATGGGGACATTCGGAGGGCAGAAAGGGCCCGTGGCTTGACTTAAGATGAGCAGCTGGTAAATGCTGGATCCTGGATCTATTCCAGGGCCAGAGTGTGCACGCTCGCCCGTGACACTGCAGAAGTTCTAGGAGAGGAACCATTCTTTTTTTTTTATTTTATTTAAGATTTTATTTATTTATTTGACAGCGAGAGACACAGCAAGAGAGGGAACACAAGCAGGGGGAGTGGGAGAGGGAGAAGCAGGCTCCCCGCAGAGCAAGGAGCCCGATGCGGGGCTCGATCCCAGGACCCCGGGAACATGACCTGAGCCGAAGGCAGATGCTTAACAACTGAGCCACCCAGGCGCCCCGGAGAGGAACCATTCTTTACCCCCTTCAAACTGGAGGAAGACCGCTAGACCTCAGTTTGGCACTTTATTTTTTTCAGCTGAGCACTTCAATCATTAAGGCTCAGCAACACATGGGTTAAGAAGGCTCTGTGGGGAGCAGGCTTTGTCAGCCCTGGGGCACTGCCCGTGGAAGCATGTCTGTGTACCCAAAGAAAACATTACAACTTGAGTAATAGCAAGTCCTGGAAATGATGACAGCCGCTTGCAAGCTTGTTGCAAGCCACTGGCTGGCCTTTGCAGAAACCTGATATTCAGGCATGTATGTGGGAGGCAGGAGTCCCCGCCACTGCCTTCTCAGATTTCGAAATCTCCGAGATGCTAGAATCCATTTTCCCCTGTCTTCTAGGTCAGGTTCCCCAGAAGCAAACCCTGAGATGGTGATTGGCGTGCAAGTCATCCGTTAGGGTTGTGGTCCCAGGGTGGGAGGGGCAAGGGCGGAAGAGACCAAGAAGCCAAGCGGGGCCAGGGTTTTTGGCAAAGTCCCCCAGAAGGTTTGTCCGGGCTCAGGCCAAGGAGCTGGGCTTTCATATTCAAGTACCTGTGTGTCCCTGACTAAGGGTTCACCTGGGGGTGCACCCTCCAGGCACCTCTCCATTTCTGCAGGTGCAGGCCATCAGAAGCAAAGCGCCCCGAAGCCAGGGGAGGCCAAGAAGAACTGCGAGACTTTAGGGGAGCTCAGATAGCGCTTGCGGTCATCTACAGGACATGGGGGAATGCTGGGTCTAGACTTTGACCTCATGGTGTTTCTTGCCTGAGCATCTCCGTTTTGCAGGGGGATGGGTGGCTGCCCATCTTGCTCACAAATCAACTTCATCAGGCTCCAGGGGTGTGCCAATAACTTGTAACATTTTCTTTTATCCAGGAAACAAGAGGCCAGCAATGTTTTCCAGGGGTCTGGTGGTTTCTCTCCCTCTCTCCTCCGAAGCCCTTCCCTGCCCAATGCACACATGGGATTGTCTACTGTGACGTTGTTTACTGGGCTACTGCATGCTTATGGAAAAGTGCAGAGAGCGTGAGTGTGAATGGATGGGTGGATTTCCTGAGTGAACCCATCCATGTGACCACCACCCAGCTCAAGAAGCAGAACCTCCCAGCACCTTAGGAGATTCCCTGTGTGCCCCTCCCCCCGCCCCCCGCCCCAGGGAAAGTGCTGTCCCCACGTCAGACACCAGAGGTGAACTTTGCTTGCTGTTTACATTTATACAAGTGGAATCTCACGGGATGTGCTCTTCGTGGCTGGATTCGCTTACTCAACGTGAGCTTTGTGAGATTGTCTGTATTATGGTTTGTCGTAGTGGTTTACCCGAGCCGAAGGCAGACGATTAACCGATTGAGCCACCCAGGTGCCCCGTAGTGGTTTACTCTTTTGCATGGCTGTCCGATACGCCACCACTTACTGATCCTTCCAGTCACTGATGCGGAGCTCTTTCTGGCCTGGGCTCTTTCTGGGCGCACGTATGGATGCATGCTGTTGGGCATACGCCTAGTAGGATTGCTGGCTCACGGGTATTTGCACGTTCAGCTTGATTAGGTGCTGCCAGTTTGCAAAGTGGGGGTGTACTGATTTATCCCTCGGAGCTGCACAGCGGCTCTGCCTCCTCCAGAACCTCACCAGCACTTGGTATTTGGAATCATCATTTTGCAACCCAGTCAGAATGGATGGGATCATACACTTCAATATTCTCCACCCTCAGGGGGCGCCTGGGTGGCTCAGACGTGAAGCGTCTGCTTTCGGCTCATGTCATGATCCCAGGGTCCTGGGATCCCAGGATGGAGCCCCACGTCACTGGGCTCCCTGCTCAGTTTGGAGTCCCCTTCTGCCTCTCCCTCTCCCCCTCGGCTGTGTATGTCTCTCGCTTTCTTTCTCTCTCAAATAAATTAAAAAAAAAATTTTTTTTTTTAAGATTTTATTTATTTATTTGACAGAGAGAGACACAGCGAGAGAGGGAACACCAGCAGGGGGCGTGGGAGAGGGAGAAGCAGGCTTCCCGCCGAGCAGGGAGCCCGATGTGGGGCTTGATCCCAGGACTCCAGGATCATGACCTGAGCCGAAGGCAGACGCTTAATGACTGAGCCACCCAGGTGCCCCTAAATAAATAAAATCTTAAAAAAAAAATTCCCCACCCTCAGGATTGCCACTGGTTCTTATAACATCTTTGTGGGAATTAGAAAAAGGAGACCCCTGCCTTAAGACACGAAAATGTTCGTGATAAAAGCTGATTTTGTTAGAGCATGACATGTGACTGCCCTCTGCTGGAAAACTGTTGAAATTCATAGTACAGACCTTGAATGCCTGAGATGCCTTTTAGGTGTGGTATCCTTGGGCAGTGCACACCCTGGACAACCACACATGGTGACCCTGCCACTCTTCACTCTTGTCCACACACACTGGAGGTGACGGGGAAGAGGTGGCCCAATGAAAGCTCACAAAATGATGGCCCAGGGCCTGAATCTGGCCTGCAGATTTATTTGACCCCATAGGAAACAAAATTGAGCCGATATTTTAAAATTTGGCAGATTTTGTCTAAAATCTGGAAAAATCTGAGAAATCAGAGAAAGTAGAGAAATTGGGCCCTCACTCCCAAATTATAACACAGAGGCTGTTCTGTATGTGTCTCCACTTAGCCTCAGTTTCCACCATACCATATTGTCCCCCGAGCCCAAAGCCTCTGTTAATGGCTGTAGCAAAATGGAAATATCATGCTAATGTTAGTGCCAGATTCCTTCTCCGAGTCTTCACTTATTTATGGTAACTGCTGCTACAGGCATAGAAACTTGTGATCACTAGTCTTGACACTGACAAGGAGGAAAAAAAACAAAAAACCATCCCAAGCTGCTCATCAGATTGTGAGATAAAATAACTCCCATCTTCTTTGTGCTGGAGTGAAAATCCCATCGGACAAGGTTTCTATGGAACTATGGGGGGTTGAAAGGCTGGATGGAGTTTACCGCAGGCCCTGCCCAAGGGGCTGGCACGTCACACACTGGTGGCCAAGCAATGGTGAAGGTGGAAGAATATGGCAGGAGGGCTGGGCGAGTGGGGGGAGGGGAAGGGGTTGCATCTAGAACTTGCTTGGAGGGAAGCTGGTGTCCCAGGGATCAGGGCTGGGGGTGGGGGCAGCAGCTTAACCTGTTGTGGGGCTGAGACAATTCAAAATGTCAGGTCTTTCTGTTACGTTGTTCTTTTTTTTTTTTTAAAGATTTTATTTATTTATTTGAGAGAGAGAGAATGAGAGAGAGCACATGAGAGCGGGGAGGGTCAGAGGGAGAAGCAGATACCCCGCCGAGCAGGGAGCCCAATGCGGGACTCGATCCCGGGACTCCAGGATCATGACCTGAGCCGAAGGCAGCCGCTTAACCAACTGAGCCACCCAGGCGCCCTCCGTTACATTGTTCTAAGCTAGTCTCTTCATTAAGTCAAGAAATCTTCAATATCTATCTACATCTGTCTGTCTGCCTGCCTGCCTACCTACTTACCTACCTACCTATATATATGGGCATCTGTGCCTAAATCAACTAACTTTGAAGGAACCGTCTTTATCATTTTTGTTCAATATGAATGATCAGAATATTAGGTGTGTTTGCTGGGCACTTCCTACGTGCAGGCGCTGTGTCATCTCGATTAGCCTTCACCGCGATGCCGTCTGCCCTACTGTGCGGACTATCAGAAGCCCCGTTTTGTAGACTTGTTTTACAGGGAAGCAAACTGAAGCCGAAGGCCCAGGGTCACACTCAGTGGTGGCGTGAGGGTGGGTGTGAACCCAGACCTTCCTGACTGCAGGGGTCCTGCTCCGGATGCCTCTGCTCTTCGGTTCAGATGCTGTCTGATCTAGAAGCAGAACCTCTTACCTGGTGGCACCAGATAGAACTAGGTGGGAAGCCCGTGCCTCGTTACAAATGTGTTGGTACGATAGCTGCACTCTGGGAAATGCGGCTCTTTTTGATTTAGGATGTCATGAACTTTGAGAGCCTATGGGCTGAAAACCCCCGGAGGCCTACCCTTATCTTCTTCTTACAGGGCCTCCCAGAGTGACCTGAGGCTTTGCACAAGGTCACACGGCCCGTCAGTGGCAGGACCGGAATTAGAAGCCTGCGTCCTGACTCATTGATTTTCTCCACCTGATGTCGAGCCTCAGCGTTTCCAAATCCGGCAGGCATCAGCACGCTGCTCTTTAGAAGGATGAGCCAATTTACATTCTCCCCAGCAGGATGCGGGCTGCCCCCTCTGCTGGAGAGGCCTTTCTCAAATTGACAGATGTCAGCAGCCTTGATTCGCACGGGGCTTTTCCGAGCGGGTGTCCCGCGCAGGGACCGTGGCTCATCTCGGATTCCTGCCACGGCGCAGAGGCGGCCCCCGAGGCACTCCTGCTCCAGTAAGCTCCGTCTTGCCCTTGCTGCCAGGCCTCTGCCGGACAGCCGGCTGGGGGGGGTGGGTAACGGGGCCCGTGTTGTGCCCTTGCGGGGGGGTGGTAAGGACCCCACGAGAGACGGGAATGGAAGTGTTTGGGAAAACCGTGCCATGCTGGGCAAACACAGAGCAGTGTGATTGCAGTGGGTGGGAAAGCAGGCAGGAGGAGGCAGATGGGAGGGTGTTGCGGCTTCTCTGGAGTCGGGCCCGGAGCCCGGCGCTTCCCTCCCTCGGACATTGCAGGGCTCGCCAGGCTCCGTGTGAGCAAGGCGGTGGGGTGGGGGGTGCCAGGGATCCCTGACTCTCCGGCTCTGCACGTTCAGCTGCACTGGAGCCTTCCATTTGAGACATCTGCCAGCTAGATTCAAGAAGAGCTGTTTTTAGGCTGAGAAGAGGTGATTATTTTGCATTATGTACGAGTAGCCATCCAGGAGAATGAGAAATTTCCCTCTGAGAAGGAAACAAAGAGCTGTTGCCTGATTCCTGTCAATTCTACAATTCACGGAGAGTTCTTCGTCTTTGTAGCGAAGCATGTTGGGCCTGGGCAGGGGGTGGTGACATGTGCGGAGTCCTTCCCCGGGCAGGAGTCAAAACGGGTTGGACGTGTTCATCCATTTATTTCCTCATTAAAAAATAATGTATTGAACACATGCCTTGCTTATGTATGGACCCAGCCCTCGGGGCCCAAAGTGCAGGCAGAAATGGATACCCACACAGGTGACAAAGTACTAGAGGGACACCGCTGGGGGAAACGTCAATGCTGCTGGGGAGGTGGGTGTCAGGGAATCTTCCAGAAATGAGGTAATGTTTGCACTAGGTCTTAGAGGATGCATACGATTTTCCCAACTAGACAAAGAAGGGACAGGCATTTATGGTGGAGGAATAGCATGAGCCAAGGCCCTGAGGCTGGGAAGTGCAGGGAGTTTGGGGGCATAAGGGATCACCTGCGGTGACTAGAGCATAAGGCACTTGCGGAGAAGGGGGGAGCCCAAATCAGGCTGTGAGAGCCTCCGATGCTGGGTGGGGGCACCTTGCCTCATAATTCCATGGAAAGGAGGCTTTCTTTTGGAGGGCATAGCACTGCTGGAAGGGGAATTTGTCCCCCTTGCAGAAGGAGGGTGGCTCCTCGGATGGATAGCTTGGGCCGAAAGCCACTGCCAATGTGTGCTTCTCTCTTTCTTTGTCAGGTCTGTTTGCCCGCCACCGGAGTGTCCCCACTGTGCTCAGAGGTACCGCCCGCCTGCCGGCCCTGTATCCCCTCCCTCACGATCTTCCATGTGGGCAGCCGGGGACGTCTGCCTGGGAGACCCAGACCCATCCACAGCAGCGAGGCTCCCGGGGAGGCTGGGGCTTGGAATGCCTGGGTGGAGCAGAGCCCCCAGCCCATCAGGAACACCCCGGCCTTGGTCTGGTCCACTAACGAGAAGTACATTCTTACTGCTTTAAGCCCCAGCATATTTGGGGCTGGTTTGTTACAGCAGCTAGCCCGGGTTTGATAAATGAGGTGTTGGGAGAAGAAAGTGCAGGCAGGAGGAGAGGAGCAGAATTGACCCATGAGAGGGACTCCTTCCCTGGGGGATGTGCAGTGTAGCTCAGAACACGCCAACACACAGGATACAACATACCGACCACTAGGGGGCGCTGTTGCACACGATGCATCAAGCGTCTCTGAAACTGTAACCTTTAGGTAAAAACAGTAAACACACACACACACAGAAACCACCATGGAAAACGAATTCCAGTATTTCCTCTAATCTACAAGTTTTGCATTTTTCAAAGAAGGTAACAGTCAGTGATGTGCTGCCCTAAAACTTGAAAAGAGATTATCTGGGGTTTGCGCATGCCGACAGACACCAAGTTGTCTCTCCTATTTGCATAGAATACAACTTTGTCGGCTTTTGCCTTCTGTCTCCAGACAAAACTCTGAACGTGTCAAAGTGATCTGAGACACCGCGTCACACACGTCCCGGATCAACCACTTGTACTCATATCGACATCTCAGCACTGCCTCTGGGACTAAGACAACCCACCGTGATCATTGATTACACAGGACATAGAGAACACACGACATCGGGGGCTTAGTTAGAATTGTGTTTCCAGGTCTGGGGATGTACGTCAACCACAGATCTTGAAAGTGCAGTGGAAACCTGCGATCTTATCTACTCAGGCTTCTGGTTTTGGAAACTGCACTTCTCCCCAGACTGTGCCTCCAACACCCAACTGATGGTCCCAGTGGGAGCCACCATGCTTGTTCAGCACCTGCCGCAAATGCAGGCTTTGCTCTGGAGCTGATTTCTGACCAGAGACTCCAGGTTGGCTGGAGTTGAGCATGGTTCTCCGGACCCCAGGGAGAGAAGCCCTGTGTACCTCGGGCACGGGACATCTCTCAAGTGACCAGGCATGCCAAGAAGGCAGACCGATGCCTGGGTTCCTTCAAGTTCTCTGGTTCCTGGCTGTGGTCCTTTCTGGAGCCTACACTCATGACTCCTGCATCCTTAGTATGCAAATCCCGTCTGCAGCTGGTTGTAACCCAGAGCCAAGGAAATCCTACCTCACATGGAAATAGAGGTTCTCCAGTGTCCAAAAAGGCTTGTCATCAAAGTGGGATCCAATTATGTTTATTAGCTGACACTTACCGAGTCTGGAGAGTAGAAAGCTTTACAACACCAAGAATCAGAGCAGAATGGCTTCAGCTCAAGTCTGTCAACCAGAAACACAATTAATCAAAGCAGTGCATTTCCCAAGGTCCCTGTCAGCCTGACGCTTTACGGTATTGGGATATGATTTAAGGGGAAGCTGATGTTACAAAGTGAGGGGACTGGTGTGCATTAAATACAAACGCACAAACAAGGGAGGGGATGGGTGGTCATGCTGATTGCTCCGGGCTACATGTAAGGTTCTAAGAGTGACGCTGGATCTTCTACAGTCAGACGGGGAGCCTAACGTGGGACGTTTCCTCCCTGCTCCACACACTGCACAGCTTCCCAGGGAATGGGGGGGGCGGGGCATAGATTTGGTACTGGGTCGGCCTGGTACCTTGCAGAGACACCACCTTGGGTCCTCATGGTCTTCTTCCTCCAAGCAAACCAAGGAGCAGCTTGTGAGGGAGCAGTTTCTCTCCTGAAATGCAAATGTGGAGTCTTAAGTCTTTAAAGTCTGAGTGAGGATGCTGGGCACATAGGTGGAGCTCAGTAAATACATATAAAGTAAATGAATGAGTGAATGAAGTCTTGTCTTCCCAAGCTGCCCGGATTCAAGGGGAGGGGACACAGGTCCTATCGCTCCACAGAAGGAGTGTCAAGTTAATATTTTTATTTTTAATTTTTTTTTTAAAGATTTTATTTATTTATTCGACAGAGAGAGACACAGCGAGAGAGGGAACACAAGCAGGGGGAGTGGGAGAGGGAGAAGCAGGCCTCCCGCTGAGCAGGGAACCCGATGCGGGGCTCGATCCCAGGACCCCGGGATCATGACCTGAGCCGAAGGCAGACGCTTAACGACTGAGCCACCCAGGCGCCCCTCAAGTTAATATTTTTAAAAGAGCGGTGGGATGGCAGATAGGGCCATGGTCTCTTTTGGAAAACACAACCTGCTTATGACCGTGACACTAGGGAATCAAAGATTTGGAAGGACCCTCTGCCAATCCCCACCCATGGCTCGTATATATACGATTTACAGAAGAGAAATGCAGGAGAAGGGGCGTGGTCTGTGGTCCAAACTCAGCTCATCCATTTATTCCCAGAGTGACCTTCGACCTGCACCTCCCTGCATCCGTAACGGCGGGTGCATGTGATGAGCGGAGACCGGGTGCCTCTTAGGGCCACCGCTACTAGTCATGGTTGGTCAAGTCCGCCACGAGGCGCTTTGCACGTCTTAACTGCCATGTGTATGGTCTGTATGTGACATGCCCTGCACTGTTATGAAGACACACTGTCTGGCACCAGCTTTGTTGGGACAAGGTGGGTTCTGTGGCAGAGTACTGCCAGAGGAGGAATACTGGGGAGAGTCCAACAACCCAGAGGTCCCGCATTTGTTGAGAGAAGGGCTTGGACCCAGGGACCCCAGGGAAACAATGCTGGAGGGCACCCCGGTGGGGTGGGTCTTGGCTTGGGACCTGCAGCCCTGGGTGTGCTGTGCTGTGTGCTTATTAAAATCAGAGTCAGGGGATTTAGTCTCTGGACTTAGAGAAATTCCACGATTCTCTCCAGGTGAGCACTGCGTCTCCCACACCAGCCTGCAGTGAGTCTCTGGGTCAGGGTCAGGATGGGGCAGATTCTGTATTCCACCTTGTAAAGGGAGGCGCCCAGTATGGGCCCCCACCCAGAGGCTGGGCTTGACCTGACTCTAGATTGCTCCAGGTGTGGAGGGAGTGGGGGAGGGCACCGTGGGGTGGGGGGCCCGCACCTTTCTTGGGATACAGAGCTCTGAAGTGAGCTTTGGCCAACGTTCAGTGCCATCTCCTGGGAGCAGCACACGTTGCATGTTTTGTGCCCATGTATTTCCATCTGCAGGATCTCCCTTCCCTAACTACCTCACAGGGATATAAAATGCCTGCAAAGTACTTTTTTGTTCATCAGACAAAAAGAAAAAAAAAAGGCACTACTGAAATAGAAGATATTATTAATACTGCACGATTGTAAAAATGGTGATCAGGGAATTGAGAATTAAGGCATTAGGGGACAGCCACGGCAATGAGTAATTTAGAAATAAAACATACATGATAAAAGAATTATCAGAGCTACTAATTATAGAACAGGGACTATTAAGGGAACAGAGGAAAGTCTGCACTGAAGGGAAAATGGGAAGAAGATTGGTGAATGGAGAAAGTGGAAAATGGAGCGGGAGAGAAATATTTATGTGCATCATCTTTTCTGTCTGAGATGTGATGCATGGAAGGGAACGGAGTCGTTTGGAGAGGGAAGGGATCATTGTTGAGTAAGAGTGATTTATTTTGTGTTTACAATGAAGTGTTTACAATGAAGTCAGTTTCACTGAGGTGTAATTTACATCCAGTGAAATTTGCCTTTGTTAGTGTGCAATTCTATGAATTTTGACAAACAGATATCATCGTGGACCCTCCCCCGCAATGGAGGTCTAGAACATTCCATCATCCCCCAAAGCTCCATCTCCACCTCCTCCTTTCAACCCCCTCCTCAATCACCCACAACCTGTCTTACGCCCCCATCACATCTGGAGATGTCCTGCTCAAGGCCGGGAATGACTTCTTGATGACCAAATCCAGTAGATGTCTTTGGGA
>NC_138373.1:3204964-3223920 GCF_054177405.1 Leptonychotes weddellii | reverse complement strand
CCGGGATCATGACCTGAGCCAAAGGCAGACGCTTAACCCACTGAGCCACCCAGGCGCCCCTGTCCAATTATTTTTTTAAGGGGAAGTTTCTTGTGTATTCTTTCTAACCTTGGGCGTGTTCCCAGTTTCTGTCTCGTTTAGCTATCAAGGCAACTGGTAAGGAAATCTTCCTGCCGTTTTGCAGGAAACATGGCTAACAGAAGCTTCGTGAAGCTATGCGTTTTCTGTACCTGGAGTTAGAATTCCTCGCCAGGTTCTCTGACTTTAACCAACATTCTATTTCACTATACCTCAGCTGCCTTTAACTCACAGACAAATTAAAATTCTCTGAAGTTATCTCTTAGGCGATTTTCACTTCTAAAATGATCTTTTAATAACTTTGAAGAGCCTAAGCACTCTCTCCAGACTTTAATACACATTTTATATGCAAATGATGCTGGAATTCATAAAGAAGCTTTATGTGTTGTCATGACTTGCATCATTGGTTCTCAAACCTTGTTCCTTGGAGCTGGGGTGCCCTGGGGGCCCCCCAAGCACAGGGCGGAGAGTGAAGGGGGCAGGTGGGAGTGTTTCCTGTCCTTGCCCACTTCAATCATAGCAGCTCTGACTGCCTCTGACTTTTTATTGGGGGGGGGTCTCTGATTGTATCCACAGGGACATTTCTTTTGACGAAAGTATTTAGCTGCTAATAAATAAAATATAACAGAATAAGATGTTCTCTGTGAGTTTATGAGAGACAGAACTGAAGACCTCAGATTCTATAATAGATGATTAAAAAGGCATGATCCTGCTGTCCAGCCATAAGCCACACTCAGCCATTCAAAGGAAGAAAGCTGATATTCGGTCCATGCACAGTTTTAGGTGGCTTAGAAGAATAATGTGTACTAAAAATAGGAACACATACACAGATTAAAATCCACTTCAGGGGGACAAGCAGAATAGAGTGTGACCCTGATGAAGAGCTGCCCACGGAGTGAAGAAGAAACAGAGAGAGCAATGTGGGGGCAAGGATGTCCATTCCAGGGGCCGATGGCCACACGTGGCTCATGAGCATGTGTCACCAAGGAGCCTGTGTGGGGACTGGAGCATAGGGATGGGGAGGCCGGGGAAAGCTGGAGAGTGTGGCACTGCTCAGAGCAGGTGGGGCCCGGTAGGCATGGTTAGGATTTGGGGCTTGGTCTTAAGAAAAGCAGAAGCCATGGACGGTTGTAAGAGGGTGGCCAGAAGGATGGACTGGGAGCAGGATGTGCGCGCAGAGCCCAGTGCAGAGGGCCAGGAGGGAGAGGAGGAGTACAGCCCGGGCTCACACACGGTGAGGAGGTAGAGGGAAGGCGGTGGACTGGAGGTCTTTGGGAGGTGAAATTGGCAGGTCTCGGTTGGGTTTGGTTACCCCAATTAAGGGAGAAGACAGCGAAAGTGCCTTGTAAATGGAGAAACTGAGCCAAGAACACGTTGGTTCCGATGAGCATTGAAGGAGTATCTTGGATGATGAATCTTGAGGGCTGTGTCCTTTTTCTAGAACTTGGTGAGAAAGGCAGGTGTGGCTTCCATTTTTAGATGGTTTTATTTTTATTTATTTTTTTATTGAAGTATAGTTAACATGCAGTGTTATATTAGTTTCAGGTGTACAATATAGTGATTCCACAATTCTATGCATTACCCGGTGCTCATCGCAGTAAGTGTACTTTTAATCTCCTTTATCTGCTTCGCCCATCTCCCCACGTGCTGGCAACAGCCAGTTTGCCCTCTGCATTTAAGAGTCTGTTTTTTGTCTCTTTCTTTGTTCGTTTGTTTTGTTTCTTAAATTCCACGTATGAGTGAGATCATATGGTCTTTGTCTGCCTCTGACTTATTTCCCTTAGCATTATCCTTCTGGCTCCATCCATGTTGTTGCCAATGGCAAGATCTCACTCTTGTTTTTATGGCTGAAGAATATTCCATTGTGCGTATACACCACATCTTCTGTATCCATTCATCTGTCAGTGGATACATGGCTAATGCAGATAGTGCTGTGATAAACACAGGCGTGCGTATATCTTCGCAGCTTCGAGTTTCCGTCTTCTTTGGGTTGATGGTTTTGTTGCTCAGCATAAGCACGGCTAGCTGCTGCAACAGACACACCTCCACATCTCAGTGCCACTTCAAGAGTTAGCTCCTCCTTCAGGGCACAGACTGATGTAGGCTGGGCTTTCTGGAACCACTGCCAGGCTCCTCGCTGGGGTGCAGCTCTGCTGAGAGACAGGGCACCTGCCTTGGGCCTGCTGAGGTGGGGCAAGGTGTCCCTTCAGTGGACGCTGGGGTGGCTGAGTCCAAAGATGGCCACAGTGATATCTCAAGTCCCGCGTGTTCTTCTAGAGTCTTGCCTCCCTTCATCAAGGTCCCCCTCACTTTCTGAAACTGAGCAGCCCTTCGAGACAGCCTCAGGCAACACAGTCTGGCAGAAGGGATGCTATGTGGCTTCTGAAGCAAGGTTGTAAACGTATGGTGCACTTCTGCCTTGTTCTTGCATGACACTTGCTCTCGGATGCGCCTCCATGCCATGCTGTGAGCAGGCCCAAGCAGCCGCACAGAGACCACACAGGGATGCTGAGTATGGGTGCCCTGGCGGCCTGGTGAGGTCTGAGCCAATGGACCAACCACCAGATGCACGAGCCAAGACCCGCCTCAGGGGATTCCAGCCCCTGGCCTCCAGTCGAGGACCCCACACCGCGGAGCCCCAGATCCTTCTGTCCCTGCTGTGCCCTGCCCTACTCCAGACTCACCGAATCCATGCACAGAACAACACCCTTGTAGCTCTCAGGTTTTGAGGGGACGGGGCCTTCTGGGGTGCCCCCGGCCTCTTGCCCTGCCATGTGAAGCCTCACTTGCCCGCTGCCTTCCCTGGGCAAGGAAGCCTGTGTGGGCAGCCGCTGTGAATGACTTGGTTTGGTTAGGTTGAGCCTTATGTGGTTTTGTCCCGAGAGAGCCTTTGGAGTGGTTGCACACCCTCTAAAACTCAAGCTAATTAAGCTCCAAATTAACTACAAACATAAGGAAATTGATCTGAAAAGCAGTGTACATGGAGAGGAGAAATGAAGTGGAAGTCCAGCCCGAGACAAGGCCGGAGGCTGCTCTGCGGACGGAGGCCCTCCTGCTGGGGACGCGGCTGTTTCTGGTCAGGGCCCCTGCCGCTTCCTCAGCGTCAAGGTTCTGGAATGCTCCACCCCTCCATGTGCACATGAAGTCCCTGCTCCTGCTTCTTGGAACCTGACGACCGGCCCATCTGTCAGATGGAGGGAAAGCTGGCCCAGACGAGGCCGTGGAAGTTACCCTTGCCGTGACGCAGTTTGAGCAGGTCCTGCTGAGGAGCGCCGCTCCTGTGTCTGCAGGGCCCCCGCGGTCCCGACCCATCACACGCCGGAGGTGGGGGCCCAACCCTGGGAAAGCACTAGATGCCCCTGAATGGTTCACCTGACAGTGGTTCACTTTAGGTGATGTGAATCTCACCTCCGTAAATGATTGCACCATCAACAAAAACAGACACAAACACCTCCACGGAGTCAACACTATTATAAGCCGTTGGGGGGGGGGGGGGACACGGGACTTTGGGCCCAGAGGTGACTGGCCTGGCTCCCAGCGGGTTCTGGGGGGAGCCAGGATCTGAATCCAGGAGGTCTGCCCTCAGAGCCTGAGCTTTTACCATGGAGCAGTTTGCGGGAACGTTTTCCAGGGAGAAGGGACCCTTCTTTACCCAGACCATGTCACATCCTTGGCTTTTTTAAAAGAGGTCTTCTAGAAAGTATGTTTCTCCTATGAGGAGAGGGGCCCATCCTCACTTTATTTCCCTTTCCCATGACCTCCTCTGCTTATCTAAATGTTCACTGGACACTAAGCAGGATCCACATTGGTCCTGTGGGAAACCCAGAATCAGACTTGGGCTCTGCTTGGCAAATTAAGATTTAAGTCAAAATAGCGCCTGGCTGGCTCGGGTCAGTTGAGCATCCAACTCTTGGTTTTGGCTCAGGTCATGATATCAAGCCCCCTATCGGGCTTTGCTCTCAGTGGGGAATCTGCTTGAGGTTCTCTCTCTCCCTCTGTCCCTCCCCCTGCTTGTGCATGTTCTCTAATAAATAAAATCTTAGAAATATATATATATTTCAAACATAATAATTATCCTGAGGTCACAGTTTCCAGAGATGAAGCCCTCCCTGATCAGGGACTCCTGGCAGCTCAAGCTTTTAGAATCTTCTACCCAGAACCACAGGTAACTTCACGTTCATTTAAAAATATCAATGTTCTACATATTGATGGGGGTTGGGTTACACAGGGTATGCTTTTGTCCAAACTCAATGAACATGCATTTAAAATCTGTGCATGTCATTGTATGCAAATTTTACATAAAGGACAGTAAACAGACTTGGACTCTAGATAATGATACACATGCCAATGTATTTAGGAAAAAGTGTATTGATGTTTGCAATTTCTTTGGAATGCATAAAAAAAAAAGTAAGGGTGGTTGGGTAAAGTGATGGATAGATACCTGATAAAGTAAGTATAGTTGAGTGTTCATGGTGGAATCCAGGTGTTGGCTAGATGGGTGTTCACTGTAAAATTCCTTCAACTTTGCTACTCGTTTGAAACATTTCATGATAAAATGTTGGGGGAAAGACACCTGGGGCAGACCCAGTCCCGGGGGGCCCAGTTCAGCAAGCCTAGTGCTGGCTGGGTTCCAGCCCCATTCCTCCCCTTGCATGGGGGCGGCGGGGGGGGGGCTGCTGTGCCACACACCACAGCTGGGCATTCAGGTGCCCCTCCATCCAGCCACCTTCATGAGAGTCCTTGGATACCCTTTCAAATATTTTTTAATGTTGCAGACATTTTCATTTCCTAGTGAGATGAAAATTCCCAGCTTAAGGCTTTTGCTTTTCCTCTGAGAGGCTTCTCAACCTCTGCTTGTCCACCTGAGTGATTTCCACATCATCTTGGTTACTGTGGCTTTATAATAAGTCCCATAGTAGAGTCTTACCCTCCAACTTGCTCCTCCTGATTTTCTCTCCCCTTCTCCAGCATTGCCCTGTCCCTTCCCGGCCCTCTGCGTTTCCCTGTGAATTTCAGTAGACTTCCTTTAGAAAACTGTGGGGCAGTAGCTACTCAAGCTGAACCTGTTTATGTCCTCTGGCCCAGGAAATCCCAGCTGAGGCATACGCTCCAGTGAAATGCATGGCGGCCCCAAGCCCGAAACTGCCTGCCTGCTGGTGGGGTGACGGGTGAATGCGTTGTGCACGGTCCCACCTCGGAAGGCTACAGGGCCGTGAAAATGAAGGAATCACCGCCACAAGCGGACTCATCTCACAAATGTAACGTTCAGTGAATGGAGGCAGGCGGGACGATCCATCCTGTGTGATTGCTTGTATACAAAGGACAACACCAGCCCCAACTCATCTGTGCTGTTGGAGTCGAGAGAGAGGGGGACAGTTGACTAGAAGGGGGCCCAGGGGGATTTTGGGGCTCTGGTCATGTTCTCCTCCTTAATCTGAGTATGTGGCTGTATTCGGGTTATGAAAAGACACCGAGCTTTATGCTTATCATCCGTGCACTTCCACACGTAGGTGATGCCTCGGCAAAAGGTTTTTACAAACGGGGGTGGGGGCAAGGCGGCAGAGTGTTACTGCTTTCCAAAGGAAGGACAACTAGTGACCTGTCCCTCAGAAGCCTTCTGCCCAGGACAGACTGGTGGCCTTGGGCATGGCCTCGGCCTCCACGCAGCTCCCAGCAGCTGGCCGTCATGGACATTTTCTGGTCCGCGAGGTTCCTCCAGGTTCTGTTCCTCACCCTTCATGCCCTCTTCCTCTCTCCCTCTCCCCCCAGCCGGGAAGCCTTTTTGGTCTCACAGGTGGGATGCCTTCTTATCCTATTCATCTTGCTTCTCCAATCTCATCTACATAGGAGAGAACATTCTAGGCCTCTGGGCATAGACTTTTTTTTTTTAAGATTTTTTTTATTCATTTGAGACAGAGAGAGAGAGAGAGCACGAGCAGGGGGAGAGGCAGAGGGAGAGGGAGAGGGAAAAGCAGACTCCCCGCTAAGCCAGGAACCTGATGCGGGGCTTGATCCCAGGACCCTGAGATCATGACCTGAGCCGAAGGCAGACGCCCGACCATCTGAGCCACCTAGGCGCCCCTGGGGATAGACTTTTGACACTCAGTCTGTTGAGGCTATCCTGGTACAGACTGGGGGGGAGGGGAGCTTATAAACAACAGACATTTAATTCTCACCATCCTGCAGGCTGGAAGTCCAACGTCTAGCCGCCAGCACGGTTGTGTTCTGGTGAAGGCCTTCCTGGCTCATAGATGGCAGCGGTCTTGCTGTGTCCTCACAGGGTGGAGGGCGCAGGGAGCTCTGTGGGGCCTCCTTTATGAGAACACAAACCCCATTCGTGAATCCCATTTTGTAAGAAGCGCCACCTTCACGACCGAGGCACCTCCCAAAGGCCCCACCTCCTGACACCATTACCTTTGGCGGTTAGGATTTCAACATACGAATTTTGGGGGCCATGTTCAGAGCGTAGTTATGGCTCGCTCTCTTTCTGCATTTCTGCTCTGCCATTCGTTTATCAAAGCACTATCAGCAGGGTCGAGGGAAGTATTGGGCATGGTAAAAGCATGGGCATGGAATCAGGTGGAGGTGATGGCTAGACCCCACTGTGAATGTACCAAATGCCACCGAACTGTACAGTCTAGAAAAGTTCATTTTACGTGGTGTGGATTTCACCCCAATAAGAAAAAAGAAACAAAGGGCATTCATTAATAATTCAAAAACCGTATCAACCTGCATTACGGCTCAATCTCCGAGCCAGGTGCAGGGAGGGAACCCAGCACCTTTAAATCTATCCTTGCTAATTGCGGTGAGCCAGACTTCTGGCCATGGCAAACCGACTTTATGTGATTAATTTAGCAAATGTCATGGTCAAGAGGACAAGCTGTGGAGCATACTGAATGGAGTCGAGGCTCAGCTCTGCCACTTACGAGTTCTGTGACCTTGGCAAGATTTCTGATTAAAAAAAAAATTGTTCATTTATTATCAGCGGCCCGAGAGGGAATGCCTGAGTCTTCTCTCATGGCCTGTGTTTAACTTTCAACGTCTCATGAACTTTCCCCCTAGGAAATGGCAGATCTGACCACGAAATGTCCAAGAAGAAAGAGAGTAATCAGAAGTCGTAACATCCCCCACATGGTGCCAAATGTTAAAAAAAAAATGAACCACTGGCCGACTAAAAACGCTTCTGGGAGTCACAGATGCTGAAATTTTTTGTGCTTCGGTTTCTTTATTGGTGAATCGGGAGTGATAACCCGACCCGTCTTGGTGTGGGCGTGATGGGACGGGGGTGTTCGATGCCCAGACCAGCAGCTGTGAGCTTTGCTGTTCTTCTTGTAATTCTTATTACTATTAATTCACCTGCTGGTTCTGAGTGTGTTGGGGGAGGGCAGAAAATTGCTTGTTTTCTTACACGCTATAGACTCAGCTTTGAATAGCATGCCTGACCCTCGATACATAGTTCAGTGAGTAACTGAATGAATTATATTAATATTCAAAATCCAAAAAATTCTGTGCTTTTATCTCTGGAGTTTGAGGTTGAGCCACATCCTTCTGCTGTTCCAGTTCTCGAATTCTCTGTGAGCCCCTTGTGGTGCCCAGCAGAGCCCCCAGGAGGCTCCAAGAACACATTCGCTGAGTGAACGGCCACATCACCAACGCTCATTTGACTCCTTGAATACAGAAGATTTTGACGAGTGTTACTTTGTGGTTGGAGGGAAGTGTTTCCTGGGAGTTGAGCCTGGTGGCGTAGAGCCAGCGATGCTCTGGGCGAGTGCGGGGTGGGTGGAACCGGCCAGCTTTGTCTGAAGCAGCTCGAGGAAGCAAGCAGTTCTGATTTTGTCGTGGACCCATCCGCAGAGCTGGCAGAGCTGAAGAGCTGGACGGCTCATCATAACCCTTGCAGCGGGAGTCACTCTTTACACTGGGATCCCACGGAGCTCCGAGGGGCCGGCGTGGACCAGTGTCCGTGGCTGAGGCTGCAACAAACCCATGGCTCTGAGCATCTGAGGCCAGAGAACCTCCCAAGAAGATGAGGCTGGTGGCCCAGCAGGACCAGACTGGGGAAGCAGCCAGGGGTGGGGACACAGGCTGTCACCTTCCACTTGTTGACAACACTCTCTCCGGCTCCTCTTGCCATTTCCGTATGGAACTCTGACTTTGGCAGAACCCTACTTTTGTGCACAACTCAGTGGCCACCCTAATAGACCTCTCTCTTTACGGTGACCCATCTGTCACCCAGGAGAAGGATGATCTGACCTGCTGCCTGCCAGGGCCCCACCAGGTCAGTCTGGGCAGCCCCACCCTCATTTTCTGATCAGTAGGTCTTGTTTGCCCAATTATTTGAACAATTTAATTGCATGTTGCTTTTGCATGTCACAATGATGCTCTTATAAATTACCGGGTGCTGAAAGTAGAAGCAGGGTGGCTTAGAACAGAAATGTATTCTCACACAGGTTCAAAATCAAGGTGTCAGCAGGGCTATATTCCCTAGGAGGGCTCTAGCCGAGGATCCTTTCCTGCCTCTTCCAGCTTCTGGGGGCTCCGGCTTTCCTTAGCTCATGCCCACATCACTACACTCTCTGCCCCCACCCCCACCTTCACATGACCTTCTTCTGTGTGGAGCCCCATGTCTCAAATCTCCCCTCCTCTTACAAGGACACCCATCAACGGGTACAGGAGCCACCCACAACCCAGGATAAGCTCATCCCAAGGTCCTTAATTATACCCTCATGGACTCTGTTTCCAAGGAAGGTCAGATTCACAGGTCCTTGAGGACTTGGGCGCATCTTCATGGGGGACACCATCCGACCCACTCGAATCATCAAGGCCATGACACTGGTTGCCGAGGATGAGAAAAGCACTTGAACTCATTTGTCTTTCAGTGTCCGGCAGGCAGCTGGGGGTTCTATGAACTGAACAAGGCAGAACCAGGTACCTTATAGGTACCTGGTTGGGAAGAGCAGGTCAACTATTTCCATTTAGGATTATGCTGGTGACTTTTGTCCCCTACTGGGGTCTTCCAACCTTCACTGTCCTATTTATGAGCTTACACACATCTTTACAGAGAAATGTCTAACGTGCCAGCTCTAGGCTCCCTGCTGGAGACTGGGTGG
Source organism: Leptonychotes weddellii (assembly GCF_054177405.1). Classification (NCBI taxonomy): domain Eukaryota; kingdom Metazoa; phylum Chordata; class Mammalia; order Carnivora; family Phocidae; genus Leptonychotes; species Leptonychotes weddellii. Next base: position 3,214,732 of record NC_138373.1, on the reverse strand, counting down.
TTGGAGGCCCCATCAGCTGGCAGGTGAAGTTGGGTGGGGGAAGGGGAAGGTTGGATTGCACCCGGTGCCTAGAAGTGCGTGTCGAGGCCCTGTGTGCAGTAGGCAGGCACTTTTTTTTTTTTTTTAAGATTTTTATATTTATTTGACAGAGAGAGTACAAGTAGGCAGAGCGGCAGGCAGAGGGAGAGAAGCAGGCTCTCCGCTGAGCAGGGAGCCCGACGCAGGGCTCGATCCCAGGACCCTGAGATCATGACCTGAGCCAAAGGCAGACGCTCAACCACCGAGCCACCCAGGTGCCCCAGGCACTAAACTCTTAGTGATGACTCTGAGTGTGATATGAAAAATGCAGCCGCACCAGGAGATCCAGGATTTCTATCATCCACACGTGGGACACCATCTGGTAGGAATGAAGGGATGGTAGAGGATATGTATCTAGAAATGAGAGGGAGCATGGGGGACAGATGTTGTAAGAAGAGATATTTATCCATTCCCTCCTTTAGCTAAAAAGTTGTTAGGAAGCAAGAAGTTCCTTCGTTCCCTCACCTGCTTCTAAATCAGACTGATTTTCCTTTTAATACTTTGTTTTTTGGTGGGAGAGGGGCAGAGGGGGAGAGACAGAGAGAATCCCAAGCAGGGTCCACCCCCAGCATAGAACCCGATATGGGGCTCGATCTCATGACCCTGAGATCATGACCTGAGCCGAAATCAAGAGTCGGATGCTTAACCACCTGAGCTGCCCAGGTGCTCCCAGACTGACATTTAGTCAGCAAAAGTTTTGATTCTTTATGATAACATCATTCATTAAGGAAGGCCTAATGTGGTTCTCTAGGGATGGCCCCTATCTGCCATTGAAATTTTTTTTTTTAAGATTTTATTTATTTATTTGACAGAGAGAGACACAGAGAGAGAGGGAACACAAGCAGGGGGAATGGGAGAGGGAGAAGCAGGCTTCCCGCGGAGCAGAAAGCCCGATGTGGGGCTCGATCCCAGAACGCTGGGATCATGACCTGAGCCGAAGGCAGACGCCTAACGACTGAGCCACCCAGGCGCCCCTGCCATTGAAATTTAACCCCTTTGCATTTCATTTGGGATTTGGAAGCCTGGATAGTTCATAAGGTACCTGGTTCTGCCTTGTTCAGTTTGGATTTACTGTTTGATGCAGCAACAGAGAGTGTGGGCTGCAAATCCCGGCTCTCACCCCTCATGCCCTGCATAAGACGTCTAAAAATTCTTCATCAAATATCAGATTCAGACATTCCTTCTCCATATTCAAGGGCAGTGACCTTGAGCAGGCCTGTCATCTGTTTTTGCAAGGCTTTACCGAAACCTCCGACTCCATAGAATATTTTTCAAGTTGTAAATCTAAAAATATGCGTAGTTTGAAAATACTACATTCTTTGCATCAAAACATTATCCATATTTATAATTAGCTTCCTATCTGCAATCGCTCCCACTTCCCTGAGACGCCCACAAACATTCTTATTTCCTAGAATCACACAGATGCACCGCACATTGTGTTTCCCACATTTTCCCCTTCTTTCTTCCTGTTTCTCTTATTATGGCCTCGATTCATTGGTTGGTTCTCGAATCTCTCACGAGTGAGCACATCATTGCTGCTTGTGGCCACGATGCTCTCTGAACATCCTTCTTTCTTCCTTCTACCTGTTCCCCCTTAAATAAGGCTCCTAAAACTGTTTTTCTAGACAGGCCTTGATGATTCTCTTTCCTGTACATTTTACTAACTGGCTCCCAGAGCCGTTCATGGTGAGGCGTTCATGGGGCCGGTCGTGGAGATTCCCAGAGAGATATTAAGGCCGCTTAGAATAAAAGACATATCCAATATGATTATGGGAAAAGAAAAATAAATCAAAGCTACAAAAAGGAACAATAAGCTCCTTCAAGGACTAAGTGACTGATTCAATTTTGAATCTGGCACCGGAAATCGTATTGGTCTGGGCAATAAGGGGAGCACATTGCCCGAATCACATTATTTAATGGGGAATAAAGCTGGCCTATTTGTAATTTTTCTGGTTTTTAAACTATAAAAGGACTTTCTTGGTGGTTGTCACACAAGGGACATTGAGCAACATAATGTGCAAGGCAGAGACGATCTTGACCAGAACGATTCCTGCCCCTCCCTCCCCCCCAGACCTGGGACATTCCCTCCTTGGGGATGCTGCTGTGTGACTCACCGAGAACAACCCCCATGGGACTGGACGGGGTGCCTGCCCGAGCAGAGAGGACGGAAGAGCCTGTTTCCTTGTGGGGCAGCACCAGCCGAGCTCCTGCATAGACACTGCTCTCCCTGCAGCCTCTGCAGTCCGTCTGCGCTGCGCGGGGCGGGTTCCCAGCTGACTGCTCCCTGGAGCCACTCTGGGTTCCTGATGATAAGACGAGCTCATTAATTATACCTGGGAAAGCAGCAGCAGGTGGGTTTCTCCACACACCTTATCCTGCTTTCTGTGTCATGCAGCCTTACAACTCTGGCTTCACCGCTTGGCCCCAAATCACTACCTGGCCCCAAGGAGGTCATCAGAAATGCTGTAGGAGCTGCCCGCGGCACATCAGTGAACCCCACGGCTCGCCTTTGTTTACCTGTCCGTGGATCCCAGGGCTTTCCCTTTCTTGGTTTCTTCCTTCGCCTTGGTAGAGGGCACCTTATTTGTTTTTTTTCCCCTCCCCAGCTTTCTTGAGATGCAATTTACAAATAAGGTTGTGAAAGTGAAAGGTGTACAACGTGACAATTCGATGTATGTCTATGTTGCGAAACGCTTCCCACAAGAAGGTTGGTTAACACATCCTTCACCTTACAGTATCTGGAGCTTTCTGAGAAGTGATGCATAGGAGTAAGTGTTTTTTTTTTTTTTCTTTTAAGAACTTGCATGCCTGAATATAATTCTGCTTGATGGATAGTTTAAGCATAGAATTCTAGGCAGGCCAGAATTTTCTCTCTGAATTTGAAGACACAGACTCTTGCTGTGAAGGTATTTTTTAGATGTGATTCACCTTTATATCAGTAGTTTGAATAAAGCATCTTACTTTCCACAATGTGGGGGGGCCTCATCCAGCCAGTTGACCACAAACTAGGCACGGCAGCTTAGCCAAGTTGACCCATAAAATTAACCATCCCAGGAACAAAAAGACATTTCCCCCTGCCTTTTCACTGAGAAGAGAATTCCCCTAAATGTTGGAAGAATCAACACCTCTGCCTCTTTTTGGAACTGTGCTGGGCTACCATCAGAGAAGTGTTGTTTGAGCTCCGCTTTTTGCTTCTTATGGTTGTAGATCGCAGCTTAGTTTCATCGTAAAAATGCTCCTCCTCGGGAGGAAGGGCTTAGGTTTGAGACTTCCCAGAAGTAGTGTCACAGACCCCACCCAGCACGTGGCCCCGTCTACCTGAGGGCTCTATTGCTTGCTGTTAGGAGCACCTGTGGCCTGCAGCACCTGGGGCAGCCCTGCCCCCAGGCTGATTCAACCCAGGACTTGATGTTCTAGCTTGTGAGCATCAAGAAGAGGCTTTTGTTTCTGGCGGGTGCAGATTCCCAGGAAGGCATCATCGTACTTGGTAGGAGGAGAAGAGCATCAGGGGGGTCCACGCTAGTGGTCCATTAAGCTGTGTACCCTAGAGTCAGACTTTTCTGTTCACAGCACAAGCTCTGGGTAGTCTTCTGTTTTGCTGGATAGCTCTGGAACTTCAGTTTACTGGGCAGCTCAAATTCACCTTTGGGGAATGCGCACATACTTGAATTCTCTCAGGAATTGCCAACCCCCTGCAGTTATTTCCAACCTCTAACTCTCCCTTTGCTAATGGCGACATCTCTGGGGATTTGAGAGGCTGACCCAGAGCTCTCTGCCGTACTTCTCTACCTTCAAAGGAAGCCCCTTCTGGGTGAATTGAACACGGAAGGGAGAGGGTGTTTGTCTATCAACTTCAGATTTTAACCTTTGAACGAGTTGTGTGTGTGTGTTTATACAAAGGCAGAATCACTTATCACTAGAAATCACTAGAAATCACTAGAAAAGAGATGCCTTTGACAATATTATTATTTTTTGAAGATTTTATTTATTAGAGAGAGAGTGTGCAAGAGCAGAGGGGAGGGGCAGAGGGAGAAGCAGACTCCCCCGCTGAGCAGGGAACCCCATGTGGGACTCGATCCCAGGACCCCGGGATCATGACCTGAGCCGAAGGCAGACACTTAACTGACTAAGCCACCCAGGTGCCCCAAATATTATTGAGAAATTAATGCAACTGAATGGAACGCACTAGCCAATACACAGATTGATATTGGTCCGTGTTGATCCAGCTCTGATGGCTTGTCCGAGGCCCAGCCCCTGGACAGAAGGTTAGGAGCTCACGTCCAGAAGGCCAACAGGCAGAGTCCACGTGCAGGCTGCTCTCTGCCTCCGATTTCCTTTCCCCCAGACCTGAGGCTTGTTTCTCCGATCCCTCTCCTCCCCGCTGAGACCCTTGGTGCCCAATTACTGTGTAAGAACTCCTGGATGTTTTCCCTCCGAAAAAGCAATAATTTCCTTTCCACTTTTCCCAGATCAACGCCTTAGGAGATGTACCCAAGATCCACATTTCTGGGACCCTGTTTTGCACAGTTAAAATATCAAAACCACAGCTGAAACTCAGTGATGGGAAGTTTTGTTGTTTTTGTTAAGTGACAGAAGTGAAAACTTAGAGCAAGTGGTTGTTTTGTTTTGTTTTTAGTAGGCTCCACACCTCGTGTGTCACCCACGGGGCTTGATCTCATGACCCTGAGATCATGACCTGAGATCAAGAGTCGGACGCCCAACTGACTGAGCCACCCAGGTGCTGCACAGGGCAAGTGTTTTAATTGCTCTGTCCTTTGTGGACTGGTGGCATGGTCCACGTAGAGCTGGACGACTGGAAGGTGAGTCCACCTTGTCATTCACTCATTCATCTCTCATTTATTCACTCAACAGACATGCTTTAGACTTATGTAAATCTGCTAAACTAGAAGAGGTCTCTAGTGTCTTAATTTCCTAAATGCACTGGCATTTCAGTAGGTCTCATGAGATCAATGAACAGGATGCTGGCTGGGGGTTCAGACTTTCCCTCAGTGCCGCTTCCCACGTGTCCTGAGCTAATAATTCAGGGGCTTCTGAGACTTAGAGACACCACAGGCACAAGCCAGACATGTCAGACAGACGGAGGCCACGCAGTCCTCACAGACAGGGTGAGATGTTTAGTACCTACGATACTCGGAGAGAATTCAAGAGGGACTTGAAATTCTGTTTCAATATTTCCTCTGTTTTCTCTCCTTTCTGGTAAGACACCTGTGAACAAGAACTTCCCTCTGACTGCCAGTGAGATAGTAAGCTGCATTTCACGCCATTCTGAAGCATTTTTGTCCCCGTTAGAAGTAGGGCTCTGGACCTTTAGATTAGTAATAGGCTTATTTTTCTTGACAGGTTTTTGTGATTTTGACGAGAAATGTTTTAGGAAGTATGGTAGGATGTGGGGGTGAGTATTCTGGAAACTTCCATTGGATAGGCTTGTTAGGATGAGGCACCCTTGGTGTGGACAGTCTCAGTCGAGAGCCCCTTGGGACGCAGCCCTCTCTAATAAAGCTTCTGGAGCCTCTGCTTCCTGGGATCCATGTGTCACCTGGCGTGCATCTGTGTCCAGGAGTGTGTGTGTCCAGGGGTGTGTATGGACAAGTCCAGGTGTGTGTGTGTGTGTGTGTGTGTGTGTTGCTCTGTTGGGAGGCTGAGGATTACTGCCGCCATGAGGCGGTGCTGGTTGCGAGGCAGACTCTCCCTGGGTTCATCAGCCAGCTCTGCCACCTAAAAGCTGGGGGATCTAGGTATTCAACCCTGGGGAGCCTCAGTTTCCCCATCCGTGATGCAGGGGTGACAAGAGCACCTACCTGGACATGTGTTGGGAGGATTGAGGGCGTCAATGCGGATGGTGCTCTGACAGGACTCCAGGCACAAGGCGAAGCACCGACGTTGCTGGCCGTGGTCACGGAGATCCACGCTTCCTGAGCAGGCGCTCATGGGCTACAGAAGGGACAGAAGTCATCCTGTTTAGCACAGAGCAGTTCGCTGAATGACTCAGTCACTGGATTCCCGAGGATACTTTCTGAGGTTTCAGTTTGTTCCCCACCCCCGCCTCTGCTGTGAAGAAGTGGGTGTTCCTGTAAACACACTTTACTCTTTTATATCAGGACGTATGTCCTGCCTTGACACCTGCCCATCCCCTGCACTGTCCTTTCTTTGTCCTACACCACTGCTCCCATTCTGTGGGCACAGTGGCGCTCTGGTGGGCTTTCCCGTAGGACCACTTTATTGTTTTCTCAATTTTTTTTTTTAAGATTTTATTTATTTGACAGAGAGAGACACAGCGAGAGAGGGAACACAAGCAGGGGGAGTGGGAGAGGGAGAAGCAGGCTTCCCGCGGAGCAGGGAGCCCGATGTGGGGCTCGATCCTAGGACCCTGGGATCATGACCTGAGCCGAAGGCAGACGATTAACGACTGAGCCACCCAGGCACCCGTTTTCTCAATTTTTTAAAAAGATTTTATTTATTTATTTGAGAGAGACAGAGATCGTGAGAGGGGGAGGGAGAAGCAGACTCCCCGCTGAGCAGAGCCTGACACGGGACTCGATCCCAGGATCGTGGGATCGTGACCTGAGCGGAGGGCAGATATTTAACTGACTGAGCCACCCAAGCGCCCCTGTTTTCTCTATTTTTGTGGAGTTATGTCCCTGTCTCTAACAGATAAATGAGAGGAATATCCTGGGCCTTAGTGTCTTATGGTTTTGGCGAACTGACTTATCTTGAGTTAAGAGCCAGAAGGCAGCTCTGGGCCCAAACCCAGCTGCAGGTGTCGATGTGGTCATGGCCGTGGCCATAGTGGACCCTCCCTATTCCGGTGCCTTGCAAGAGGCTATCGTCATCGCGCCCCACGGCCGCGAGTGAGAACGTTGCAAGGGCTGGTACTAGTGACTAACTGGTCTGCTTACAGAGCGGTGTGACCTCTGCACTCTGCGTCCGTCTTGGCCCATCCTGGCTGCTGTAACAAGATACGACAGACAGGGCAGCCAAGACGCCACAGACATTTCTCTCTTCAGTCCTAGGGGCCAGACATCCAGGATCAAGGCTCCAGCAGGGTCGGTGTCTAGGGAGGCCGCTTTGGGGCTGACCATTCCCCAGGATGTCACGGGGCAGAAGTGGTGAGGGAGCTGGATGGCATTCTTCTATTGAATGACTGTTCTATGACTCATTTATAATTTTTTCCTACTGATGGACATTTAAATTGTTTCCACTTTTCTGCTCTGACCAACAATGTTGCAAAAAGCTCTGTTCCCACAGCTCCCGGTGGGAGCCTGCAAACATTTCGGGACTGCAGCTTGTATGTGTGCTTTACCAGACAGGTAATGCCGTGCGGCTCTCCAAAGCAGTCGTACCCATTTACAGACCCGGCACATTTTAGGGCCTTTTTCTATGAAACACTTGGTGCCGTCAGGCTTTGTGATTTGCCAGTTAGATGTGAGAAATGGTAGCTTGTTGCCAGCCGTGGGCTGAACTGGTCTGGACACCCAGGACAGCTGCTTGTAGCTTTCCTCAGCGCTGGGTTCAGGGACATCACAGTATTTGCTTGATATCGGCCCTGATGGGATATTTGCACCATGGAAACTGGCAAACGCTGTGAATCAGGATTTTCCTCTTGGAGAGCCAGGTGATAAGCATTGGCCAGCACGGCACCGAGGTCCACTTTCCGCCCCGAACCCCGTCTTCTTAACTCCCAGGCTATCAGAAGATGGAGGAGACTCCCCCTGTTGGTGGCGGCTGTCATTGTCACGGAATTGCACACGGTCGCGGCCACACCGCTGTTCCCAGCCAAAGGGGACACCAGTGAGAGGTTCTTTTGGAAGCAAATTTAAAAACCGCTCTAGACTGCAATGGTCTCTTTATTGAAAGGATATGCAAACACATATTAAAATACATTACTACCCCCGTTCTTAGAATCCTTTACTAGCGAACTCTTTTGCAGCTTTATTTCTCTCACTTAACAATATTTTTGGGAATTTGTTGTACAGGATATGCCATAATCTGCTTCATGCCTTTTTACAGGTACCGAATATCCATTTTATGAATATACCACAGCTAATCAGTCCTCGACTGATGGGCATTTGGAGTGTTATCATCTTTTGCTTATATAAAAAATGCTACAGTACATAGATTAATGCATAAGCCATTTTACATTTTTGCTAAGGTGTAGTAAGGATAGATTCTTGGGTGTAGAGCTTCTGGGTAACATAGAGAACACTCTTTTTTGGGAAACGGCTTTATTGAAGTATAATTTATATGCCATAAAATTCAACCACTGTTATGTGTAGGTTTCATGATTTTTATTAAATTTATACATTCTGCACCCATCATTGTTATCTGGTCTTAGAACAATTCTGTCACCCCCCAGATTTTCTTGTACCCATTCCTAACTTCAGAGTCAGACAATTATTATTATTATTATTTTTTAAAGATTTTATTTATTTGACAGAGAGAGAGGGAACACAAGCAGGGGGAGTGGGAGAGGGAGAAGCAGGCTTCCCGCTGAGCAGGGAGCCCGATGCGGGGCTCGATCCCAGGACCCTGGGATCATGACCTGAGCCGAAGGCAGACGCTTAACGACTGAGCCACCCAGGCGCCCCTGAGTCAGACAATTATTGATCTGCTTACCATCTCTGAAGCTCTATCCTTTCTAGAAATTTCCTATACATGAAATTATACAATATGTTGTTGACTTTTGTCTTGAGCTTCTTTCATTTAGCATAATGCTTCTGAGTTACGTCTGTGCTGTTTAATGTATCACTAGTATTTTCCTTTCTATTATTGGGTCATATTCCACTGTGTGGGTATATCACATTTTGCTTATCTGGACACTGATGGACACTCGGCTTGTCTCCAGCTTGGGGCTATTATGAATAACGGTGCCATGAACATTCAGGTACGAGTCTTTGGGTGGACATATGTTTTCATTTCTCTTGGGTAGAGAGGTAGGAGTGAGATTGCTGGCTTATAAAGTAAGTGTAAGCTTAACATTTCAAGGAACTGCCAAGTGTTTTCTGGTTTTACATTCGTACTGACAGCGTGTGAGAGTTGCCATCCCTCTGAGTCCTTGCCACCTGACGGTCCTTTGGATTATAGCTGTTCTAGCAGATGTAATGGGATCCCGCAGTGGTTTTAATTTGCATCCCCTAATGACTAAGGATACCAAGCATTTTTTCTTGCGCTTATTAACTATTTGTGTAACTTCTCGGTGAAATGTCTTTTCAAGAGCTTCACTCATTTTTAATTGGGTTCTTTGTCTTCTTCCTATTGAGTTACAGAGGTTCCTTATATATTCTGGATACAAGTTTATTATCAGATACACGATTTGAAAATACCTCATCTTAGCCTGTGGCTTGTCTTTTTGTTTTCTTTTTTTTTTTTTAAAGATTTTTTTTATTTATTTATTTTGAGAGAGAGAATGAGAGACAGAGAGCATGAGAGGGAGGAGGGTCAGAGGGACAAGCAGACTCCCTGCCGAGCAGGGAGCCCGACGCGGGACTCGATCCCAGGACCCTGGGATCGTGACCTGAGCCGAAGGCAGACGCTTAACCGACTGAGTCACCTGGTGCCCTTAGATGTGTAATTCTTTGACTGTTGAATTTGAATAGCATTTTTTTTTAAAGATTTTATTTATTTATTTGACAGAGAGAGAGATAGCGAGAGCAGGAACACAAGCAGGGGGGA
>NC_138373.1:3182726-3204464 GCF_054177405.1 Leptonychotes weddellii | reverse complement strand
TGTCTTTCCATGGAGCCTTCCTGAGAACCTCGAGACACCTAAAATTGCGGTGACACCAGCCCAGGAGCCTCTGCTACGCTTATGACATAGGGAGGTAGGAGATGCACCTTGAAGTCACGAAGTGTGCGTGTTTATGGCCAGTATAATCCCTTTTGAATTACATTCCGTCTCCAAATATTTGGGTCTTTGCTCTCTGCCCTGGGTGGCTGAGAAACTGCCTGGTTACCATCAACCTTCACGCGCCCTCCCCACAACAGTCCTGGCCTATTCTGGAACTCTTCATCTTGCAAAACTGGAGCTCTGCCCCCATTAAAGCCTGACTCCCCCTCCCCATCCCCGGCCCTGAGACCCACCTTTCACTCTGTCTCTGTGCACTTGACTACTCTGAATGAAGGGGACGCTCTGTAATAGCATCACACAGCATTTGTCTTTCTGGGACTGACATTTCGTTTAACACAGTTTCCTCAAGGTTCATCCGTGTTGGAGCAGGTGTCGGAATTCCCTTCCTTCTTGAGGCTGAGTGATATTCTTTTGTACGTACAGGCCAAATTTTGCTTATCCGTTCATTTGTCCACAGGCCCTGAGCTGCTTCCACCTTCGGCTATGGCAGGCACCGCTGCTGTGAACATGGATGTGCAAACACCTCTTCTGGACCAGGATTCCAACTCTTGTGGGTGAATATCCAGACGTGGGAAGGCTGGATCCTATGGTAATTCTATTGTTAACATTTTGAGGAAATACTATACTTTTTACATTCCCACCTGCAGAGCACAAGGGCTCCAGTTTCTCCACATCCTCGCCCAAACTGGTTATTTTCTGTGTGCCTTTCCCCCCCCCTTTGGCTAGAAGCCATCCCAATGGGTATGTTCCCCCCACTTTTGATAAGAGACTCATTTATCTCTGAGCCACTGGATTATAAAGATTGGCTCCAGATAATGATTTTTTTTTTTTTTTTTTTTTAATCACCAAGGACTTGACTGAGGTCAGTCAAGGCTTGGTTCTTTGAATAGCAACAAGTCAGTAAGGGTCGTTTCTGGATCCTCGAACACCAGGTGATATTATCATTACAGACCTTGCCAGGTGTGTTCTGTTTCACTGGTTGGACCTCTGACTCCTGCGGCTACTGAGCCCCATCTCTGTGAACACGCTCCCCCTCCTTCTGCAACAAGAGAACAGGGGAGCATATTGAACAGAGGGAGGATAAGAGAGAGCAGATGAAAGTTAGGGAAAAATGAACTTAGTTCTGAGCATTTCCACTGAAAGCTGGGAAAGGTCACTTTTCTGTCTCCCCCTTTCTCTTTCTGTGAGTGAAATTATATGAGTTCTTGGCTCCCTTTAATCGGGTGAGAGTGTTGGATATTCTTGATAAGCTCATGGGGCTGTTATAAGGATCAAATGAAATTGTAGATGAGCAAGCACTCAGGTTTGAAGTGCTACATCAATGTATGGGATTATTATTAATCTCCCATGGATCTCTTAATACAGGAAAAAAATAAGCCTCCTCCCACGGGGTGTCCCTGGCAAAGAGATGGCTGTGAGTCTCCTCACCGCCACCACAGCTCCCTTTCTCTGCTGGACCCAAAGTTCTGGCCCCGGAAATTTAATCGCCTTTGCTAATTATTTCCCATTATACTTCACTGCAATTGCAGGTTTCCGGTCTATTCTGAATCAGGTGCATGTATTTGTTTTGCTTGGCCCATAGAATGTTTAAAAATTATCTTATTTTGTTGGCAAACTACAGAAGTCAGGAGAATCCCCAGCCAAAAACCAAAAATCTAGGTTTCTGACTTTTTGGGAAATATGAGAAGACGGGGCCACCTCAGAATGGCTCTTTCTACCTGCTAACAAACGTCCTTTCCCCACCTGCCCGGCTCACTCTGGGGATTGGAACTGCAACTCTGATGTGAACCAAGAACCTGCATGAGGATGGTAAGTGTGAAACCCACCAACGATCTCTTTGGGGAATTTGTGAGCAACACTGAATGGATTTAGGGAATGTTTGATTTTGGGGTGTGTGTGGGTATATGTGTGTGTCCTCCAGGGGCCTGGATGGGGTCATTGTCCTTAGACAAACTTGAAGTGTAATCAGATAGGAGGATCCAGGATGATGAGAGGGTCCAGAAACCAGTGTATGACCTAAAATCCTGGGGTGATGCCAGCAAGGCGGTCGCATAAGACATTCCCCTACCCCCAACAACAATGCGGCATCAGGCCATGGACAAAAGTGTCTTTGTGGGAGCCCCCGGAATCCAGGTAGGAGACTGAAGCCTCGGCACAGTCCAAGACCAAGGAGAGGATTTTGAGAAGGAAGGGTTTGAATCCAGGCAGCTTGTTCGCCAACTGGTCTTGGCCACAGCCCCAGAAATAGCTCCATGCTCCTGAGAACTTGGCCACGTCCCGCCGGGCTTGGTCCTGTCATCGGCACCAGGTGCCGAGGGGCCTGGGAGGGGTCACGCCCACCCATGTGTGGGGTAGCAGGCACGCAGACCTCCGTACTGGCCGTGGACCTCAAAGTGGTTCGTGAACTGGCTCTAGCCCCTCTTGGCCACCATCTGGGGGCCCCTGGAGGGAAGCCCGCCAAACTTGGTCACACTGTAGATTCTGAAAGTACCCCTTTACTGGGCTCCAGAAATAGACAAAACAATCCTAAAATTCATATGGAACCACAAAAGAGCCCGAGCAGCAAAAGCAATCTTGAGGAAGAAGAATAAAGCCGGAGGCATCACGCTTTTGGTTTAAAACTATACCGAAAAGTTTTAGTAGTGAAACAGCATGGCACTGGCATAAAAACAGACACGTGGACTGATGGAGCCGAACTGAGAGCCCAGCAACAAACCCATGCGCATATGGTCAGCTAATTTTTGACAGGAAAGCCAAGAATACTGAATGGGGAAAGATGGTATTTTCAATAAATAGTGTTGGGAAAACTGGATATTCACATGCAAAAGACTGAAACTTGATCCCCATCTCACACCACTCCCAAGAATGAGCTCAAAATGGGTTAAAGACTTGAATGTAAAACCTAAAACTGTAAAAACTAAAAAGCTCCTGCATAGCAAAAGAAACACTCAACAGAAAGGAAAGGGAACCTTCAGGATGGGAGAAATTGCAAACCATATATCTGACAAAGGGTTAATGTCCAAAATATATAAAGAACTCACACAACTAATAGCAAAATAATCATAACAGTAATAATCTAATTAAATAAAACATGGACAAAGGACCTGAACAGACGTTTTTCCAAAAAAGACATACAAATGACCAACAGGTACACAAAAAGGTGCTCAACGTCACTCATCATCAGGGAAATGCAAATCAAAACCACAGTGAGGTGACCTCACACCTGTTGGAATGGGTGTCATCAGAAAGGCAAGAGGTAACAAGTGTCCACAAGGATGTGGAGAAAAGGGAACCCTCGTGCACTGCTGGAGGGAAGGTAAATTGGTGCAGCCACGATTCCTCAAAAAATTAACACCAGAACTACCACATGATCCATCAATCCCACTTCTGGGTACATATCAGAAGGAAATGAAAGCACTATCTCAAAGAGATGTCTGCACCTCCATGTTCATTTTAGCATTATTCACAATAGCCAAGACATGGAAACAACCTAAATGTTCATCAATGGATAACTGCATAAAGAAAATGTGGTGTATATACAACAGAATATGATTCAGCCTTAAAAAAGAAGAAAATCCTGCTATTTGTGACATGGATGGACTTGAGGGCATTATGCTAAATGAAATAAGTCAGACAGAGAAAGACAAATATGATATGATCTCACATGTGGAATAAAAAAAAAAAGAGTCAAACTCATAGAAACAGAGAGTAGAATGGCGGTGATCAGGGCTGGGGGTTGGGGGAAATGGGCAGATGTTGGCCAAAGGGCACAAACTTCCAATGATAAGATGGAAAAATTCTGGGGATGTCATATTCAGCATGGTGACTGTAGTTAACAGTGTGTTATTACACAGTCGCAAGTTGCTAAGAGAGTAGATCGTAAATGTTCTCACCCCAAAAATGAAATTGTCATGATGTGATGGATATGTTAACTAACCTGGTTGTGGGGATCATTTTGTATTATGATATTCAGACTTTCGAGGTTGTTGGCCCATTGTCTTCTAGCACCATTGTTGACAATGAGAAGGTAGAATCCAATTTGATGTTTATTCCTTTGTAGGCAATCTGTTTTCTCCTTCTGCTTTTTATTTATTTTTTTGCCTGCTTTGTAATCTTTTAGGACTTTCCCCTTCATCCTTGATGTTGTGAAATTTCCCAGTGGTGCTCTGTAGGTGCTTATGTGTTTCATGCATTCTGACCAACTTTCAGGGAACTCACTCAACCCCAATACTTGTGTCTTTATTTAACTCTGGATGATTTTATTATTAATTTTTTTCTCCTTCATTCCCACAATTCTCTACATATGAAATTCATATTTGGTGGCTCTTGGAGTGGTTTGATTATTCAGGACGTAATTCATTTGTAGCTGCATCAATCTACTGGTCATCTGCTCTGCTGAGTTTAAAATCTTTAATATCGTATTTTAAACTTCTTCGACTCGTAACTGGTCCTTTTATAAAATTCATGGCCCCCCACCCCACGCCGCCCTGCACACACATATCTGCTTTACTCTCACCAGCCACTGCTTTATCTGGGGCAACAAAATACTTTATGAAAAAACAGAAACCTTTTCATTGTCAGTTTCAGTATTTCAAATAGCTTGAAAATTATGTATTCGCAATTGACCTTCACCTTGGTCAAGTGGGGAAAGAGCTGAAGAAAGTAACACAGCCAGAAGTGCTACTGTTTTAAAAAAATTACTCCTGTCAAGGCTAACGTTACCAATCTTGAGATTCATTTTAAACTGAAGCAACCTGGGACTTACTCTATTCCCCAAAGAGGGACAAGTAAGCTAAATAGACATTGTCTAAAAAGCTTTAGGAACTCTGCCATTGCTATTCTGACTTGTCACACAGCTTTATCTGTACACCTAAATTTAGATTGTTCTTGTTATGAAACCAGGACATTCCGTTTTTGTTCAAAAAGGAATGACACAGAAGTCAGTTCAGCTGCTTTTAATTCCTAAAACAGATTTAAATTTAGTCGAGGAAATGAAGATGTTAATTACAGCATTATTTATAATAGCACACATTGGAAACAACCCAAGTGGTCAAAAAGAAGGCAAGCAGAAAATAGACCATGGTACATCCAATCAAAGTATATTATGTAGATATTAAACATGATAGCTACAAAGATTCAGTGGCAAGATGGGAAATACTTCTATAAGGTTAAATGAAAAACGGGACATAAAATTGCATGTGTATTACTGATATAATTATGCAAATGTAAATATACTTGAAAATAGGAAACTATAAAATAAATATAAAATATAAAAGAAAAGGTAACGAATTGGGATGCTTTTTTATGAGGGAATTATTTATTTATTTATTTATTTTTAAAGATTTTATTTTTAAGCAATCAACTCCACACCTAACATGCAACAACCCTGAGATCAAGAGTTGCATGCTCTACCAACTTAGCCAGCCAAGTGCCCCTTGTTTGTTTTTTAAAGCCAAAATTATGCCCTCCCTTCCGCTATGTTCATCTGTTTTGTTTCTTAAATTCCACATGAGTGAAATCATATGGTATTTGTCTTTCTTTGACTGACTTGTTTCGCTTCACATAATACCCTCTAGTTCCATCCATGCCATTGCAAATGGCAAGATTTCATTTTTTTGATGGCCGAGTAGTATTCCGTGTGTGTGTGTGTGTGTGTGTGTGTGTGTATCACATCTTCTTTATCCATTCATCTGTTGATGGACATTGGGCTCTTCCCATAATTTGACTATTGTGGACATTGCTGCTTTAGACATTGGGGTGCAGGTGCCCCTTTGGATCACTCCATTTGTATCTTCGGGGTATATCCCTAGTAGTGCAATTGCTGGGTCATAGGGTAGCTCTATTTCCAACATTTTGAGGAACCTTCATGCTGTTTTCCAGAGTGGCTGCACCAGCTTGCCTTCCCACCAACAGTGTAGGAGGGTTCCCCTTTCTCTGCATCCCCGCCAACATCTGTCGTTTCCTGACTTGCTAATTTTAGCCATTCTGACTGGCGTGAGGTGGTATCTCATTGTGGTTTTGATTTGTATTTCCTTGATGCCGAGTGATGTGGAGCATTTTTTCATGTCTGTTGGCCATTTGTATGTCTTCTTTGGAGAAATGTCTGTTCATGGCTTCTGCCCATTTCTTGACTGGATTATTTGTTTTTGGGTGTTGAGTTTGAGAAGTTCTTTATGGATTTTGGATACTAGTCCTTTATCTGATAAAACATTTGCAAATATCTTCTCCCATTCTGTGGGTTGTTTTTGGTTTTATTGACTCTTTCCTTTGCTGTGCAAAAAGCTTTTTATCCTGATGAAGTCCCAATAGTTCATTTTTGTTTTTGTCTCCCTTGCCTTTGGAGCTGTGTCTAGCAAGAAGTTGCTGCAGCCAAGATTGAAAAGGAGAGGTGAGTGGGGGAGAAGGGGTAATTGGGTACTGGACATTAAGGAGGGCACTTGATGTCATGAGCACTGGGTGTTATATGCAACTGATGAATCACTAAACTCTACCTCTGAAACTAATAATACACTATATGTTAATTGACTGATTTTAAAAAAGCCAAAATTTTGTAATCTGAGATTACTTTTAAAATACCACACTATTTAGGAGAATCTTTAGCAGAGATAGGGAATATGGTGAAGTCAGTGGGCAGCCAGGATTTCTGGGTTTTGCTCTGGGCCTGGAGCATCCCTGAACTGCGTTAGCTTTTGTGTTGCCTTTGGGCTATTTTTTGTTGTCTTTTCTCCCTCAGTAGATCGTATCCTGTGTGCTTTCTATACTTCAAAAAAATCTTCTAAGGTTCTAGTCTAGTACTATTACGTATTTATTTTCTTTAAAATAATATTTTCTGCTATTTTATGGGATTTGGAGTCAGAGGAAAGCGATGCTTAGTACATCATTTTGCTTTGTCTCTGTTGTTTATTTTTCGTGGACTCATCAGCGATTATAAAGGCAGCCTTGTTCACAGTCTTTGTTCTTCTAATGGTGATTCTCCCATAAATCTGTTTTTTCACCACGAAGCCTCATCAATTGTTTCTAGAAACTTAACCCACGAGGCTGGGCACAGAATAGTGTATGCTATTTATAACTAAACTGTAAGATTTTTTCAGTCTTTAATAATTTCTTTCTTCTTTGAGTTAAATAAACTTCATATTACTCATGGTATTGATTATAGAAGCTTGCTCTTTGCTCCGTGTAGCTTGGGCAGGAGGAAATGTGAAGCATTGATTACGTAACATCGCATTGAAAGTCACAACTCGTGGGCTCTGCTTTTGGCTGAGGCTCCAGCTTATGGACCAATTTAATCTTGCTGTGTCAAATTTTGTTTTACTTGACACGCATTTCATGATGGACCATCCCTTATGTCGCCCAGCCTGGACCTAGTCATTAAAAAAAAAACCCAGCACCAGTGGGTAAATATTTGTGGCTGACTGAACTGTGGGTTATTAAGATGGCAGTCCCATAGCTATCCACCTTTGAAAAGGTGGCTACTAGAAAATTTAAAATTGCATATGTAGGTTACATTTACATCTTGCATTATATTTACATTGGGCTGTGCTAAAATAGGGAATCCAGAAACAGAGCCATATGTATATGATTAAATAATTTTTTGACAGAGATGCCAAGGCAAGCCAGTGGGGAAAACAGTCTTCCCAACAAATGGCACTACAGTAATGGGATATCCGTGCACAAGATAAGCATCATACCACAGACGATATGAACTTGGAATGGATCACGGGCCTAAATGTGAAGGCTAAAACTACAAAGGTTCTAGAAGAATGCACAGAGCAGGGAAGAATTTTGAAAACAGGATATGAAAAGCAAATTAGGAAGTTTCAAAAAATTGATAAATTAGACTTTAGAAGACATTCAAAACTTCCTACTCGAAAACATCATTAACTAAACAACAGGGCAAGTCACATAATTGGAGGGGTTTTTTTTGTTTGTTTGTTTGCGATACTTGTAATATGCATATCTTACAAAGGACCTGAATTGTATAAACATTCTTACAACTCAATAAGAAGATTAATTGCCAAATTAAAAAAAAAATGTGCCACATATTTGAAAAGACAATTCACAAAAGGTAATATTATTGGAAGACAATTCTCCATGGAGTTTCTTATGTTCCTGCATGGTGTAGGCCTTCTGAACAAAGAACAGGCTTGAATAGCAAGCCTGTGCTGGAAGCTAAGGAGAATATGCCACCAGAGAAATTTAGAGAAATACCTCCCTGGTGAGGTCTCTGGATAGGAAAGATACAATCGCCTTCGTCTTCTTGAAATATTTGCTTACATTCCAGGGTAATGAATAATCTTTCTCTTCAGAGGCGAGGACAAGCAGCTATGCCAGCCGCCACATAAAAGGTCAGAGTCTTTTAATTTTAGGGTCCCGCGGTGCACCCCACTGTGCGTACAGGTAACATCTGGCCCTCCGTGCCTGGCCCTGCGGGGAACAGGGTGTGGGGAAACGGACGAGATGCTTGCTCTGTTTATCTGTTTGCTGTGAGTAATAAACCCTCCCTGTCTCTGCCCCAGGGGTCCTGTGTCCTTCTGTCAGGATGTGTATATAAAATTGCGGCAAATTAAGCAGTTAGCATATGCATGTAGGGTAAAATCCCAGGCCCTTCCCAGAGTCTGACTTCGCACTTCTGGCAATGAGGCTGGGATACAGACATGGCTTCTGGACGAGGCGGATGAGGGCCCCGAGGGAAGTTCATGAGAATCGGTACTTGACACACTGACCAACCTGTATGGTCGGCTGGGTGAAATGGTGTCCCCTCCATTTTGTTGCCCGTTAATAGGATGGTTTGGCGGTTGAGACAAGTAGCCCAGATGGTGCTTTTAGGTTTTCCCCTCTCCTCCAGGTAGAGGGGAAAGGGGTGTGTGTCCCAGAGCTGACAGAGGGCGTTGGGGGGACTGTCAGCGTTGGAAGATTGGCTGGTTGAGCCACCAGTGGTTGTCATGCTGCTCAAGCCTGGACACCAGAGACACTCTGTCCACCCTGCCCTCTGCCCCTCAGCCGCTTTCAGGATTCTGGGTTGGGGCGAGGTCTTCCTGTCCCAGAGCCTACAGGACTGCCTGAATATGCTGTGAGGAGAAGATCTCAACTTCTCTTTCTCTGTTGGATGTGGGTTCCCGGGTCACCGCCCTACATGGTCCCGTTGGGGAGGGGCCCTGGGCGTGGTGGGGGCGGGGCAAAGATACTGTGATGGTTTATTTTATGGATCACCTCGGAGGCTGCTTTTGGGTGAGATTACATTGCAAGTGGTGAACTCTGAGTAAGCAGACTGCCTTCCATAATGCAGGAGAGCTGTTTGTACAGAATTGCCGTGCATTAACCCCCTGCCATTCGCTGCCAGTGATGGGTCAGAGTCTTGCGGGAATGCCTAGCACCTCAGTGAAATCTTCAGCTGCTGGGGACAGAACAAGCATGAAGATCTTGCTAACTGCAGCCTCTGGGCTCCAAAGGGAGGCAGCCTCCCCCAGGAGAGTAGCCGCCCAGGTACCCTGTGGGGTTTTGGACTTGCAGTTTCGACACAGCTACTAGGTAACGTGACTTTTGAAAAGCAGCTATTCACGTGCCCCGAGCTCTTGTGGAAACTGAATGCCTGACCCCTAGGTGCCTGGGATTCTCTGGCTGATATTCCCGTTTTTGGGGAGTGGGTCAGTGGAACTCTATGATGGCCAGTGGAAGGGCCCTCAAGCCTTCCTGGTTCCGTGGACACGGAGCACTGAAGCTGCAGACAGCCTGGCCCCAGAGGTATCTCCGCTTTGTATGAGAAAGTGGAGGCTATCTGTGGGGGAAGCTCTGTCTCCCACTCCGTTGCCTGAAGCCAAGCATAAGTTGCTGGCTCTGCTGGGGTCCTTCATTCACAAAATTTCCCCTGAACACCCGGGCCCAGCTAAGCCGACACCCGACAGTGTCTGCTAGGGCGGTGCAGCCTGGGCGTGGGTGGTGTGGGCCGAGAACAGCCAGGCCTGCTCCACCAGCGAGGGCGGCTCAGACTCTCAGACCAGGGCAGACCAAGGACACCCCAACTTGGGGTCAGGAACCGTGGAAACAGAGCGTGATTGCTGACTGAACTGGCTTGATCCCTCCCGGAGGGACCGTGACAAAGGCCGTGACAGGGGAGGGACCAGATTCTTGCAGTGGATGGTAAGGTCTGCATTCACTGGGCATTTGCTGTGTTCTCCGACCAGACCCACGGCAAGCACGAGGCGGATGGGGCCTGAGACTTGTCTTCAATTTTTCACAAACAAAGCCATGTGGACACCCAAGGGCATGCCTCCCTGTGCACGAGAGGAGGTGCAGATCTAGAGAGACAGAGCTCTGGCCTGGGAGGGGATGAGAATTTAAAATGTTTATAGATGCAGATAAATTGCCTTCCAAAGCAGGATAGAAATGTTCTTTTTTTTCTCCCTTGTGCTTTTTAGTATAGGGTTTAAAATATATTTTACTAAAATACAGAGCATCTGGCTTATGTTTTATAATACTGTTTTTATTTGAAAAGCTCTAGGAGGTCTAGCACCTGATGCACTGCTTTTCACTCAGAAATATTTTCGGAGCACCTACTCTCAGCCGGGCGCTGTCCTAGATGTGAAAACGCAGCTGGGGGCAAAACAAAGCCCCTTTCCCTGGAGCTTCTGCCGGGAGGTGGTCGAGTCGGCAGCACCCAGCACGGCAGCAGCATAGGGTGGCGGGCGCCAGGAGAAGTAGAACAGAGCCGGAGGGTGGGGAGTGGAGGAGGGCAGGAGGCACATTTCCCTCTAATGTCGTGCCATTTGAGCAACAATCAAAAAGAAGCAGTCGATATCAGAGGATCAATAGATATTGACTGAGTGAATGTACACTGTATATAAAAAATCCCCCACTTAGAGCGGCACGTGTCCGGGAGATGCCGCATGACTGGCTCCAGCCTGTGGCCGCCGAGGGAGGGTCGTGGATTTGGACAGACCCCAGCCCCCGCCCGGACCAAACTGACAGCGTTTTCCAGACCAGGGAGCAACAGGGCTTGTTTTAACCAATGGTGCGCATACCCTTGGGCTCATTCTGTTCTACCCACAACAGAAGTTGTCCATTATCAATTAGCACTCCCCTGTCCAGACTCTAAACCTTGCACTTCTGCTCGGTGCTTTTCCTCATGGGCACACACTCCTGCTCTGCGTGTGAACAGGCTCTGCTCTGTACATTTTGTTTAAGCTCTGGCCGTCTTCGTTTTATGTTTTGGCGGAATCTGTTCTGATCGAAATAAAGATACAAAGAGTCAAAGATCTGAAAAGGCCAAAATTAATTTTTATTTATCTGCAAAGCCTTGCACGTGTGAGGATTAGCTTAATTTTGGTTTCTTTGTTGTCTGTGGCCTCTAGCTATTCTTCCTCACTGCCGCCGATCCCCGCTGAGACGCGGCAGCCCCGAGTCCTCACCGGGCGGTTGTTCCAAGAACGATGACCAGCGGCGGAAACCAACTCCCAAAAGCCTTTCCGAGCAGGTCTTCAACCCAATGCATGGCCAGAAAAACATCTCTGTGAAACTCAGGAAGCAAGAGACAGTTTGCTTTCTGTAGCAGACAAACTGCCAGACGTTTGCAGTGGGGCTTTCAGCTGCCCAGGTTTCTGGGGAATGTGGTTCTGGTGCTGACCCAGCATCTGCTCGGCGACTCTGGACGCCCAGGGTGTGGAAGCGCATGGAGCCGAGAGCTGAGCCATGACTCAGCAGCTTTTGCTCATGATGTTGAAGATGTCAGTTAGCGTAGTTACCACTTGAGGCACAAACTTTGTCTTCATGGTCTGCAGTATTATATTATGCCATTCAATAAAGATATAAATTGAACATGAAACATACTGTCAAATGCCTCATGTACTTCAAAGTGGAATTTATATACTATGCTGCTAATATAAATTAATACTGATGTGTTATGTTTATAATATAATGATATAATAGAATATAACAATATAATACAATATTCATAGGATGACTTGGTTGTTTGGTCATCTCAATCCTTGGAGGAATAGCTTTAAATCAGATAGAAAGAGCAGAAATCCAATTTGATTGTTAAATAGCTGGGATTTAATGCACCAAAACTTTGCTCACTAATGAGGTTGGAACTTTGCGTCTTGAGCCTAATGAGCACATAAATCGATGGTGATTCTGTTTAAAATGCGGAGTCTGGTTCGGAACGTCTGGGGTGGGCCCTGAGAACCTGCGTTTCTGACCAGTTCCCAGGGGGCCAGGTGCTGCTGGGCCGTGCACCGCATTCTGAGCAGCAGGGGCCTGGGGCCTCCCCGTGGACAGCCTGGAGACCCGGGTGTGCCGGCCATGAGTCCTGGGGGTTGAGATCTCTCTCTGCAGCAGACCCTGGGGGCAGTGGGAGCCCTTGCACGCCCCTCTTGAGCCAAGAGCAGCCCACACCTGTACTCAGCCGTTCTGTTTTTCTCCACGTGCCACACCAGGCTAAGAACTAGCTTTGAATTTAGAGACACGGGACCATACGTATCGTCACATTCTTTAGATTTCAAGGGACAGGAAACCACAATCCAAAATGATTTTGATGAAAAGGAGACACTGGTTCATGTATTTGGAACATCTGGGAATAGGCCTGGCTTTAAGCATTTAAGTGATGTTACTATAATGACACTACACTACTATCCTACACCCAGTGTTTCACTACATTCTCCTGGTTCCACTTACCCCCAGGAGGGGGTTGGCTCCCTCCACGTGTTCACGGACTCCCATCCTTCCCTGACAAGCCCCAGATGGCTGCGCCACGTCGGATGTTATGTCCTCCAAGTTCCAACCCAGAATCTTAGCAGTGTCTTGTACCTGACTGGCTCCTGTTGGGTCACAGGGGCCCATGCCTGTATGAATCACAATTGTCAGCAATTAAACTGTGATTGAGGGGCGCCTGGGTGGCTCAGTTGGTTAGGCGACTGCCTTCGGCTCAGGTCATGATCCTGGAGTCCCGGGATCGAGTCCCGCATCGGGTTCCCTGCTCAGCGGGGAGCCTGCTTCTCCCTCTGACCCTCCCCCCTCTCATGTACTCTCTCTCTCTTTCTCGCTCTCTCAAATAAATAAATAAATTTATTAAAAAAAAAACAAAACAAAAACTGTGATTGAATTGTGTCCTCCAAAGCGATGTTGAAGCTCTTACCCCCAGTAACTGTGAATGTGACCTTATTTGGAAATAGGGTCTTTGCAGATATAATTAGTCAAGACGAGGTCTTGAGTACGAATGGTGTCCTCATAGAAAGGAGATATTTGGGCACAGGGATAGAAAGCAGGGATGGGGGTGACGCCTCCACAAGCCAAAGAACACCCAAGACTGAGGGCAAACACCCAAAGCCGGGAGACAGGACAGAAGAGACCCTCCCTCACAGCTGCAGAGGACCCACCCTGCCACACCCTGCCCTTGGAAGCCCAGCCTCCAGACCGAGACAGGACATGCATGCGGGTTAAGCAACACAGTCTGTGGTCTTTGTTACGGGGGCCGTAGGAAATGAGTGCTGCAGGGTGGGGCCCACTGGCCTCTGCACGGTCTTCTGCTCTGTGCCCACCCCCACGACCACCGTGGGGCTGCCCTTCCTTCTCTCCTCTGCAGACTGCCCCGACTCCTTCAAGCGGCCCAGGGGAGAGAGGCCCACTGCACCGCTGATCCCCCAGCAGGAGCCTCTGGGGCCCAGGGGAGAGTTAAGAACCCAGGCAGCTGGGCCCCAGCCTGAGCGTCTGCTTCCCGGAGACCTGGCATGGGGCCCGAGCACGTGCACCCCTGACAAGTGCCCGGGCCACGTTGCCCCTGCCACTCTGAGGACCGTGCTTCGAGAAGCCCTGCCCGAGCCATTTGCGATGCTTAGCTCGTGTGATGGCTCAGACTTTCTGCTCTTCCATCTCAGCCGGCTAAGCCTCGGAGGGGAGCTGAGTTTAGTCAGCCTCGTTTAGAACACAATAGATGCGCAAATTGCCAGTTGGTGTCTAGATTTGGGAGGAAAAAGCTGAAAGCCTCTCTGCAGTTTGTGCGTCAGCAGACGGACCCTTTTACCCACGACATCTTTCCTTTCAACGTCCCCGGCTTTGTTCACGTTTATATACATCCTAACGTGCTTCACTGCGGTTCCCGAGAACCCGGCCTCATTTACAACGTTAGGAAGTAAAATTGCACTTGCTTTCCCCAGAGATTTAAAGTAAGCACTTACATCATCAGTGTAAGTGCTGTTGGACTTCAGCAGTCTGAGGGAAACAGGAACGCTGCTCCTCAGCTGGAGCCAGGTGCCAGCTCGACGGCCGCGCCCCTGCCGGCTGCCGGCCACCGGCCATCGCCACGCGTCTTCTCAAACGGAGGGATGACAGGCTCTGTCCTTCCTCAGCCCGTAGCACCCTGGCTGTACTCGGGGCAGGCAAGTCCCTTTGTGCCTCCGACCAGTGTTCTTTCCCTCTCCCGGCCGCTGGGACTAAGGGATGAAAGCTTGTCCCGACCGGGTGAGGGCCCGTCCTCTCCAAAGAACCTCGGAACAGAACAGGGCTTGGTCAACAAAACATCAAATCCGTGTTTTATTTACCCAAAAAGGACACCCAATGTACCATGCAGGCAGGGCTGTCTTCTCCTTCAGGCGGAACAGATGGCTACACAGGGATGCGCGGAAACACTGGCTGATCGGCAGAGAGGAAGTGGGGGTGAACACCTGTGCTCATGGAGGGTATGGCAGGCCCAATCACTGGTCACGATGCCTCACTTTCCGCGAATGCTCCCTTCTGTGGGCTTCCCGGCCCCACTGCTGTTGGGCATTTTCTCTGGCCAAAGGGGCGTTAGCAGGCATGACATGGCAGGAACCTGAAGTGTGCTGGTATGAATGTGCATACACTCTTGGCCTTGACTTCTACCTTGACAGAAGAAGAGCTTCCCCTAAATTGCGCCTGCCCTTTCATCTGGACCCCAAGCAAATACACATGGTGCACACTAGAGTCTGGATTCTAGAGGTGGACGGGAGAGAGGCCAGCCAGACTCAGAGACCCCTCGATGAGCCCAGCGTAGATCAAGAAACGTACACCATTTTTCTTTGCCACTGAGATTTTGTGCCCGTTCGTTACACAGCAACATCTGACTGGTACAAAGGCACCAATGGAGAGGTTGAGATGCAAAGTAACAAAATTCCATCACCTCAAATTTTCTTAGATCGGCCCTGCTCCCCTATCAGAAACCACAGATCCATGCATGGATTTTTCAAACACCAGACTCGTTTTTGCCTCCTTCATTATGATTTGCAGGATAATGATGTCATTAAATAGCTTTTAAAACTTTCACATTAGCCAAGTGATGGGATCATAACCAACACTTTGGCGAGATTTCAAAACTGAAGGGGAGTTGTGAGGTGGGTTCATTTGTAATAAAATGAAACGACTCAGAGGTTTTAGTTTTCAATTATAGAAGTTATAGTGCAAAGGCTCAGCTACGCAATTTAGTCCTTAGCGATTTTCACTAATACCTTCTCAGTACTTGACACCTAAATACCCAGTCAGTCGATGGCTGTCAGGGAGCTCTGCTCATGCGCAGGGCTGCGTGGAGCCAGGGGGAGGAACGGGAGCGAAAATGCTCCCCACTCTTCGGGAACTTGTAACTTAGAGTAAACCTGAGACGCTAAATAGATCAATTATTCATTTAAAATGCTGCAAGAGCTTTCACAATGGGCTCTTTAGGAACCTTCTTTTTATAAACCATTATAATGATTTGTGTTTATTTTAAATAACTTACGAAATATAAAAAGGCACAAAGAAAATACAGATTGCCAGTAATCCTAACATTCAAATAACCGTTAACATTTTGATGAATAATTTTGCATTTTTTTTCAACGCACATACTAGGTAATTTTGTACGTGCATTTCCTTTTTTTTTTTTTTTAAGGTATCATATTGCTTTTTTCACTTAATGTAACATGGCCAACTTTGCTGGTAACTACGATCTGTGGCATAATTTTAGTGGCTGCAAAGTGTTCCTTTGCAAGGATATGCCATGATTTGCTTCATCAGTTTTCTATCAATTTAGATTATTTTCTGATTTTCTGGTTATAAAGAGCAATGCTGTTAACATCCTCATACATCTGTGTATGTCCAATGGTCCCCTTATGACCTGAAGATAAATGGCCACGTGTGGAATTTTTAGGTCAAATGTAAGCTTTTTTGAATCAAGTCCTGGATATATTTGGGTACACTGACTCCCAAAGGCCCAGTTGTAAATGTCTTCTCTAAACAATGTGCATTATTTTGATTAGATGGTTATGTCACAATTCAAATACATAATGGATCTGAGTCTCTCTTCATGTCCAAGGCTGTTCAAGTTTGTAAGTTGGTTCTAAAAGATTGATGTCCTCCATCAAAAACTCTGAGTTTTGGTCCTTTCAGCTAACGTCCGTCAGTCCTTCCCTTCCCTGTTGTAAGCTCTGGCCCCCCAGGAGGGACAGACATACATATGCAGGGGGAGGGGCAGAGGCGCTACTGTGTCTCTCGTAAGACTTCGGCTCAAACTTGGTCTGCACACCTCAGGCGCCTCCTACCAGCCCACCAACCCGCGTTTTCAGCAAACCAGCACTGACCTCCTCTAACAGCTGGGAAATTCACAGGGCTGAAAACGAGCAGCCTGTAGACTCACACAGTTTCCACAGTTCCCTCATGGTTACGGCTGCTTGCTTCACCACTTTCGTCCCTGCCTTGTTTCTGTGGGTACGTAAGTGGTGTCATTCTGATCTCGTTTCTTCAGGTTTGGAATGGGAGGGTATCACAGGCAAATAAGGAACCCGTGAAGTGATTTACATGCACACTGGATTTCACAGAGCCTTGTAGGATCAACAGGTCTGGGAAGGAAGCACTTTTCCGCCCCGATGGGGAGGGCTTTCCACTGCGTTTCTGGATTATCCTTTCTTCCTAGGTCCCCTTCAGCCTCTGGTCCCCGAGTCCCATGTCTGACCCTGTGGAAAGCGAAGGCAACACAAAGAGAGACAGAATATAGGAAAAGAAGAGGTAAAGGCAGATGGAGGGTGTGACAAGTGGCTTCCTCCGGCCCTTCCAATGGACTAAGTCAAACCTGCTCTTCCCCGTGGCACCTGTGATTCCGTCTGCGGAATCGCAGGACATGGACCCCCTCCTCCGATCCAGGAGGTGTCCGTAGCAGCTGGGGGCTTTAGAGCTCGCTCTGGGGGCGGGGGAGGTTGCTCTCAGGTTTCCCACTCTGTCTCCTGTCTTTAAGAGGCACATCTAAGGCATAAGGCCCACAGAGGTTGAAAATAAAAGGATGGAGGAAAAGACTCATCGGTAATATACTCCTCAAAAGACCGCCATGCTCAGGTAAACAGCAGACAGGGTAGAGTTGAAGGCGAAATGCGTGATAAGGCACAGAGCCGGTCTCTGCATAATGGCCACAGGTTCCATTCAGCAAGAAGATATGGCCACTCGAAACGTGGAGCACCTAACAGAGCAGCCCCCCACGGAGGAGGCTAAGAATGGACAGAGCGGCAGGGGAAACGGACAAGTCCCCTTTTACAATGATTCCAATGACTGGAGGTTAATGAGACAAAAATAAGCAAGGACGTGGGAGAGCTGCACAGATCTCAGCACTGGCCTAGCGGACCCGCGTGGAATTCCACCTTCAGTGGCAGAGCCGTAGGAGAGCCGCCTCTCGTGCCCACGGGCGGCCAGCAGAGGTGGGAGGCCGCACGGTAGCCTCCACCAGGCCTACGGGATGGATGGCTTTCACACAGCCCACGTCCTCCGACCACATCGCTATTAAGTCAGAAGCTAACACAAAAAGACAAATTTAAAAATGCGCACTGGGGGCGCCTGGGTGGCTCAGTTGGTTGGGTGGCTGCCTTCGGCTCAGGTCATGATCCTGGAGTCCCGGGGTCGAGTCCCGCATCGGGCTCCCTGCTCAGAGAGGAGCCTGCTTCTCCCTCTGACCCTCCCCCCTCTCATGTACTCTCTCTCATTCTTGCTCTCTCAAATAAATAAATAAATCTTAAAAAAAATAAAAATTAAAAAAAAATAAAAAATGCGCACTGGTTGGGAATTTAGTAACACATGGCTAAGTAACTTGTGAATTAGAGAAGAAATCTGTTTGGAAGTATAAAAAGAGCCAGAAGTTGATTCTTTGGGGAGGAAAAAAAAAAACCACCCCAAACTAACCATTACAGACAAATTTCTGGCGAGACTGTTACAATGGTCATGTTATAAATGAAGAATTATAATTATGGATGAGGGCGAGATTTAAACAATGAAAGAATGCTATTAACAAATACAGCTGATTTGGGTTCTTCCGGGGTCCGTGCTTTATTAAGTCACCATGAACTCTGAGTTAGTGAACGCTGAAGCCCTGCTCCCTGAGGGAATTTGGCCTGCGTCGCTGCCAGGTTCTGGTCACAACATTTTCATCAGCCGATCAATACATCACCTTGTTTTATGTGTTATTTCTGTTTAAAGACACCTTATTTAATATATATTGTTGATTCATTAACAGCAAACCCGCAGCCAGCAGTACTATAACTCATGCCTGAATGAAGCTTAACTAACTTGCGTGTCTTCTCTGCAAACAGCCTCTAGGCACATAGGAACTCACGTTAGCCCTGTGCTTTGGGGACATTTTAAACAGAAAAGAGCTCAAAAATGCAAAAACCATGACACCCACTAGATGCAGGAAGGACGCTTATTTGTACTACGGGAACCGAGCTAGAGGTAGAGCGAGGGTTGGCTGGCTGGGCCACAGCCAAGAGCGTGTGCATTGTGTGAATCCCGTCTTTCACTGCTCTGCACGTGTCCGTGTCCTGCACACCCAAAGCTCTGCAGGAGTTTATTCTGACGTTACATGTAGGTTTTAGGGCACAGGCAAAGTTGGAAATTTGGAATCTGTGGCTAAGGAGGATCGACTCTATGGGCCAACAATTTTTTTTGAAGACAACTTTCTTTAGAGCAGTTTTAGGTTCACAGCGAAACTGAGAGGGAGATGCAGAGGTTTCTCATATGCTCCCTGCCCCACCTCCCAACACAGCCTCCCCATTCTCAACATCACTCACCAGGATGGCACATCTTTTACCGAGGATGGATCTGCACTGACGCATCATCATTGCCCATGGTCTGCTTTATGGTTCACCCTGGGTGGTGTACGTTCTGTGGGCTTGGACGAATGAACAATGATGTGTATCCATCACTGAATATAACACAGAGCATTTTCACTGCCCTAGAAATCCTCTGTGCTCTGCTTGTTTATCTCTCCCTCATCCCCCACCCAAGAAACCACTGATCTTTCTACTGTCTCCATAGTTCTGCCTTTTCCAGAATGTCACGGGGTTGGAATCATACAGGATGAAGCCTTCTCAGACTGGCTTCTTTTGCTTAAAAACATGCATTGAGGTTTCCTCCATCTCTTTTCATGGCTTGATAGCTCATTTCTCTTTTGTGTTGAAGAATATTCCACTGTCTGGATGGACCACAGTTTATCCATCACCTACTGAAGGACATCTTGGCTGCTTCCAAGTTTGGACAATTATGAATAAAGCTGCCATAAACATCTCTGAGCAGGCTTTCATAGGGACATAAATGTCCGATTCCTTTGGGTAAATTGCCAAGGAGCACCATTGCTGGATCCTCTAGTGAGGGCGTGTGTGGTTTTGTAAGAAACTGCCAGACTGTTTTCCACAGCAGCTGCACCATTTTGCAGGCCCACCAGCTGTGCGTGAGAGTTCCTCTTGCTCCACATCCTTGACAGCATTTGGAGTTGCCCATGTTCTGGATCTGGGCCGTTCTACTAGACGTGCAATGGAATCGCACTGTTGTTTTAACTTGCATTTCCCTGATGACACCCAGTGTGGAGCATCTTTTATATGCTTATTTGCCATCTGTAAATATTTTGCTGAGGTGTCTATTAAGATCCTTGACCAAGGTCCACTTTTATAAAGGTGAAGTAGAGCACAGAGCTGAGATGATCTGAAGAATTTAATCTAACTCCTGGACTCAGCTAGACTATAATCTTAACAAGGGCGAAAACTCGTGTTTTAGTCACTGCTGAATTTCTAGCCCGGAGAAGGGAGCTCATCACAGGACAGAAGCCCTATCTGCTGAGTAAGTCTTGATCATTAAGACATTTGTGGATTTGTTCAGGAGTCAGCAAATGTGGCCTGCAGGCCAACTGTGGTCCTCAGCTTGTCATTATAAATAAAGTTTTATTGGAATACGGACACACCCATTTATGTACACGTCATCTAAGGCTGCTTTTGCACTATGATGGTGGAGTTAAATATTGCCAATGAGACTGTCTGGCTCCAAAAGCGGAAGACTACTATCTGGCCCTTTACGGAAGTTGACGCAGCCTCGGATTATCTGTCAGGTCAGCCTGTTGCCCGAGGTGGGGCAGCACTCTGGAGAAGGGATGGGGCACCTATTTCGATTCCTCAACACTTCCTTTTACTTTATGTATCATTGGTTTAGACACACACGGTACCAAGGCTTCAGATTCTATGGACCGCTAGGGAGCCAGCGTCTCCTTCCTGGTGTTCAGTCTGGTAGGGTAGAAAGATATGTAAATACAGGTCCACTACCTTCACATGTAACTCTGAAATTCAAAAGTTCTGCACACTGAAAGTTTTTGGAACTCTTTTGGTTGCAAAACCTGCCCTGAACTGACGAGAGACTATTTATAATCATTATTTTCCCCACTTAGTCTGAATATTCATGTGTTTTCCTGCGGAAATATTAATGGATTTGATTACAGGGTGCTGCCCCGGAGCCTTCGGGGTTTTTAATGTAATACAGAACATACGCAGTGCATTATCTTTTGAAAGCTGCAAAGTTCTGAATTCCGAAACACATCTGGCCCAAGGGTTTCAGAGAAGGCACATGGGCCTCTAAGGGCAGCATGACACGCTATGGTTATAACCCAGTTGTAATCAGGGCTCAACTTCGAGCAGGAGGACAGTCCCCTGAAGGTGGGGCTTGGGGGGCACTCAGGGAAGTGCAGCACCTAGCAGCTGAGCTTGGGCTGTGAGCACAAGTGAGGAATTCAAAGCAGTTTGGGATGAGACAGAGGAAGGATGCGGCCGTTGTGCCAGAACGAAACTGCGGACTTTTCCTAGGACTTATTCACCCCCAAGCAACGTTGTGATGTTTATATTGCACTGGTGTTCTGCCCATGCTCCCTTTTGCAGGCAGCTAACCACACTTCAGAACAGGGTCTGTGAGGGTCTCCGTGCCCCGGAATGACAGAGAGCCCCCTCCCTTGCTCCTGACGTCACTAGCCCGGGAGTCAGTGCGGGCAGCGTGTCCGGGGCTGAGCTGGAGCTGCGGGCGGGCAGACAGGGAGAGCGAGAGCCCAGCACCGCAGTCTTCGCCCCGTCCCACCCCACCGCGAAGGGGGGCCTCGTTGGATGCTCAGAGGGGCCGAGATACTGGCTGAGCCGGATGAACGGCAGACTTGGAGTGTGTTGGAGAAGCAGGATGACAGGAAAACAAGATGGAACCAGAAAACCAATGAGATCATCCACTAATGTTTGGTGCTGGTTTTTCCTTCTTGTGGGTGCCAGTCTTTTTTTCTTTTTCTCTTCTCACTTGGGACCAAATTACGCTTTCAAAAGCTAGTCATTTTTTATGGACTGATTGAATGACTTCATTCTT
>NC_138373.1:3079319-3182226 GCF_054177405.1 Leptonychotes weddellii | reverse complement strand
GTTTCTGGGGTGCCCCGAGAAGCGCAGAATACAAGTTACTATCATGAAATATAATCTAGTTAGAACAAATTGCCCAGGCATGAAGGTGAATTAGCTACAGAGATGCCGACTGGCGGGGAACTGCCTGATTTGGTGATTGCCATCTGCTCAATTATCAGGGCGATAATTATTTGAAATGACCTTTCAGCCCATCTCTAGGAGAGCACAAGAGTAAATATAGTCCCTGATCCATTAACTGTTTTTTTTTTCTTCTAACTTTTGTGTCTTAGCTCAGATCGAACGCAGGGAATTCAGAACAAATGGGCAGACTGGATGGGGACACATGGGTGCTTGCAAGAGGTGGAGAAGTTGGCAACTGCACCCCAACGGCATTCCCCAGATGGGAGGTTCTGACCGAGGGGGACAAAGGAGAAAAGAATCCAAGAAGGTATCGTGACAGAGGGAAGAGAGAGGAAGCCACATTCCTGCCTTGTGAAAGTTGCTCTCTACTCCAGAGCCCCTCACCTCTTGCACCTATCACCTCCATTGGTGGCCTCTGGGGACCTTCTTGGAGGCCCAATCTGCCAACATGGGTGCCTTCGCTAACCTCTCCCAAGTCTCCCTCCAGTGTTTCCAAGATGCCACCCTGCAAGCTGCCAGGGAAACAGTGTTGCGGCAGAAGCAGGTGTGATCCCCTCCAGGCTTGCAGCGTAGAGAAGCACACAGAGAAAGCCGTTGTAAACCATGAATAAATCGTGTAATTACAGACTGTGAACGACTATGAAGGAGAAAAGGCAGTGAAACAGACCAGCAGATGGAAAACGCCTTATGTGAGAGCTGAGGGTGGGTTTCTCAAGCCAAGACCTGGGGGAGAAGGAGCTCATCTTGTAGAGGAAAGATGGTTCTGAGCAGGGGGAGAAGCAGCTGCAAAGGTCCTGTGGCAGATTGCCACCGGATGTGTTCTGGAAACTTAAAGACAGAAGCAAATGTGGCTGCAGAGACATTTCTTAGGTGATGGATTCATCCAGAATATATTTCTTCAGTGGTCATTAAGTTCCCTGAGCATATAGGTTGTATTCAGTAATTTTCTGGAATTCCTCAAATTGCTAAAGCAAAAAGAGCACAGAGTGGCAGTGAGGAAATATTCATGGGAAGGAGCTGTCAGCACCTTCCAGAACTTGGGGTGCGTGGCTTGGAAGCCTGACAAGCCCACCTTTGGCTTTTCCTGTGGGTGAATTATTTTTCTTATTCCCATGTTGGGAAGAGAAAGAAGTAAATTAATAACCCCTACAAGAGCATGTCCAGGCCTCACGGTTTACATTTAAAGATTTAACATCACCCATTCGTAACATCTTCATTAATTTATGAGGTTATAGTGCTGTTAGTTACGTAAAACTCTTGTAGAGACATTGTAGGATGGGAATAAATATGAAAATAATTACAATGATCGTGTCTTCTGAGCTTGGGGTCGGTGAAAATAAACCATCAACTGTTTTGGGCGATTTGCTCGACCGACCGCAAACTGCTGCTTTGTTGTTAATAAGTTCGGTAATGGAAAGCTTTGGAGGCGTCAGGAATAAAACATAGCACTTGGAAGAGAATTTCATATGAATTAATGACATCATGCTGGAGGTGGCGAAGCGATCGATAAACACACAATATATACAGTAGCCAGGGCCAGTCTAACGCTGTGTCAGAAGCGGGGCTCCACAGGCAGACCCAACCCCTGCTCCGCCGTTCGTGGCTGGCTGACCTTCGGAAGTCACTCAAAGTCTCCGTGCCTCAGTTTCTTCACTGACGAGGGGACGGCTTCAGTACTACCCACCCCCACGGAGTGATGGGGCCTGTTGGCCAAATCCGACCTGAACACCTGTAGAGGCTGTGAGCTAAGAATGGTTTTTGCATTTTTTAAGAGATTTTATTTATTTATTTGTGAGAGAGAAAAAGAGCGAGCGAGCGTGCACATGGGCAGGGGCAGAAGGAGAGGGAGAAGCAGACTCCCCACTAAGCAGGGAGCCCGACGCAGGGCTTGATCCCCGGACCCCTAGATCATGACCTGAGCCAAAGGCAGACTCTTAACCACCTTAGCCATGCAGGTACCCCCAAGAATGTTTTTGCACTTTTAAACGTTTGCAAAAACAAAATAAAAACCCAGAAGAATCGTATTTTGTGACACATGAAAATTGTGTGAAATTCAAATTTCAGTGTCCGTAAGTCAGGTTTTGTCAGGACATAGCCACGCCCACTGGTTTACGTATCATCTGTGGCCGTCTTTGGCTACACAGCAGGGTGGGGAGTTGGATAGAGACCGCAGGCGGGCCAAGCCTACCGTGTTCTCACCAAACCCCACTGCCCAGTGTTCTGGAGGTGCCGGCCGGCACCTGGCTGTCTGAATACAAGCTGGACTTCGAGAGACAGAAACCTCTCTTTGTGCCACTCAGAGCTATCACAAAGGTTAGTGTACGAATCATGCCGTGAACACTTAACTATCAAGCAAATGAAGGGTGAGAATCACACTACAAAAAAAAAAAAAAATTAGTAAACTTGAGAAAAATACACACACACACACTCTTTTAAGTATGGATTTCAATAGAAATAAAAAAACAAATTCCAAATAATTTTTATCTGCTCATTAAATCAAGTTCAGTGGGACCTCTATTTTCAAATAGTTGATTTTTAAATGTGTATCAAGTTAATAAAACTGCTTTCTTCACTGAATATCTCAAAATGAAACTTTTCATTGCATCCGAAACCAGCTTTCTTTTTAATTTATTATGTTATGTTAATCACCATACATTACATCATTAGTTTTTGATGTAGCGTTCCATGATTCATTGTTTGCATATAACACCCAGGGCTCCATTCAATACGTGCCCTTTTAATACCCATCACTGGGCTAACCCACCCCCCCCTCCCCTTTAGAAACCAGCTTTCTTTGTAACCAGTCCACCTGGTGGCATTCTTTCACAGTTGTGTGCTCTGTCGGAGCTGGAATTTGACCTTCACACGACCTTCCGTGTTCACTAGGTCTCAGGCTCAGGTGGAGACAGCGGTCAGTCTTGGCATTTTTTGCAACCACATTCTGCTGGTGGGTTTTCTGTGACTTGTAGGAGTGGGGCGAGGCCCCACGGGACCCCCAAGGACGGGTATCCCGGGGTGCATTCCTGAGACACGCTTTGAGCCATGATGGCTTGTCAGAAAGTGAGGGCAGGACGTTTCTACTCCTTTCCCTGAAACATCTGTTTTAGGTAACTCATGGTCTTCCTCTGGAAGTTTGAGGTTCTGTGATTTTAGGTTTTCCAAAAATAGTTTCAGTGCGGCTGCTTTCCAGAGTCCCAGGCAGCTGCCTTCGGATGCAGGGCTTCTTTCAAAGAAAGGGCGGTCACCTTGCTCTGGACAGTTTTGCCCTTGGAAAGGATATTTCCTTGATGTATATTCTGTCCGGGGTCTTGGCGCAGATGGGCAGGCTCCTTTAGCATTTCAAAGTATTCCTCATTAGCTCAAACTATTTAATGGGTGCTCACAGTTACACAGTTCTAGATGCTAGAATTTCTGATAGAGAGGAATCCTTGTCCTTGTTCCCACATGGCTCACGATTTAAAAGGAAATAAAGGATATCGGTGGACTTTGTTCTAAAGACTAAATCACAGAGTTGTCACAGGACGTGGACACGGAAATCTTCGGTCTTAAGAGTTTTGCCGGGACAGTGGATGTTGTCTGGTGATTCTGTCAGCATCAGCCCATACGAGAGAAGGCAGAGAATTTACATGGGGGTCGAGGAGATGGGCAGGGGAGGGGTTCTTTGGAGCGGGAGAGGGTTGGTGTGCCTTGGCAAGAACACGTGGGGGAACCTGACGTCAGCCATGTGGAGTGGGTGGGTATCAGAGTCCCTCCCGAGAACAGCAAGGTGACGGTGCTGTGGAGCGCCCCCTGGTGGCAGGGCAGAGAATGAGGAACAGGCTGCACCCATGTCAAAGGGGACAGGACCAAGTGCCCTGTGCTGCTGGTGGTGAGTGGGCAGTGACCAAATGGGGACTCCAGTGGTGAGCCACCTGGAAGGAGACTCCCATCCTAGGAAGGCTGCCTGGTAAGCAACGTGACTCAGCAGACAGGTGGACTGCCAGAAGTCTGGGGTTGTTGGAAGCAGTCAGATGGAGGAGGAACTGCTGGGGTTGGGGATGTGTCGTGAGATTTCCTGCAGGGAATATCTAGGGGAACCCCCAAACACCCCTCAGAGCATCTGTCACATGCAGGGGGCTCCAGCCCAGATCACGACTGTCCCAGCCAAGAGTCAGCTTCCCTCCCCTTCTCCCCACGGAGCCTGACCCCGGGGGACTGACAGTAACAGCTGGTGAGTGTGCGTGGAGGCCGAGCAAGGAAGAGGAAACAAAGGACCTTTCTCCTTCCCATAGATGGTTTTTGATCCTAAAGGCAGCTCAGCTGATGGAGGAAAGACATTTTAGAGTCAATGACATTAGAACATTTTTACACTTTATCCCTGAAAACAAATGCTGCTTGTTGATAGTTTCTGGAAGTGACCCAAACGTCCGTGTGATCTGCCTGAGACTTCATTAAGGGGTGAGGAGGAAAGGAGTCTGAAGAGCCAGTAGCAGGAAAGAATAAAGGTGCTTCCATCAGCTACTCAGCCAGCTCTGTCCATCAGTCTCTTATGCGGGTTTTTCGGAAGGACAGGAGAGCATAAGACAAGTGAGGAATTCATTTTCCTAATTCAAGAGTCACCATCCCTTCCAGGCTTATCCAGAATTCATGGCTTATCCTGGCTCCTCGAACATCTACCTTAAGAGGCAAATTTCAATATATGTTAAGAAAAAAAAAAAAGAAGATAGCAGGAGGGGAAGAATGAAGGGGGGGAAATCGGAGGGGTAGACGAACCATGAGAGACGAAGGGCTCCGAAAAACAAACTGGGGGGGGGTGCGGAGGATGGGTTGGCCTGGTGATAGGTATTAAAGAGGGCACGTTCTGCATGGAGCACTGGGTGTTATGCACAAACAATGAATCATGGAACACTACATCTAAAACCAATGATGTAATGTATGGGGATTAACATAACAATAAAAAAAAAGAGGCAAATTTCATCAGTACATACGGCTAGTGACGCCCAGAGTCCAAGGAATTTATGAGAGTTTTATTCAAGCTAGGGTTAGGGCAGGGATTTCTGCACTTGAGGCCACATCTCTCAGGATTTCACAGGTGGGTTTCAGAGGTTCTCCGGACTCCCTGAAAGTGCAGGCAAAAATTGCATGTGCTTATGTACATTCTTCTGGGGGAAAATGTAGCCTTCCATCTTTTTCTCAAAAGGGTGTTGAAATAAATTTCTAGGTCCAAGATGGAACCACTCCTGCCTTGTCAGCCAACCACAAGTTGAATAACGCTCACGTCCCTAGAAATGCTCCGCTTGACCAGAAATGCAGGATATGAGCCAGCCTGTCCCCAGCTGCCGAGGAACTCATGATTTCCTTGTTCTAAATAAGGTCAGATATGCAATCCCAGCCAATCAGCGTTAAGCCACAAGCTCGTTCCTTATTCCCCGGGTTGACCTGCTAGCCTTATAAGGAAATCCCTGACCTCTTAGTCAATCAGGCCCTGTTTCCTCATCGTGCTAACGCTCTATAAAACTCTATAAAACGCGCTCTTGCCCGAAACCCCTGGGAGCCGTGTTCTGTTTGTGAGGCACTGCACTCCCCCACCCCATGGACTGCTTTCCCTGGAATGAAGAATATCAAACTTGCTACTCAACTGTTTTACTTTTGTCACTTGACAAGGTCTTTGACCTAGAAAAGGTAGATCTTTTGGCCCCATGAGCCATTTGAGCTGAAAAGGACAAAAGTCCCAACCCAGTGGCCAGGGAAATGGCCTGAGGTCTCCAGAAGCAGACACAGAGATGAAGTTGTGGATGGGATGGCCACTGGAGCCCAGCACCTGGGAGGGGAACGGGAGGAAGTAGGGAGAGTCTGGCCGCCATACAAGCCTGGGGGCCCTGGCATGAGCGCGTCTATTGGAGCACCCCCTCTCCGGGCTGAGGTGGCCCTGGTGGCCGCCCGGAGCTCCATCACCAGAGGTAGAGGCCCCAGGAAGGCACGGACTCTGCAGCTGAGGCTCCCCAAGCGGGGGGTCCCGTGCTACAGCCCAGTGTCCACCACAGGGGGTATCTCCTGTCTTTCAGGATCATTGAAACCAAGCCCTCAAGAATGGTTTTCTCCCTTTCCTGATCTGCTTCCCTGCTCAGAGCATCAGGCGGGCACGTCTCCCTGCCATTCAGATAGCCCAGGTTCGTGGCTACAAGCAGCTCATCTCGAATGTGCTCTGAACACTACTTCAGAAGGTGCTCAGATTTTTAAGGAGCACCACATCTGAGGTTCAGATCAATACCTTTCTCGCGAGAGACACACCATTAGAACTTCCAGAATTTCCCCATCACAATTTCTGAAGCACCAGAGAACAAGCAGAAGAATACAGAGAACACCAGAGTGACAAGAAGAGGCATCCATGGCCCCTTCGAGCGCCGACCTGCTCTGCTTTGTGTGTCCGGAATCCAGGGTTTCCCCGATCACACCAG
The DNA here is from genome assembly GCF_054177405.1 of Leptonychotes weddellii. Classification (NCBI taxonomy): domain Eukaryota; kingdom Metazoa; phylum Chordata; class Mammalia; order Carnivora; family Phocidae; genus Leptonychotes; species Leptonychotes weddellii. The sequence continues at coordinate 3,175,669 of NC_138373.1, read as the reverse complement.
CCCCCAGCCTGGCCTGCCTCACCTGTGACAGGTTTCACCTTCACCAATGGTGTTTCCTGCAGGATGAGGCTCAAACCACCCGGAGGAATGCTTGCTGTTTGCCTTTTTACCCTCCGTGCCGCCAGCTACACCTTCATCCCTCGCCGGGCTGGGGAGCAGCAAGGAGAGGGGCTCAGCTGTTGGGGAGCTTCGTGTTAGGGGTGGCAGGCCCTCGCGGCTGTTTTCCCCAATTAGATTGTTTTCTGGATGGTTTGCTTGAGAGCTAGGTCACCACCTGTTCAGCTTTCTGCTTTTGAGAAAACCCACCAGTTCTCACTGGGTCTGCATTTAAATATTAGAAACAATCGCTCCTGTCTACTTTCAACTTTTGATTCAATCTGGAAAAATTGAGTGTATTCTAAAAATATGAATATGATGGCTTTAGTTTCCTAAGCGTATTTAATGGTGCAAGCAGCTTCTAATGTTTAAGAACCAATAGACAGATAGGAAAAAATAGAATTTAACTTTGCCTTTGATTTTTTTACAAAATGTGTAGACTCGTTTAAAAAGGAGAAGTATAAAAATATAGTCTGGGAGTTTTTGGTTTCCTTACTGGATATGGAGTAATCTGGAACCTACTGGAAAAACTGACATCACATTTTGCTTAAGAACTGCTCATGTTGCGGCACCTGGGTGGCTCAGTCATTGAAGCGTCTGCCTTCGGCTCAGGTCATGATACCAGCGTCCTGGGATCAAGTCCCGCATCAGGCTCCCTGCTCTGAGGGGAGTCTGCTTTTCCCTCTGCCTGCCACTCTCCCGGCCTGTGCTCTTTCTCTGACAAATAAATAAATAAAATCTTAAAAAAAAAATTGCTCATGTTTACTCATTGTTTATCCACCAAGAAACGCCCCTGTCCTAGCAGAGAAAGAGTCATAGGGAACAATTTAGAAAATGGGATTTGAGAACTCTACACTTTTTTTTTTTTTTTAAAGTAGGCTCCGTGCTTAGCATGGAGCCCAGTGCGGGGTTTGAACTCATGACCCTGAGATCAAGACCTGCTCTGAAATCAAGAGTCAGATACCCAACCAACTGAGCCACCCAGGTGCCCGACCCCCCACACTGACTTCTGAGTCAATATGGGGCTACATGGCTACACATGTCTCTCTCCATGGACTCTGTGATGGTCTTCACCCCATGGTACTCATTGTGGGTCCAGCCTCTTCCCATTAGGGCTCATGACAGAACGAGCAGTGCCCTTCCCAAGTGACCCATCGGTTTTGATATTCACAACCGAGTTCCAATTAGTAGGAATCCTACTTATTTCTTTAGGAAATACTTGCAGGGCCTAATTATGAATGCCGCACTGTGGAGGTTGAACATAGATGGAAGACATTCTCTGTCTTCAAGGGCTCGGTATGTTCCTAGGGAAGATAAGGCATGCCCGCAAATAACTAGTATACAAGGGGACATGGGAGAAACGCTACAGGACATCTGTAAATGTTATGGACGCCTGGGAAGGCAGAGCCGACTCCCAGCCACATACAGGATTTGTGTGTCTGGAAGTAAGGGGCACATTACCAATGCTATGGGCCCTAATCCAGACTCAGGAATGGGAGCAGGTGCGTACTTCCTCCAGCCACCCCTTCAGTCACCCCTCATCATGTGACGGGAATCTATGTTTCCTACATGATGGTAAAGCGAACATCCCAGTTTTGAAAAAAGCTCATTAACTGGAAGAGTTTAAACTGAGTCTTATTCTTACTTCCCAGAGCTTTAGCCCATGGGGGCCGGCTTCTTCTAGCTTATCACTGATGGTGAACATTGAGAGGAGTTTCTGTGTCCTCACTACACACACTAGCGGGGTAAAAAACAATTTTCTTTTTTGAAAATTAGAAATTATAAGAATGCACTTGTGAGCACAGCCTACCTGAAATCTAAGCATCTTTGGTTTCTCCACTCTTAATTTAACCTCCTTGGGAGATGAACTTCAACTACACTGATGTAACAAGAAGTGTTTTATTATCAGGAGGCACTTTAGAAAATATCCTGTTTCTCCACAGTCTTGAAGAGAATAGTGTCTTCTAGATGTTTCCGTTGGGAAGGGCAGTCCCTGTGGGTGGCATTCCCACCCCGGCTCTGCCTCATGAGCACGGACTCGGGTCGGGGGCACGTCCTCACCAGGGCCAGAGAGCTCCGCCCGTGCCTGCAGATGGCCTTGTGTGGAGTACGTCCCCTCCTGCAGACCCGGCGCCTGCCCTCTGCTCTGAGTGCATCACACGTGTGTCATACATGCGTTATAGGCACCTGGCCAGCCCCACTGCTGCATCGGTCCTCCTGGGGTGAGGGGACAGGGCCCTCCTGTTTCGGCACAAGATGGGTGTGTGCTGGCGGCCACCAGGCGCTGGCTGCCAGGAGGGACCCGCAGCCACTGGGGGCCAGATGTCCACCGCTGACGCTGATCTTGTGAAGCCTCTTCTCGAGGGGAGCACAGCGTTCCGTCCAGCAGTTGTCCGTGCCAAGACGCAGCGGGCCCAAGTGCGTGGAGCTCGGCGCCCTGCCCCCGGTCTCACCCTGGAGAGCGCTCCGCGGGAGGCGCTGCTGCAAGAACATCCAGTGGCGGGGGGAGGAAGCTGAGGAGCTAGGATGGAACAGGTTGTGCCCAGGTGAGCCCTATGTCGTTGACAGCAGCGCGAGAGTCCTGGCCCAGCTGTAGGCTACATGGGACTGATTCTATTTCCCCTATTCAGTAAGTTCCAGGTCCATAAATCTTCTGGAACTGTCGCTGGTATGGAAATGAGAAACTTCCGACCAATATAGTTGATATGCACTCACGTCTGCACTCAAGTCTGAAGTATGGCACGGAACAACCCCCCTTGATCATGAATTTAGATCAGGATTCTCGGTCCATGGGGTGGAGCTGTCTGGGGGCTCAGAGGGAGGGAACCTGGTGGTTTTGCGTTGCCATCACCAGAGCCTGCGGCGCCTACAGACACAATGACCAGCGTGTGACCGGGGGTGAGTATCGATCTCTTGAATGATCCAAGCATTGGACGAAAACCTCATTTGTGTACTAGTTATCATTCTTAGAAACGGGACTCTATCACTGGCTTGCTGCTGCAGAGAAGGGGGGAGACTGATATTTACAGGTCAGCGGGTCCCAGGGCATGTGTCAGGAGCCACACCGACAACTTCGTATCCGTGACCGTATTCCTAATACCTCTGATTGAGAGAGAGGGGAGCGCGGGGCTGAGCCCTGAGCCCTCTGCTCACCTGGCGCTTGGAGGGAGATGCAGGCTCTCATGGTAAGCTAGCGAAGGCCCATGTCTGATGTTGATCCCTTTCAGGAACTTTAAAGTAGGCAGCTATGCAGGTTAGGAGAGACAGATGCCACTTGGCAACACTTTTTGTGGAGAAGATCCGTGAGTTTCTGTTAATCACAAGCTTAATCTGAGGCAAAGTGCTATGTAACGCTCAAGCAGCAATACTCATTGCTGTAAATGCATAAATCGGTCCCTAATCACAGGAACTGATACCACCAGTAAAATGTCCGTTTTCCAGAATGCATCTGGAGTGGAGTTCCATTTCTCCTTCACATTTCAAAGAGACACTGACAAATTAAAGAGAATGGTGATGTATGTGCGGGGGTGGGGGGGGTCTGGAAAGCACGTCATATGGGAAAGGGATGAAGGAACTCGAGATATTTGTTTAGTAAAGGCTAAAGTGCCCACAGGAAGTAATTTGGTAGAGGAGGGTTTATTCAACAAATGTCCAGGAAACACCTACTGTATGCTCAGCTCTGCTCTGGATGCCAGGATACAGCAAGAACCAAATGGACATGATACCCACCATCAGGTAACTGGCACTCTGGGGGAGGGGGGGTACACAAAAGAAAGTAAAACAATTCACTGAGCAGCATGCTAGATCATAGGGAAGTGGGATAGGGCCTGTGGGGGTGGGATGAGGTTGCAATTTTAAATGAAAGGGTCAGGAAGGACCTTATTCATGACGTGACATTGGAATGGGCCTCCAAGAGGTGAACAAGGGTGCCGCATGGGTGATGTAGGATGAGCACGCCAAGCAGAGGGACAGCTAGAGCAAAGGCCCTGAGACACAGTGGGCCTGACCCACAGCAGCGGAGTAAGTGGGGACAGAGGGAGGAGGAGGGATGCGGCCGCCTGGGTCAAGGAGCTCCTTGTGAAACACTGACCTGCATGCTGAGCTGGGACCTCGGAGGATGTGGTCAGTGTGGAGGCTGGAAGACGAGGCTAAACCAGCAGAAAGGGGACTCGGGCTGGGTCCAGCGGTGGAAGTGATGAAGAAGGGGCCAGTCTGAAGGGGCCTCGAGGCTGCTGCTGAATCCTTGCTGCTGAGCCACAGAAGGACGGAGCTGTACTCCCTGAGCCGGGAGCACACGGAGTGCTCGGGCACACGAGGGTGGGGAAGCCTGCTGGAATGGGAGGGAAGGAAGTGGGATCCTCACCGGTGGGTGACGTTTGGAAGAAAGCGGACGCCCACTAGGGTTGCCCATGTTGACCCTCCTCAACAGGGACCTCCCTGTGCTGGACCTGGTCCAGTGGAAACCGATGCGTACACTGATCAGGAACCTCGTAGCAGGATTTCTGCAGCCCCTGGAAGGCGGCATGAGGTGCTTTATAAGGTCACTTACAGCTCTAAGACTCTATCGTTCATTCTGTCGTGGGCTCTGTGAAAGTCACCTGCCGTGGCCACACAATCCTCGGGAGCGAGCACATCCCGTCCTGGTGATAACATCAAGGCAGACAGATGCTCTTGCAGGAAGCCTCTGTTTCCGCCGCGTGTTCTTTTTCTTCCTACAATTGTATTTACATTCCCGGCTCTTCTTAAACTGTTGAATGTAATCCAACTCCCCAAAGAAGGACCAGAATTCTTCATAGGATCAATAAGCAAAATTGAAAGGAAAGCATCAGAAAGAAAGCTGCACAGTAAGCAGGGCCTCCCAGAGGAGAGGAAACAAATGTTCTTAAATGAATAATGAGAATGAAACTCATTCTCAGATGGTGCCGCGTGGGGTGCTCACAGGCGAAGCACAAAGGGCCAAGCAAACTTTGTTTCAGCAGGAGGACGATTTCTGGGAGCAGTGGAGAGCCGTCTCAGGAGGGAGGCAGAGTGACTCCGTCACTTTCAATTAGAAGGCAGCTGGAGTTTCGAAAAATAGGCTTGGTGTTCAGTATCGTTTTTCACAAATATTATTTTTATATTTTGGCCTGAATTATTCATGTTTCTGGCATCGCCACCCCATCATGCCCTTTTATTTCCTGGAAGGCGTATATCACAATTTAAAACGATCACATTTCCTTAATGTCTATGTGTTTCTTGCCTACATATCCTCCCTAAAATGTAAGTCCCACGAGGAACCTTAAAAACCTTCTCTGTCTTGTGTATGGCTTGGCATTTAATAGATGCTCAATATGAACTTGTTGACTAAATTTGATTTTAGGTGGTTCAGGCTACGAGAACAACCTACTTTTCCAGGATTAGGAGGAGGTGAAGCCCTAGGATGGGCCCAGATTAAAAAGAGATGTTGTCTGCCAGACAGCAACCATTTCCAGCTGCCTTCTCTTTAGTTTACCTTCCACTTTCAAGAATGGAAAATACTCATTGCAAAATATAAAATATTTTTTTTTTTTTGCCACAAGGGATTGTCATATATCATAATCCTAAGGGAACACGCCAATAGGCTTCAACAAAAGTCTTTCCCATGGTGATAATAAGAGAGAACCATTACAGGAAATGACCTCTTGCCACTGCCCTCACGGTTTCCTGCTTCTGAGGTCATGATGCCTGGAGCAGTAGCAGCCACCTTGTGACCATTAGGCAACAAGCATGAGATCAAAAAACTCACTTCTTAGAGATGAACAAGCAAAAGAATGGAGTGATCTTGGATCTTTGACAACTCTTTTAAGCTAAGGGCAGCCACCACTGAGGACACTGAGGCACAGAAGAGTTTACTAACTTGTTTAGGTTCACCTAGTGAGGACTGGGCCACCAGAACTTGGCCTCAAATCTGTGTTCTGATCGATTCCAATTTCCCGTGGACTCTGCACCCACTGGACATAACTGATGACGGTAGTGCCAGCCTAGTGGGTTGGGTGTGCACGGTCTAGAACATATGTGGAGGAGCTTTTTCCCAAGTGAGCTTGCCTCCCCTGGTTCTCTGGGGGGCTCATTCCTGGAACCAGCTGCCATGGGACAAGGAAGCCCAACTAGGCCCTGCTGAGACACAGCACGGAGAGGTCACAGGTAGGCATCCCAGCCACCAGCCACCAGCCTAGCAGGGGTGCTAACGATGGCCAGCACCAGCTGCCAGACACAGGAGTGAAGCTGACTATCTGTGCTGTCCATGTGGTAGCCATCAGCCACACGTGGCCATTTAGACTTAACACCTAAAATTAATAAAGCTTAAAATTCAGCTCCTCAGCTGCACCAGCCCTGTTTCAAAAAATGCTCCAAGGCCATTGAACACCCAGCTTTCACATTTGCCCAGCTCAGGCCTCAGACCAGGTGGAGGAGCAGAGACAGGAGACAAGCTGTCCCAGGAGACCTGTGTCTAGATTCCTGACCCACGGAACCTGGGAGCATAATAAAATGGTCGCTTCCTGCCTCTACATTTTGGGGTGGCTTGCTGGAACCCCATGGAAGGGCGTGCTGGGATTAGCACAGCTGGATGTGCATGGGCAGTGCCCCAGGACGGGCACTCTGTCCCGGCAGCCCGGCACATATGGACAGGAGCTGGAAGAGACAAGAATCACTTGGCCAGGGTTACGGATGCTCCTGTGTGAAACGTCCTGTTCTTGGATGCCGGTTTTCGGGAAAGTTTGCATTCCGCCTTGTTTTGGCTACAGCCTTGGAGCCTCTCTGCGAATCATCAGCGGCTGGGTCACCGAAGAGGGGTCGTCCTGTGGACAAATTGGTTTGTCTCTGCTCCATTTTATTCCCGTTTGCCACTAAAGAGGTTACCAGTGATTCTTTTTTGGTGACTTTCGTGCGCACATACACACACACACACACTATATATATATATATATATATAAAAATTTCACCTTGGGTATAATAAAAATCACATATATTTTATAAATAGGAAGGCAGTTGCTATGACCAAGGTGTTTTTTGGGGCAGTAAAAGTGAATGTGTTTGAATATTTTTTTTTTCTCTACGATGCATCCTGGCTATCAGAAAATCTGTTATTTGGAGTAAAAATCAGTAAAGAGAGTACAGAGTGGAGTACACAACGCTGTTGATTTGGAGTAACATTTAAAGTATAGGAGACAAAGTTTAGATCTATTATTACTACGTCTTTGGTACCTATTTTTCTCTGTGAGTTTCCTCCCACCCGTGAGGTGTCCAGACATGGAAATGGGGGTATCTGAATACAGTGGTGTGTAGCCCTTGGACCACACTCTCTGCCATGTCCAGAGAGATGAGTCACAGGACAACTGAAGCTGGCTGAGCGACCGGCCCAAGGGAGAGTGGCTGTATTTCTACTTCTTTCTTTTATGGTCATCTAGAATACGGGGCGAAGCTCGGGGGTGGGGGTGCGAAGCATAGTGTGTGTGTGAACAGGGGTAACAAAAAGTCTCTGTGTTTCATGCACATTCTGTTTATAGGCTTGGTTAAGAAGATATCAAACAGAGAAGGAGTTTTGAATATTTATATCTGTATCTACCGAAATACCACGGTGGTTAATTTTATGTTAACGTGACTGGCCATGGGGCACCCAGATTGAAAATTGTTCCTCGGTGCGTCCATGAGGGTGTTTCTGGATGAGATGAGCATTCGAGCCCGTGAACTCGGGAAAGCAGACGGCCCTCCCCAGTGTGGGTGAGTCTCACTCCATCCCTTGAGGTTCCCGAATAGAACAAAAGGTAATTCCTCTCCCCTTCTTCTTCCTCTGCTCCCTCCGTCCCCCATTCTAGTTTGGTAAAGGTTTAGTAAAGGACATGGGGGGAATCCCAGTCAATTCCACACACAGAGGCTGGTCCGGGTCCTGGGGAGGCAGAGACCATGCCCTGCCCGCGGGAGCGCTGTCTCTCAGCCACTCTGGAGTCTCCCCCATGCTCTCACGACACAGCACAGCGGGCCCTCACTGGCATGAAAGTCACCATCATGAGTGCTGCGATCTACTTCCATTGCAGAGAAGGCCAGCTAGGAAAACAAACCAGGACCATCGAGATAACGCACTTGTTTATCACTATTTCCTCCTTTCTTTCTTGATGAGTCCGTGTTTGTGGCAGAAAAGTCAGACAGTAAATAAACTCAACAGAGAGATAAAGAAGGAAAGTTGCCAGAATTCTGTCCCCACCGCCGGAGCCCACTGTTAGTGTCTGAAGGTTTTCTCTTCTCTGCTTATTTCCATGCAAATGTGTGTGCGGTGTTTACAACAGCAGGATTACACTACTATGTAATGCTGTGATCTGTTTCTCTCACTTAAAAATATATTCTACTTCCCATGCAATTTTCTTTGCAATCAAACGAACTTTCTAACCTGAGTCTTGGAGAACAGGATGAATAATCAATGCTTTTTATGCTTACTTGCTGGTTGAAATATTTCAAGATATGGCCTTGTGGGTAAGGGTCACAGGATACAAACATGTTACCTGAAAAGACGTTATTAACTGGAGGATTTAAATAGGTTCAGCAAGAAAAGGAATTGACAGTATGTGTCTCTAAAGGATGCCGTCTGCGTCTGCATGGCTGGGTCAGTTCTAAAACAAGTCTTCCAGATGAGAACCAGGAGTATTGAATTTAGCCGATGGAAGCAAGAGGGCAGTCTGTTTGTAGTAACTGTTCTCTCCAGGATCTCTTTGTTAAAATTGAGGAAATTCTGGCTGGCTCCGTGGGGTTAAGGCCCTAGCATTTCAGGGTGAGGGTGAGAGGACTGGTGATCGCTATGGACTCCTTGTGTCTCCTCCAGATTCCTATGGTGAAATCCTGAATGTGAGGGTTTTAGGAGGGCCCTTTGGGAGGTGACTAGGTCAGGAAGGTGGGCCCTCCTGAGGGGATTAGAGCCCTGAGACGAACAGGAGGTGGCCTGTTTCCTCCATCTCTCTCCGCCGCACAGAGGATACAGCGGGAAGGCACCCATCTGCAAACCAGGAAGAGGACCCTCATCAGGAACCCAACTCCACAGGGATCGCACTCTCAGACTGCTGGCCTCCAGAACAGCGAGAAATAAATGTTTGTGGTTTCCGCGGCCAGCCTGGCAGCCTGGACCGAGTCGGATGCTGGTGCCCAGAGGGCTGGGGCAGGGGTCCCGCGCTCCAGCATTCTAGGTGTGCCCTGTGCAGTGCTGCAGAGCGGGGGCCTCGTGTCCAGTGGCTCACAAGGAGGCTCAGGGGCCAGAGAAGAGGCTGCAGTCACGCGCAGGGTTTGCTGCAGGGGAAGGCGCCGGCTGAGATCCGCAAAGGGCCGGGGCGTGCGGCAGAGCTTCCTGTCGTCCCCTGGCAGTGAAACCACGCGGACAGCACCGACGTCTGACAGCACGCCTCCAGAGCTCTCGCTGGTGGGCCCTCACCAAGGCATGGCTGACCACCCACGTGGCTGAACGTGGTCTGCAGCCTGTCCAGAGACCAAGCTGATACTGTGTGGCCCGCAGATCACGTTGTGAGTGCAGCCTATCTGGAAGGTCGCCCCCTCCCTCCCCGCCCCCCAACCGCCCCCGGCCGGAAACAAAGACACTCTTATCAGGCAGGACGTTCTAAGAGCTTTAGCAGTGACCTTGCAGGAGCCGGTCAAGGGCAAACCTTCAGTGTGCAGGGTTTGGATGACCCGGATCTGCTGCTTGTCCCTTTCCTGCACCAGCCCCCTTGCACCAGTGGTCCCCAGCCATTTGCACTGTGGTCTAGGCTGCTCCTGAGCTGTCCACGCCCTTGACTTGAAGTCTGTCCCAGGGCTGAGATGACAGATGAAGAGTGACCTGACAGGGATTCCCTCCTGCTCAGCTGCTTCTCTTATCTTGCTCTTGAATCTAATTAAGAAACTAAGAAAGGATTTTTTTTGGCAGGTGGTGACGCTCTTCCTGATATGTCGATAGGCACATCCCTAAAAAAGGGAATGCTAGCTAAACAGAACCAGAAAAGCTTGGGTTGTGGTCAGAATAGAAGGGAGCTATTCAGAATCTCATGAAACCACGCAGAACTGGTAGGGTTTAGCCTTCCCGGGTACTTGCCTGCTTTAACGAATACAAACACAGGCAGTACTACAAGGGAGAGACCGAAGTGGAGGGACTGTGATGTGGTATTGGGGAACAAGACTCTATTTTTATCAGGATGTTATTGTTTATACCTTTAGTGTTCTAGTGGTTCAAGTCATTATTACGATCTCTGTAAAAGACACTTTTAATAATCGCCACAAGTATTTTCCCTAGGTGGCTTAAAGAATTTTGCTTGAGGAAGTCCTCAAGGTGAACAAAGAATCCACACACATACACACACATAACCCCCCCTTCCCATGCCACACACATGGGCTTAAGGAACTAAGCACTCAATACCAGACTCTTTTTTTTTTTTTTTAAAGCATTCAGTAGACAATAAGCATGTCCTCACTAAAGATGACGGAAGTGCAAATGAGAGTCTCACTTACCGGCTGGCAACACTTGGAGAGACTGAGTAGGAAGCCCCGGTGAGGACGTGAATCAGTAGGAATATTCATGAACTGCCGATGACCTTGCAGGGGATCTGCCGATGATATCCCATGCTGGGGGTCGCCCACACCCCACCGGGGAGCTGGAGAGCCACTCCAGGGCCCGGCACATGCCTGCAGGGACCCGTCTGAGAACACGCACAGCGGCAGTGTCTACAAAGGCAAAATGACGGGGAGAACCTTAGTGCCTGTCACCAGGAGACGGGGGGGCCAATGTGCTGTGCTGGCCACATGATGGATACCACATGTGGCATCTGTGGGTGTGGACCCTGCTTCCAGTGGCAGGCACCTGTGATGGGGCCCCACCCAACCTGCCCTCATACAGCGAGGCTAGAAGTTCGGGGTGTTAGCAGCCCCCGAGAGCCATCCTCCCACAAGGGCTGTGGAAGCTGGCAGCTACTGAACTCGCTGGCCTGTCCTGTGCACCTCTGAGAGCCCCCCGAGGGGTGGAGCCCCCGCGTCTGTGCCAAGCCGTTCCTTTCCCTTGTTTATTTGGAGGTTATCCAAAGAGTTGGGGCGGGGGAGGGGAGGTTCTAACAGTTCTTTTTTTTTTTTTTTTTTAAAGATTTTATTTATTTATTTGACAGAGAGAGAGATAGCTAGAGCAGGAACACAAGCAGGGGGAGTGGGAGAGGGAGAGGCAGGCTTCCTGCCGAGCAGGGAGCCCGATGCGGGACTCGATAGTTAATAGTTACCATTTATTACTAGTATTTTTATTTCCCTCCAGATAAATGACCGAGCCCCTCATCCTTGTCTCGGGGTTGGCCTTTGGGGGAAACACAGGCTAAGACCTGGCTGGCAACAAGCTGTCTCTCGGAACATTCCAGCAATCGTTTGCACATGTCCCTCAGGCTCCACTGTGAGCAAGAAGCATTAATTATCTCTACCTCACTCGGCTCTCTCGGCTGACCCCCGTCCCCTCTTCTCTGTAGCCCTTGGCCAGGAGAGGAGGGCTCTGACCTCCCAGATGCACCCCGATCTGTCTCCAGACAGGAGCCCCTGTGGTCGTCAGCTCAGCTAACTTGCTAACTACATGCCGAAGAGACGTTTCTCTCCCTAAAATGCCTCTCTGCAATCTCTACAGCTCTTACTGCAAAAATCTCTTTTCCATTCTTGGATGTTCAGATACCTCAGTACAAGCTGGACTTGTATCCAAACTAAAGCACGTGGTTCTACCCAAACATTCTGATAAAGAATCTTGTTGTTCACTTGTGTCCCCTCATCCTCATATTCTAGAGTCCTCTACCCCACAGACTGGGGAGGGGTGTCCCTGCCAGGGGGACTGATTTTCAAATTAAACGTGTATGCAAGTACCTACACAATGGCCCCTGAAGATCGTGTCCTCAACACCTTATCTGTAATTTGCTTCTTGGTAGTAAGGACAAGTCAGATAAATTATTAAGGATGAAATAAAAACTATTTAGTGATCCTAATTTTATTTACAGTAGCAGCTAATGAAGCTGATGTCATTCTAGCTTGAAACTGGTCATTTTATTTATTTTTAAAAAGGTTTTATTTATTTGAGAGAGAGAGAGAGCACTCACAAGCAGGGGGAAGGGCAGAGGCAGAGGGAGCAGACTCCCCGCTGAGCAGGGAGCCCGATGTGGGGCTTGATCCCAGGACCCCGAGATCATGACCTGAGCTGAAGGCAGACGCTCAACCAACTGAACGACCCAAGTGCCCTAAAACTGGTCATTTTAATAAACACAGGACAATGCCTGAAAAGGACTGCACATACTCTGAATGATTTCAGTTAACGATTGAGCCCCCAACATATGACTGACTGGGTGAAGCTGAGAGCCGGGATGGTTCATGTCTTTTTATGTTGCATCAATCTCTTCTGGAAGAGGAAGGATTTTAAGATGGGTGAACCACGCAATTTTTTTTTTGTCTCAACTGGGAAAATTCTGAAATGAAAGAGCGATACTAAAATATAAATAATTTTAACAGTATTTATTTTTTTGGCTGGCCAATTAGTTTCATTATCTTGATGGGATTATAACATAGTTCTTTTCAAAAACTATTTCCAAAACATAAATATTAAAAAAATAATTAAATCTATGTGTATTAAAGGAAAAACAATGTTAAATCCTTTATATTTAAGGACATATCTACAATATAATATATTTAAGGTCATGTTTATCTGAACACTGGGTAATCACGTGGGAAGAATAATTGTTCCTGGCAGCTATTCACGTATTTCTCTGTTTTTAGCCAGATCTTTTCCTAATGTGACATCACCGATATTTTTCTGAAAAACAAAGTTTTTCAATGTCGTTCTATTTTATTTTTCATCAGATTGCCTGCAGACTTCTTCAAAGTGGTTTCTACGGTTCATGAATTTGAAATCCTCGACACCTCCAGTCAGTTCTTCTCCGTTATTTGTAATACTTTCGGTTGCAAGAGCTGACTCTCCTGTGCAGGTGTGGAGGTGTCTGGTGAGTGCAGGACAATGCCGGTGAATGGAGGTCATGGTCAATTCTATGACTTTTGTGTTAAAATGTGTAAACATTTCAGTCCAAATTTTTACTGATCCCATCTTTTTGTTTCCATTCAGAGTATCTTCTGCTGACAAGTATTTTTATGAATCCAAATTCATGAAGTGACTTTACTCTAGGATTCTTTTGAGCCTTTTGCTGATCAAAGATGTGGGGAAATTATACGTACTAAGTATCTATATATCCAATTAAAAATAGGAGCTTCATCAAAAGAGTCTTCCTGCAGGCCTAGGTATTCCCAGACACAATTTTAGAATTTTTTTTTAAACTTTATTTTATTTTTTTAATATATTTTTTAAAGATTTTTATTTATTTATTAAGAGAGATAGTGATAGAGAGAAAGCATGAGAGGGGGAGAGTCAGAGGGAGAAGCAGACTCCCCGCTGAGCAGGGAGCCCGATGCGGGACTCGATCCTGGGACTCCAGGATCGTGACCTGAGCCGAAAGCAGTCGCTTAAACAACTGAGCCACCCAGGCGCCCCAATTTTAGAATTTTAAAATGCAATCTTGTCATGGTTTGAACTCATATGATTTCAGTTGTTTACTTCCATGCTTGCTTTTGTGGGAACACATTCAATACCTTCCTGATTGCTGAGTTTATTTTCAATAATTGCATTTTGCTAAGATCTTCAAGTGCTTAAGATCTTTTGGAACTCCTTGATAACTTTAATCAAATATTTCCAACTGATTCCTTTTTTATAAATGCACCCAAAACTCAGAGGATTCATATATTTACAACAAGTCACTTACCATTGCAGGATACTGAAATAGTTTTCTCTAGGGGCGCCTGGGTGGCTCAGTCAGTTAAAATGTGTCTTCCTTTGGCTCAGGTCATGATTCCAGACTCCCTGGATCGAATCCCACATCAGTCTCCCTGCTTAGAGGGGAGTCTGCTTCTCCCTCTCCCTCTGCTTCTCCCCCCACTTGTCCTCTCTCTAAGAAATAAATAAAATCTTTAAAAAAGTTTTCTCTAGAGGTTCTAACAGTTCTTTTTTTTTTTTTTTTAAAGATTTTATTTATTTATTTGACAGAGAGAGAGATAGCTAGAGTAGGAACACAAGCAGGGGGAGTGGGAGAGGGAGAGGCAGGCTTCCTGCCGAGCAGGGAGCCCGATGCGGGACTCGATCCCAGGACCCCAGGATCATGACCTGAGCCAAAGGCAGACGCTTAACAACTGAGCCACCCAGGCGCCCAGGTTCTAACAGTTCTAAAAATGCATCTATGAGAAACGAGGAGAGAAAGTGCTGAATTTTTAAAAAAAAGTTTGTCATCAGTTTTACTTCAGTGTTTTTGTAGTTCAGTTACTCTGTGCATAAATAACATATTGTAAATTCTGGCAGGCACAGTGTCTGTTTGCGTTGGCGAAATACTGCTGTGTATTTGGAAATAATTATGTCTGCAGCACAACCAAGTTCCAGATATGTTTTTGCCCCACAGAATCTTACAATTTAGTACGAATGTTGTTTTTACCTTGCTAGCGTTCTCCATCAAGTGTATCGTGTTATCACAGCCCCCCAGTATTGATCTCCAGCGCTGAACTTTCTGACTTTCCCATGGCATTCATCACAGTTTTAAGTATTTTATCTTCAACGGTATGCATTTTCAAAGGGGATGGAAAAAAAAAATGTAACTCCAGCTGGAATGAACTGATGTTCTGTTGGACACATCTCTTGGCCCTGACTGGCGTCACGTGGCTGCTGGTGAAAACGTCTGGCAGAAGAAGCGAGAGCACATTAGCTTTTGCTCCCCTTTCGTGTAAGTGTGAGGAAATGAGCAACATGAATTTACAAGAAGGATCATTTGATCTAAGGGGAAAGTCATGCTTCAGAGATCACTATGTAAATGCACCTGCGTATGTTGTTATAATGTATCTCTGAGCAGAGTTCAATGGCAGTGAACTTCTGAAGCAGATGCTGAGCTTCTCCAGCAGTTTGCCCTTTCCTGGTTTGCACGTGTGTGTGTGGGGGGTGATCCCAGGGCCCCCGTGGTGGATGCTCAGTGTCCACAAGCATGGTGTGTCAATTATGTCTTTGTCATCGCATCCAGAGAAATGGAAACCCAGTCCTTAACTTGTATCAAACATGCATTTTTTTTTTCAGTTTATTACTACTTTAAGAGTTTGCCGCTAAATAAAAAAAGCATTACCGAACAAGACGATATATAACTAGTTGTAGATTTACTCCGCGCACCAGATGTCCAGGATGATAGAGCAGGAACGTTCAGGTTATTCTAACACCTCCTGAAGGCAGGGCCGCCCACTATTTCCCTCGCAGATTTCTCCTGCATCTCTGCGTTTCTCGCTGGCCTCGCCAAATGGGGGCCTGGCAGTTAATACCTTCTGCAGCCGAAGCACAGACAGCTATGCTGAATTCTTCCCCCCACCCCCAAACTGG
Organism: Leptonychotes weddellii; assembly: GCF_054177405.1. NCBI lineage: Eukaryota > Metazoa > Chordata > Mammalia > Carnivora > Phocidae > Leptonychotes > Leptonychotes weddellii. The sequence goes on along the minus strand of NC_138373.1, from coordinate 3,160,122 downwards.
AAGGAGTTAGTGGTGTTTAGCCTCTCCTGTCCGAGCTCACTCCATTTCATCGGCAGGCCTGCTTCATTTCACCAGTGAGTCCCCCACATGCTGTCCTTGGAAGAGACATACCCGTTTGTGCTGGAAACGCCTGGGAAGCAACGCGCGGATGATCACTCCGGGCGCTGCACGCATGTCTTACACGTGGCGGGACGACAGCTTCGAGGACACATGGTGTGCTTTCAGAGTGGGCGTCTTCGAATGCAGCGGCCATAGCACTGTGTTAGACGTGAGGAGTCCTGGGCGAATGCCCACCTGGGCCGAGGATGTGAGCGGGTGCTGTTTCAGGGCACAGGTAAATACACAGATAGTACCCAGACTGAACGCAGAGGACAGAGGACACAGACAGAAGACAGATGATGGGTAAATAGATGACAGACAGTTTTGTTAACTGTCAATGGCTTCTGGAGACAATGGTGCCCCCGATGACCACGGGTATCTGGCGCATTCGCTCTTCCGTGATACGTGTGGTTGCAGCAGGCACTGAGGCTTCTACGCCAGGAAATTTATCATTAACCCGAGTTTTAGGTCCCTTATTTTAAAAATGAAGATGCACTTCCTCATAATATGAAGGTGTGACATCGAATCAGATGTTTATGAGCGTGCTTTGAAAAATGTGAACAAAAAGCCTTCCCTTTTCCTAAGAGAAGGATGTCTGATGTAAGAGCTCAGTCATTCCAAACTGCATCCACATCTCTGCCAGTTTTTTTTTTTAAAGATTTTATTTACTTATTTGAGAGAGAGAGCATGAAAGATAAAGATCATGAGCAGGGGGAAAGGGCAGAGGAAGAAGCAGACTCCCCGCTGAGCAGGGATGCGGAACTCGATGCCAGGACCCTGGGATCATGACCTGAGCTAAACGCAGACGCTTCACCGACTGAGCCCCCCAGGTGCCCCTCTGTCAGTTGTATTAGGGAAGAAAAATATGGTATTTCTCATTCTGGAGAGATAAGACACATGGGATAGAGATGGCTGTTTTTCTATATTCTTATATGTGTTTCCTCTTCCTCCAACTAAAAGATACACTTACTATGTTTGATTTTTTTTTTTTTTTTATTTTGAGAGAGAGAATGAGAGACAGAGAGCATGAGAGGGAGGAGGGTCAGAGGGAGAAGCAGACTCCCTGCCGAGCAGGGAGCCCGATGCGGGACTCGATCCCGGGACTCCAGGATCATGACCTGAGCCGAAGGCAGTCGCTTTACCAACTGAGCCACCCAGGCGCCCTATGTTTGATTTTTAAAGAAGATTATTTATCTATTTTATAGATAGATTGAGAGAGGAGGGGAGTGGGGCGGCAGAGGGAGAGAGACAAGCAGACTCTGTGCACAGCCCAACGCGGGACTCGACTCCATGACCCTGAGATCATGACCTGAGCCAAAACCAAGAGTCAGATGCTTAACTGACTGAACCACCCAGGAGCCCTGTGTTTGATTTTTTAAATTAATATCTATACAAGTATTACATATATGTAATTAAAAATCAAATACTATCACAAGGCTTATAACAAAACCCAGTTTTCCTTTGTCCCAAGTCCTATTCCTCACAGATAACCACTCATAATGTTTTTATTATGGCAAGATACACATAAAATTTACCCTCACAGGGGTCTGTGGCATTGAGCATGCTCACACTGTTGTCCATCCTTTGCCACCGTTTGTCTCCTCACACTGAGACTCTGTCCTGATTACACTGACCCCCACTGCCTCCCCAGCCTCCCGAAACTACCATTCTACTTTCTGTCTCTGTGAATCAACAACTCCTGGGACCTTACAGAAGTGCAAACATATAGGATTCCTGTTTTGTGACTGGCTTATTTCATGGAGCATAACGTCAAGGTCCATCCCTATTGTAGCAGGTGCCAGAACTTCCCTGCTTTTTAAGGCTGAATAATATTCCATTTATGTGTAAATACATGTATAAATGGAATATGCTATTTATAAAACACCATATAGAGAATGTATGGAGCACATTTCGGTTATCCATTCCTCTGTCCCTGGGCACTTGGGTCGTTTCCACCTTTTGTCTATTGTGAACAGTGCTGCTGTGAATATTTAGGCTCCGGAGCAAGTGGTACATTTAAAACATAAGCTTACATTAGAGACCACCCAGCCCCTGACGAACAAGATAAATATTCTTCAAATCCTGACCAAATGGGATGTTTGGAGATCACAGCATTGCTCCTTTGGATGCCCTCTTTGGGGAAAATTCATTCCCGCGAGCAAAGCCGCGTGGTGGTAAGGTAATCACTGTTGGGAGACTGGTAACTTCAGGAGGCGTGAATCTAAGTGGAAAGCCACAGTTGCCTCAGGTAAAATGAGGCGTATTGGTCCCCGATTTCTCTTGCAGGTGTTGGGATGCCTAGAGGTGCAGAATCCAAGTGATCTGCCCCCCTCCACCTGTCAGAAGGGGAAGCCCGTTTGCCGGGAGTGAGTAACTCGGGGAGACATGATTCAGTACACCTGTCAGCAAATCCGGCAAGGAACCGCAAGGACCGCCACAGACCGTCACAGATCAAAGTAACCAGAGATGATGAATGAAGTTGTGGTGGAATCCGGAACCTCCGGGGCCCCAAAACTGCTGATTCCTTTCCGATCCCTCCACTCAGGGAATTTTATACGCTGTAACCGGAAATAGTGCTTTGGTGGACTGTAATGATTTTGCATTTCTCAGCCACACAGGTGAGCGGCCAGTCAGATACTGCTTCTTTTCCTTCGGGATGCTGTTTTTGGGTAGACATAAAGTATGCCGTTGTGATTCAGGGGCAGGGCAGTGGCCTCATGTCTCAGCACAGTCTTCCTAGCCACATGTCCAGCACAGGCCCACCCCAGCCACAGACAGGGGATGAAGGGACGTCACCAACCCTGCTCTTTTGCACCTCTGGGCCTCAGTAGCACTCAGGGTGACACCGTGACCCGTTTCTCAAGAGAAACCTAAGTGGGCAGTGGTGATGCTGTTCTGTTTCCAGAAAGAAATCCCTCGCTGGTAAGCTGGAGACAATGCACTTGTAAAGGCCAGAGAAGCTCTAATGCTCCCAAGACCAAGGGCACCTGGGGCTGGATCTTTATTGTCCAAGACTCTCGAGGACAGTAGAGAGAGGGCAGATGTTGGGCCAGCGGCATGGGCCGGGCCAGGGATTTTCCAGAGCCCCTGCGGAGTGAGAGCACCCTACTCCATACGCCATGGCCACTGTTGGCCAAGCAGATGGGTGATGCTCTATGGCACCTTCCGGCAGCCCTGAAGCTTGTCTGTGGGCTTCTCAACATCATTTTCGTGGTGCCTCTTCCACCGTGCCTCCATTTTCCCCCCTCGTGACTTCCCTGGCTCCTCCTCCCTGGTGTATCCCTCAGCTGAGTGCTGGTGTTCCCGGGGCCTGGGCCTGGGTCTCTCTTCTTCCTGCTCTAGGTGTGTAGTTCCCAGCGGGCACCCCACCAAAAAAGAAAAAGAAACCCCCGAGGTGAAGTAGGTGTAGGGGGACGCAGGTTACACAGCAGGTTTCTCTGGCCATCCCAGCCTGCACAAGGAGCACCACACCCTCCGAGGCAGGATTCGAGCAATCTCTGCAGCGACCTTACTTCGATGACCTGCCAGCGTCCTGTTCATCATTCTGACAGTGCCAACTCTCCCTTCCCCCGGGACTCCCAAATCCCTTCTTTCCACCTCGCTCACATTCCTACTGCAGCGTCTCAAATGTTCACCCACGCAGACGTGCCCATAAAACACAGTTTCTTTGTTTCCTACCCCGGGCCTGATTTTCCTTAGCAGGGCCCCACCCGGCTGGAATCAAGGGTGGGAGGGAGACTTTACATTTGTCCAACCAGCCTCTGCCACCCTAAATACCATCTTTTGGGGGGACTATTCAATCTTCCAGCATTCCTGCTCTCCCAAGGAGGCATCTGTGGGTAAAGGAGCACCCCCACCCAGGGCACTGGGTCAGGGAGCGCCCCTGGCCTCATGCCTGCTGGTCTCCAATAAGAGGGATTGCTTTGCCCTGTGTGCATTCTCTGGCTGGTGTCCAATGGGAAGCTGTGCTCCCTGCCCCACTCCCAGGATTCAGCTGGTATCTGAAGCTGATTCCTAGCTAGGATCATCTATGGTCTGTTTTCTCGCCATGATTCCAGGAAGCCTGGCCAGTACCATTCCCAGCAGGGTCGCTCCTTGGTGGGGTTGGTGCTGAGACCCCCATCCCATGTTGGGAGTCCAGTAGCTTTTCACTTTGCTATCACTTGCATCAGGAACTTCTCCAAAACCAACTCCTCTGAACCACAGATTTCCCAAACATACATTTTCTAAGACAGAGAGCTCAACAGGGCAAAACATTTGTTTATCAAACAACTGTATTTATCAGAACTCCTTTTCGATCCTTGCCTTACTGTGCCTGCCAAACCTCAGCTATTATGTCAAGAACTTTGCACCATCCCATTGAAAGACCCACCCTAACCAGTGAAGATGCACAGTGGGCTGGATGGCGGCCCCCCAAAGACACGTCCATGTCCTAATCCCTGCCATCTGTGATTGTGGCCTTATTTGGGAAAAGGGTCTTTGCAGATGTAATTAAGGATCTTGAGATGAGGGGATCATCCGGTTTTCTTGGTGGCGCCGGAGTCCAGTGACCAGTGTCCTTACAAGAAACACACAGACAGGAGGGGAGGAAGCGCTGCGGCCGCGGAGGCAGAGACTGGAGTGGGGTGGCCCCAGGCCCAGGATCGCCAGCAGCCAGGGGCAGCCAGGGGACCAAGCACGGGTTCTCCTCTAGAGCGCCTGGCAGGAGTGTGGTCCTACTGACATTTAATTTTGGACTTCAGGCCTCCAGAACTCTGGCAGAAGAAATCTGTTTTCTTTTAAAGCCACCCAGTGTTGGCGATTTGTTAGAGTAGCTACAGGAAACGAATACAAGCCTCAACATCAAGGCCCCACCTGTGTCGACCCTTGAGCCCTCATCTGGGGCACAGCCGCCTGCTGAGGAAGGGTGACAGCCACGCACCGGGGGTCGTAACGTCAGCTCTGCGTGGGCGGCCCCTGTGCGGGGGCAATCACTCTGTTCCCTTATCTTAAGCGCTTTGTCTTCACCACCGAGTTACAGGGGCTCCCAAGAACCTGCACAGAAAAAACCCATATGAGTGTGAAGATCTACATGATAGAGAGAAAACCGCCTTGAGAACGCCCCTTCACGTAAGGAGTCTTGCTCTGGGATACACTGCATTCTCTCTGAGGCATCTTGGTCCAGAAAACTGATGAATTAATCCATCTGTCCATTTGTTAGATGTTTACTGGATGTATTTTTTTGTTTGTTTACATAACATTTTACCAAGACCCTTGGTAGTTAATAGCATATAAAGTGGAGAACACTTAAATAAAACAATCAGGGGCGCCTGGGTGGCTCAGTCATTAAGCATCTGCCTTCGGCTCAGGTCATGATCCCAGGGTCCTGGATCGAGCCCCTCATTGGGCTCCCTGCTCCGCGGGAAGCCTGCTTATCCCTTTCCCACTCCCCCTGCTTGTGCTCCTGCTCTCGCTGTGTCTCTCTCTGTCAAATAAATAAATAAAATCTTTAAAAAAAAAATAAAACATTAAGTGGGAAGAAAATACACATTCAAAATGTGCATCACGGAAGATTCGTGGCCTACTATTATTAGAATTATTGCTGCTTTGCCCAGGACAGAGTCAATTCCTGCTAAGAGCAGTCACCGCCAACAAGAGCAGAATTACAGGATGCCGAAAAACACATAGAAAGCGATGGAAACACGAATTTAATAACATGGATGCTTCAAGACCTGCTACTGTGTTGGGATTGATAAAGATCTGCGTGGCACGCACACGCCCAGATTTCCCATGACAGTCCAGCTTTCAAACGCTCATCTTTTTTGTCAGATTCTGTGTTGTAATTTGAGCCCCGGGCTGCAGGAAGCAGCCCAGTTACCCGGGCGAATGATCCTTCGGTCTTTTCAAGAACTATCCAAGGGCCACCACGTGGAAAGTCACAGATTTTGGACTCTGACACTACCCTACCTGTGACTTTGGGCCAGTCACTCTACCTCTCCCCGAATTTGTTCCTTTATCTGTAGAGTAAGGATGGTAGCTGGTAAGGGGTAAATGAGGTCACTTGTGTTTAGGGATGACTGTGTGGAGAACTCACCATGTTCCTCTTCTCTGTTAGTCTCCGAAACTTGTCACTTATAACCCAACGACCTCCTTGGTGGCTCCTAGCCCGAGGGAAAATGGAATGTCAAATCAAATCATGGAATTTCAAGTTTTAAAAATTAAAGCCTAGATAAAAGGTAGAGAAATTTGGTATAAACATTGTGGAGTCAACATCCCCAGACTTCATGTCACTCTGGAGGAAATAAATACCTGAATGGGGGCAGGCAGGCAGTTGGAAAGAGAGCAGAAGTTTAGATGCTGGGGAGATTTCTGCAGCCCACATCCTCCACCAGGTGGACAAGAAGGAGAGAGAATCTGGAAAGTTCTGGGATCTGAGCATAGAGGGGGATGCATGCCCTCCTTCCAACTTGGGAGACGTCTTCTTTAATTTATTACACGGCAAGCGATAACTACTACACCCTCTCTCTCGGTTACCACGGGTAACCTTGAACACGCTGCCTCCCATTTTTCACCCGTAAAACGGAGACTTCGACTCAGTGCCCCACCCACATCCCCTTGGCCCTACCAGGGGTCCCCATGGGTAGGTCTTATACTCACTAGCAGCTCCGTGTCCCCCACCTAAGTCCACTCTCATGCCACAGGAGGGTGATGCACGTTAACACCCCAGGAGAGAGACTCGGCCAGTGCAGAAAGGGGGTGGTGGATGAACACCCCAGCTACCTCACTGCTGGGGGAGGGCACTTCTGGACATTGTGCACAGCCTCTGCGAGAGTTCTCACGGCAAGAACCTTCACATTCACACACCCAGTTATCCATCTTCCTCCTCTGTCTCGCTTCCCCACTCCCTGGCTATGCTCCCTGGGGCACTCTCAGATACACCCAAGTCTTTTCTTTGCTGTATGTACAATCCAACATAAGACAGGGACAATAACCTGCTCTCTGCGTCGTTGTCCTGATCAACTGAGATATCGAGGGTAAGGGTTAGTTCTCTTTCTTTCAAGGAGACTGGCCAGGAGTGCTTGCAGGCAAAGGTGCTCGTTCAGGGTTGCTTCAGCCACAGCGGGGCTTGCTGTGGATGACTTACTTCGCGTGGAGTCCCTTCCTCCCCCTCCCTCCCTTGCTTCCTCCCTCCCTTTCTTTCTTCTTCTCAATTATATCATGTACTTTCCTTTTCTTTTACGTGGAAGAAACAATAAACACAGATGGTTCGAATTTGAATGACAAGTTGATGCATAAATAGAGCTCACGGAACAGTTTCCCAGATACCTATAATCAAAGTCTTTCTTTGCTTGGTGCTCCCTCTTTTAAAGAAACAAACTGTACCATACCGATTTTAGGGAAGGCTTTGCAACCTCCATGAAGGAGTTTATGAAAACATCTGGACATTCAGGCCACGAGTTGTGAGTTTGATTTGGGGTGGGGGAGGGTGGGCAACAAATGAAGTAAGTTAAGCCGAAAGGCAGTTCAAAGCATCTCCTTCAGCCTAGATGGGCATCAAGCTTTAGTGGGTTCTAAGTTACTCAGAATTGGGTCCCATGAAGTTATTGTGAGTCCCGAATTAGCAAATTCTGGACTTTTTCCTGGGGAAGCACAGGGTCACGTTCCCATGAGCCTCTGGTCCCGTTTTTGTCAGTCGGTCAATAGTTACTTTGTGTTACGTGTGCTTATGTTTACGGACACCTTAGTTAGTGCAGACTGGTGATTCGTTAACTCTGACCTCAGGACGATGGCATCATAACGCAGGCCTGAACGATGCTCACCTCCCACACACATTTCGTCCATAAGGCGCATGGCAGCCTCCTCAGCTTGGAAACATGAGCCAGCACCTCAGCGCTGTGTCTGAGGACCGTTTTAATAGCAAAATTCCCAACAGAAAGCACGACAATGTGAATCAGGTGCACTAAACAGACCGTGAAGAGGACACTTGTTTACAGCGTGAGAGCTGCCACGAGCAGGCAGAGCGTGGCCTTGTTCCACCTCAGCAGGAAACATGGCGCCGCGTGACCGTGAGGGCCAGGCTGTGTCCCCTCTGCAAGTTCACGCACCAACGTCCTAACCCTGAGCACCCCCGGGAGTGACTGTATGGGAGACAGGCCTTTACAGAGGCGACTGAGCTAAACTGAGGTCGCTGGGATGGGCCCTCATCCAATCTGACTGGTGTCCTCAGGGGAGACTGGGACGCACAGAGCCAGCACTCGTGGGCAGAGGAAAGGCCGCGCAAGGACTGGCGGGAAGGTGGGTCTGCAAGCCAAGGAGAGGCCAGCCCTGTGACACCTTGATCTTAGATCTGCAGCCTCGAGGTTGCGAGACAACAAATGTCTGTTCTGTAAGTGCCCGTGGGTGATGCTTGGTCATGGTGACCCCAGCGGAATGACAGGTACCCCATTGTGTTGCTGGCCTGTGCGGGTTCCTGGGCGAGCACTCGATCTTAGTGAGCATGCAGATCCCTGAATGCCGAGTCCACGAACAGTGAGGGTCAGCTGGACTGCCCCTGAGTCCAGTGCCCGGAACGTTCCGTGCTGCCTCAATCAGGCACCCAGGCTCTGACTGAATCACAGGCCCTCGCAGAAAACAGGCCAGGATCTCAGAGGCGTGAGTGGGTCAAACGGGACCTGAAGGAGAGAATTTCTCATCAAGAGCCCAGCTCTGTTCGTGGTCTGTGGGGTCTATTATTTCTCAAACTCCGTTATAGTTTAAATTCCTTCCACAAACATTTACTTCGTTTGAAGTGCTGAACATATTTTAGGGCGCCAGAGCCCAACTGAAGCTATAAGACAACCTGAACCCCAGGGGTGTGAAGGCTCCCTGCTACGCAGCGACGCCACGTGGACAGATGCCTGGTCATGGACCCCTGGCGGCCACAGCGCTGAGCACTGACGCCATGACAACCTGACCTCCAGCCACACGAACACCCCCCACCGTTGTTTCCCGGCAAGGATCACGGATTTACACGGACACATCTGCCCCCATAACCGGCAACCTCAGATCGATGGCTGGGATTTCCAGGGTGACTGGGAGGGGTGAGTGGTACTGCTCATGATCCCCCAAAATACCGACTTCGTGACATCGCTTGTTCGCTCGGCTGCTCTCATCGTTTGCAGATCCTGTCTTTGGGAATTTGCCTTCCTGCTAAAATCTATCTGTAACCCCCACGTGAGTGCTCATGGTGCATCCGTGTGCATTTGCAGACGCTGACAGATCAGGGAGAAACCGGGAGTCTGTCCACTTCCACGTTCTGAGCTGAGGTCCAGCAAAGCTACGCTCTGCTTTGTCGTCACTGCTACTGCTCTTTCAGAGAGTTAGTCCTTCTGTTATGAATTCTAGTTAGTTGTGGTTTTGTAGATGCTAAATCATTTTTTATATATTGTTTCTTTCCCTTTGCCTGTGGTTTCACACAAGGGCAGGTCTCCCTTCTACTCTAACTCCCGTTTCGCCCCACCTCCTCTGCGGTCCTCCGCATTCGCCCTGCTCTTCCTGGGGAATTTCTGTCTCCTGGGCTGGTCTCGATTCCAAAGCTGCAACCAAGCCAGGGGCCCCTTTTGCCAGAAGTGTCCTTTATGGCTTTTCCTGCCATGTGCGGCCGCGGTCGGTCATATTTCTGGTTGTTTGCCAGGATATTCCCAACCAATGGAGAAGACAGCGTGGTGACAGCAGAGCTTAGCAATGGGACTGGGCCGGGCCTGAGGACATCGTTAAACCCCTAGCCTGGGATGAGTTCTACCCCTGGATTTTTGTAAGAAGCCAGTTTGACTTGAGCTGCCTGGCCGCTGCACCAAAAGCTTCCCCAGCGACTGAGGCATGAGCCTCTATTCATCCTTGTGGTCACTGCCCAGGGCCCCATGTGACGCACCCCCCCCCCCCCCCCGCAGCTCCTGGCCGCAGGTCCGGAGTAACAGCTGCCACACAGGGCTCGAGGTCCCAGTCCTTTCCACAGCCTGCCCAGTGCAGCCCACTAACGCTGCCATTTGTACGTGACTTCCTGAATTTCCCCCAAGGAGCCATTTGCCCGCTCTGTGCTTCGGGGGGACCAGCGAGCGACTTTTCTTTGATCTCCCACCTTCGCCCTCCATCCCCAGCTTACCCACATGTATGTAAGGTCCAATGTCCATAAACCCCTAACCCATCACACTCATGGCGGCTCTGTTCCCCTGGCTGAACCCTAACAGATCCACTAAGAGTAAAACGTGAAATGGTTAAAATTCCCAGGGTGGTTCCTGTGATGCAGAATACGCTGGAAGCCCTTGCCTCTCAGTCCTGGCACCCGACCGGGGAGCTCTTCAGGATCTGCTGCCCTTGCGCAGGAGACAGGGCCAGTGGGAATCTTGCCCCGAGGGCAGAAACCTACATTTTGGTCAACTGACATCTTGTCATTTCTTTTTTTCCTGCTTGGGAGACCTCAGCCCACTTAGATCTTTATCCTTCTGGGTATTTTTTCTTTCCAATTCTTTGCTGACTTTCAGATCCTGTCAGTCTCGGTAATACTGTTTCTAAGGTCCTTGGTCTCCAGCAGGCAGAGCCTAACGAGCAGGCCTCATGTGGAGGTTCTAGCATTTTTTAAGGTTGTGATTCCATTTCTTGTTATACGGATTTCAGGTCAAATTTTTCTTCCACTGCTTCAAAGTCTCTAACCATTTTCAGGTTTTTACATCAGGTTTTTCTGCAGGGATTCTGGGGGCGGATGATGCTCTGGTTGCAATGGGGTGCAGAGTGGTGGGACCCCCCCGGCAATTTTAACTCCATTCCTCAGTATTCTTTCCCCTAACATCCCGTGCTCCAGTCAGGCTGAATGGTGGCAGATTCATGGACACCGCACACACTTCCTTTTTGCTTTAAAGGCCCTTTCCCTTCCTGATTTGCCTGTTGACTCTCAGTCTGAGTCACCACGCTGGGAAGGGTTCTCTGGTCTCCCAGGAGGAGCAGAGCCCTCCACCCTGTCTCAGGGTCTCTATGACTCATGCATTTGTAACAGCACCTATCTGTGTTGTGCGTCTGTGTACAAGTCTGCTCCTTCACTCAACTGTGAGCTTCTTAAACATTGGGACCTTCTTTTATTAAACTTTTAAAATCTCTGCGCCCCAGTCTGGGAATACTATTGGTGTGTATTGGTCAGCTGCTGCCACAACAATGTTGCATAACAAATCGCCCCCAAACTCACTGGTATTCCATAACAAGCATTTATTTCTGGCCCACCTGTCTGCTGGTTGGCTGGGATTTGATCCAGGCTAGGTCTGGCTCTGCTTGGTTCCAAGTATGCGCTCAGTTCAGGTCTGCTCTGAGGCACATTCTTCACATGGGGTTGGCCTAAGTGCAGGAGGGCAAGTCCGACTGGATGAGCCTATTTTGAGCCTTTGCTTCTCACTGTGTTGGCCAAACCATGACGTGGCCAAGCCCTGTGTCCAGTTGTGGAGAGATCCTCTGCCTGCTGTGGAGCCATGGCAAGGACGTGGATACACGACTACCCGTGAGTAAAGAATTCACACCAGTGATTCGGTCTAACCCAGGGCACTTAAAATATTTGTTACATGAACAAATAAGGAATATTCAAGACATTCAGGAAGATTCTCATGGTTGTATAGAACTCAGCAATTGCAAGTTTACACACACGGGAGACCAAACTTTGGGAAGCTGCTTCCAATGTGTCCCCAGCACCCCCACCCCCCATCCATTTCTAAAGCAGCAATGATGGTCTCAACTTCACCTGGAGGCTCAACACCCCGGGGCTCAGCATCGTAAACTGACAACAGCCTTGACTGAGGTTGTCCAGCATCGGGAAGCTACACAACCCAGTGCCATCTGGGTAAGCCCACGTTCAGCCCTCCTGTTTCCTCTACTAACATTCCCACATGCATCAAATGGGAGCCAAAGGCTGAAACCATATTACATTTTTGGAGACCATCTTATTTTATTAGACCATGAGTTTTGGCATGTGCACGGCATTCTTAACAAAAGCTTACAAAAGAGCAAATATTTTGGCTCTTTATTGTTCTTTTCTTAATGTTTGTTCTTTTGATTATTTGTGAAATTCTATTAAAGAAAAACGAGGGAGATAGGCCCTTTCCAGCTCCCAGCCCATTGACGTCAATCCTAGGGATTTTTATGCAGTGAAATTTATTTTTCAGGTTCATTTTTGTCGAGTTGGTGCAGAATTTTCCTTCATAATTTGTAGAGAGGTAGAGGTCAGGAATCATATGCATAAATATTTATTTCCTAAACAGTTAATTCTTACACCAAAAATGATTTTGGAAAGTTGGGGGAATAAATTTTCATTATGTTGCAGAAAATGTTGAATAATTTAATCGGCGTTTTCAAAGACCTGCCTATGAAATAAAAGTAAGGTGCATAGAGGGATGGATGTTGGGGGTTGTTCAGACAGGGAAATTTGCCCCACCCTCAGAGTCAGAGGGGGACAGGCAGGGAAAGAAGGGATCGCATCAGGGAGTGACTCAAAAACCTCCAAACTGTCACCTGAAGCTGGAGAGGAGAAGTAATGCGTAGTCATATCACCAATTACCAGGCCCGGGAGGTCCTGCCCGCCTGTGTGTCTTGTGTACGTCATTCTAGAGGGCAATGCTCCAATACTTGGGGAAGGAGATGAGGTTTTGCTGGGAACTATCTCATTATCATCATTTCTATAAAAACCACATGGCCTGTTGTGGGCACTCTCTCTCTCTGTCACGGCACGACTGCACCGCTAGGTTTTATAAAACACATCATTTGGGCGGGCATTCTCAACAACGGATGCTCAGCTTGGGCACTGCTGACCTTCCTTGTTGTGTGGCCGCCCGGTGCCCAGCGGGATGTGTAGCAGCAGCCCTGGTCTCTGCCTACCTGACACCAGGAGCTCTGCTCCCCCAGGGTGACAAACCAAGAATGTCCCCAGACATTGCCAAGTTGTTCCTTGCGGGGGCAGAGTGGCCTCTGGTTGAGAACCATTGCTCTAGTCCAATCTAAAAACAATTATGTGGTTGGTAATCGGGGACATGCAAATTAAAACAAGACTTAAATACTATTTGCCCCACTAGGTTTGCAAGCACGTCAAGTTGGATAATGTAGAATGTTGGCAAAAGTGCAGGGAAACAGGTTGTTCCAAGCAGGAGTGTTGGAACGGGTATGTGGCGGGGGTGGGGGTGGGGTGGGGTGGCGCAATCGGTAGTTTCTATTAAAATTAAAAACGCACATATCCAATGACAGGAGATGTCCTTCCAGTATCAACCCAGAAGAAACAGCAACGCTTTAGATGAGGAAGCATTTAGACAATGTTCACGGCAGAATTACTTGCTATAGTGAAAAATGAAAAGCCCACGTGTCCGTCCACAGATCAGAAGCTAATTATGCCGCTGTGACTGGTGCTATGGACAATTTTGCAGCAGCTAAAAATAATTAGGTGCATCTGTGTGTACTAACATGATGGAACATCTAGATGCAGCATTAAAAAATAAAAAGCAAGTTACCAAATGAAAGGTACAGAATAATTTCATCTACGTTACGCTCTCTCTCACACCCAAACACCCCATTTTCCTCAGCTGCATGTTTGTGTATGTAAATAGGAAAACGTAGAAAAAGATGTGGAGGGGTGCCTGGGTGGCTCAGTCATTAAGCGTCTGCCTTTGGCTCGGGTCATGATCTCAGGGTCCTGGGATCGAGCCCCGAATCGGGCTCCCCGCTTGGCAGGAAGCCTGCTTCTCCCCTCCCACTCCCCCTTGTGCTTGTGTTCCTGCTCTCACTATCTCTGTGTCAAATAAATAAATAAAATCTTTAAAAAAAAAAAAAAGATATGGGAACACTGGGAGCGGGAGGGCCACCATGACCACCATCTCTTTTCCTTAGGGATTGGTGAGGGCTTTTGGTGGTGAGTCTGGATGGAGAAGGATGGGGGTCGGGGGTTAGTTGAGGATGAAGCGAGGGCTTTGAGAGCCTGCCTTTCAGAACCTTGGCAGCCGCTAGAGAAGAGGGAGAGGGGCTCTGGGGAGAGCAGGGGGAAGTGCTTGGGGAGAGAGTGCAGGGCAGTGTTCATTCAAAAGGAGAGCATCATACATGCGTATTCACAGCAGCATTATTTGCAAGAGCCAACAGGTGGAAACAACCCAGGTGTCCACCGGTGGATGAACGAATAAACAAAATGGAACCCATCCAGTGGATACTATTCAGCCATAAAAAGAAAGAAACATGACACCCGCTAAGACGTGGATAAACCTTGGAAAAAAGATGCTCAGGAAAAGGAGCAGACCCAGAGGTGACATGTCCTAGGATTCTGTTTATATGAAATGTCCAGAGGAGGCAAGTCTATGGAGGCAGAAAGCTGACTGGTGGTTGCCGGCGGTGGGCGGGGTGGGGAGTAACTGCTAATTGGGATGGGGTCTCCTTTCGGGGTGATGAAAAAGTTCTAGAACTGGATAGAGTTGTGGTCGTACTAAGTTGTGGACGCGCTAAATGCCAGACCTGTTGACTTTAACATGATTAATTTTGTTAGTGAATTTCATTTCAATAAAAATAAAATTTTTTAAAAAAAAGTAGGCACCACTTATTCTGAGAACTAATGAGGGAAAGAGCCCAAGTGACTTTTCCGTAACACCAGAGCTCAGGATGAACCCTTTATGGAGTTCATGTTTGTTGTCAGGGACATGGGGAAATTTTCACTCTATTAATTAATGAAAGGCAAATACTTGGATTATTGACAAAACACCAAGTTAATAACTCAACTTTGCCAAACGCTTGGTTGAAAAACATGGAGAAGGCGCTGCCCGGGCCCTACCCAGAGTGGAAACAGGAACACTAATAATCATGTGATAAACTGAGTCCAAAGGATACTTCCCATTTAGGAAAAACATGAAGAAGGGAATTCTCAACTCCCTTGGAAGCTTCAAAGAGCAGGAAACTCCTGAGGCAGGTATTCAGTTTTGCTGGGGGTGGGGGCCCAGCAGGGGTGAGCCTGAGGCACCTTTAAGGGCAGACAGAAGCAGACAGTTTGGGCAGGAGAAGGTGGTTTCCCTCGCAGGCGGGCCTCAGGCGTAAGGGAAAGGCTCTCTGCATCTCTGCACTCCAGCACGTCCTTCCGTTTAGGCTCCTCTCATCTGTGGTAGAAAAGAGCACGCGCCGTGGGATCCCGTTTACCGGGAATGTCCAGAGTGGGCAAACCCATGGAGACAGGACTGGGGTGGGGGTGGTGGGGTGACGGCTGAGGCGGATGGGACTTACTGACATGAGGAAAATGATTTAAAATTGACCATGGTGACAGCCAGATCTGTGAACATACGAAGAGCCACGGAAACGGTACCCTTTCAACGGACGAACTGTAGCTCAGTGGAGCTGTTCAAAAGGAAGCATCAAAGGTTCCCTCGTTGCTTTTAGTTATCAGGCTGGGCATCTCTGCGGCAGCCTGCGGAGTGCAGCCGGGCTAGACTCCATCCTGTTCTCTCACCTTCTCCGACGCTGCCCACGTCCTCGGCCCCTGCTCTGCCTGGCCCCGCCGCCTCCCTCTCTCAGGGTCCCGCGTCTTTTCCTACACTGTGCTTGTCGCAGTCTGTGAAGTGTCTCTGTTTTTGTTTCACTAGTGCTTGGCTCTCTCCTGAGACCCTAAGCTCCACTGAGCCAGGCACCAGCTCTCGTATCTGCAGCACCAAGCACAGTGCCTGGCCGGGCAGAGAAGGTGCTTGATAAATACTAACCACATTAACTAATATTAATGGAAATGCTAATCTGCTTCCACACACCTGGGGAGAATGCATCAATATTCTCCAAATGTATGCAAAAAATCATTATAATTGCTTTCCTCCTTCTTAGCTGAGAATAAATTTCTTATAATTATCCATCTTTTGAGTTGGAAATAAGTTTGGAGGAAGACACAGTCACTGACTGTATTAGGCTAACTGGCCCATAAGCTGAGCTGACCTTTTTGTCCATAGACTGCTAGTGCTGGGGGAGGGGAAGGATGGGTGCTTAAGTTGGGAATTTTATAGAAACCCAAGCTAGAACCTGGAAGTACCCCCTTCATTAGCCTATCTGAAAGGCGGGCTCTGTTGGGATCTTGACATGAACTTGGCAGACTCACGTCTGTCTTAAGTTTCAAGATATTTATTATTTCCTGAGAGTCTGTTACAAGAAAGTCACAGAAAAGCATGGGGGACTGCTGTCAGGGCAACAGATTTTCCAAGGATAAAGTCAAACAACACTTAGCAAACATTCTCTGATGCAGCCCAGCTTCTGTCCAACCACCAGCCCGTATCAGTCTTCACGGGTCATCATAACAAAGCCCCATACACTGGGTGGCTTCAACAACAGACACTGGTTTTCGCAGTTCTGGGGTCTTAAAGTGCAAGATCAAGGTGCCGGCAGGTTTGGTGTCTCCTGAGGCCTCTCTCCTTGGCGTGTAGACGGCCGTCTTGTCCTGTGTCCCCATGTGGTCATCCCTCTGTGCATGTCTATGTCCGCATCCCTTCTTATAAGGACACCAGTCCCACTACAATAACCTAATTTTAACTTAATTACCTCTTAAGAGACCCTATCTCCAAATGCAAGCACATTCTGAGGTGCTGGAGGTTAGGATGTCAACATTTGAATTTGGGGGAGGGACATAATTCAGCCCATCACACCATCTATGTGAATAACCAACGGACAAGGTCAGAGAGGATGCAAGCATCTATATAACTCTTTCCAGAGTAGTAATGGCAGGATTAGATATTGTGTGATATTTGGATCAAAAGTAGAGAAAACGTGCCATTACTCACAGGACACACACTTTTATCAGTTACGAGATGTTTACTTATTATCTCCATAAATTTGAGAGCAGCCTCCACAATTTTGCTAAATGTGACAACATAGATACGGAGCAAATGTTTAAAGAATTAATCAAAGACCTTTTCATCAGTGGTTGGTTCATCGCTACTATAAACAAAGACTGTTTCTCGTCTGATGGCAGGGCTGGATACAGTCCTATTCTCTTTGACTGGGCACCCGGGTTCACATGTCTTTGGAGACAATTCCTCCCACCTCATTTTTCAGCCCAACGGCTGGTGAGAGTTTTCAAGCTGTGCAGGTTGGTTAACAGATATTTTTAGGCAGACAGAGCCTGTGGACCTTCCTTGGGTCTTTTCTCACCAAGGGTCCCCAATGGTGCATCATCTGGCTAGGGGCTGGGGCTAAACTATCCTACTTAACATCTTTGCTAGTTTTTGAAAAACAAAAAATACTTTGCCTTTAGGATCTTCCTTAGCAGAAGACCTAGCAAAAATCCCATTTGTTACACTCAGTATGCTTATGGAGCCGTTAGTATTTGCCGAGCATGATGTAAGGTGCTCATCTGGCTGGACCCCTGAGCTTGTCTTTGATTCAGGGTCAAGTCTCTCCATTCAGTAGTGAAAATTTTCTAGATGTTTCTCAAAGTGTGACCCCAAGATTTCTTTTGGTCAACTGGGACACTTATTAAAAATTCAGATTAGAATTCTCTCATGAACGTATCTGTGAAACTCAATTTCCTCCATGCTCCAAAAATAATAAAAAAAAGACCAGTAAAAAATGCAAACTTCATTTTCAGCAATGAAGGTGAACTCCAACACAAAGGCAGATGCCCCTGAAAGCAACTGTGCTGTGACAAGAGTTGCTGGAAGGAAATGGAGACACGCTGAGGACAGATCTGGGTGGGGGCAGCCCAGATGCTACAAAGCTCAGAGAACATCAGCAGAAACACAGTTCTGGAGAGCCAGAGACACACCCTGACTGGCAGATCCTCTTGCTGGCGGCTCTGATGTGGGCAGGACGGAAAGAGATGGGCACATGCCCCACTGGAACCCCTCGGGTCTAGAGACGTCTGCACAAAGAATCATGAAGATGTGTGTTCCAGGAGGCAATCTGTTCTAGCGGCAATTTCCGAGCAAGACCTGGCATCTTGAAAGCCTACAGGACTACAACGCTGCCGGGGCCTCCCTGCCTTAACTCATTCAGTGATAATATGTACACACATATAAAAGTAAATATAAGCTGTATGTACGTGTGTGTGTATATATATACGTCTACACATACACATCTACGTACATGTTCTAAAAGAAAAAAAGAGAAAAAGAGCAGCAAACATTTACCAAGAATACTGAAGACATTTTGCAATGTGTATTAATTTCCTATTGCTTCCATAAAAAATTGCCACGGGCGCCTGGGTGGCTGAGTTGGTTAAGCGACTGCCTTCGGCTCAGGTCATGATCCTGGAGTCCTGGGATCGAGTCCCACATCGGGCTCCCAGCTCAGCGGGGAGTCTGCTTCTCCCTCTGACCCTCCCCGCTCTCATGCTCTCAAAAAAAAAAAAAAAAAAAAAAAAATTTGCCACAAAATCAGTGGCTTTAAGCAACACAGATTTATTATCTTACAGTTCTGGAGGCCAGATGTCTGAGATGGGGGTCACTGGGCCACGTTCCTTCTGGAGGCCCTGGGGAGGACCGTTTTCTTGTCCTTTCCAGCTTCTGGAGGAACGCACATTTCTTGGCCCATGGCCTCTTCCTCCAGCTATAAAGCCAGCAATGGCCAGTTGAGTTTTTGTTGTATTTTATCACTTGGATTTCTCTCTTCCACATTGAAGGGTGCTTGTGATTGCATTAAGCCCACCCGGATATCCCTATGTTAAAGTAATCTGATTAGCAGCCTTAATTCCATTTGCGACCTTTATTCCCCTGTGCTACATAACACAGTGTATTCACAGGGTCCATGAGTCAGAATGTGGATATCTTGGCAGGGGGGGAAACGACATTATCCTGTCTACAGCCCCACAGCATACAGATGAAAACTCTATCTGCAAACAAACATTCACCATGAGTTTTTAAAAACTTAAGGAAATAATCTCAAATAAAGGAGGTGGAAAATAAAATGCCGAAAATATCAAGTGAGAGAGGAGGGTAAAGCGAAAGTTGACAGAGCTCAGGAAAAAGGTGGAAGAAAGAAAGAAAACCATCTCAGGAAAGCAGATGGAGTTGGAGGGAACAAAAGGGATACTATCAAAGCTAAAACTAATACAAAACAGCAGAGTGGTAGCCAACCTCTCAAGTAGAGGACAGAAACAAAAAGAAAAAAAATCTAGAAAAGACAGTTTTAAAATGGGGTACGGAGTGCATGATACAAAAGCTGTGAGAGAAGAAATTACATACGTTTTAACTGGAGTCCCTGAAGAAGGAAACCAGAAAGGCAGAGAAGAAATATTTGAAGATACAACTCAAGAAAATGCCTTTGAAATCAAACAAGGCTTGAGCCTATGTGATGAAGGAGCACTCCACGGTACCTGCAGCAGTTCATGCTGGAACATTCCTGGCTGGTCACTAAACTTCCAAAAGAAAGAAAAGCCTCCTTTGGGCAGCCATGCGAGAAAAGGAAGACATGTGGAGGAAAGAAATCCAAGCAGATCTCAGGTATTTTTATAGTAACACTTAAAGCAAGGAGAGAGAGAGAGAGAGAGAGAGGAAAGGACAGAGAAATCCTTACAACATTCTCATGGAAAGAGGATGTAAGTCATGATGTTACATCCCTCTAAACTGTCCATAAAGTAGAAAGGCTACCCACAGAAATACCTCTGACATGAAAGAACTATGAAAACATGATCCTTCTTGGGGCAATTCCTAGAGGATCTACTCCAGCCATGAAGCATGCAGCCAGAAAAAGAAGGAAATGTTTCAAATTCTTTTTACGAAAAGAGCATAACCTTGACATTAATACCTAGTGGACTGCAGTGGGAGCAGACATGGTAATGGTAACAATAAACTCTCACTCACGAATACAGATGCAAAAATTCTAAATAAAATACATTAATGGCAAGATTTCATTCTTTTTTATGGCTGAGTAATGTTAATTATACTTCAACAAAAATATATTAATGAACTAACCTAGTAACATTTTCAAATCCATCATGACCAAGTATGTTATTATGTGAGGAATATACGAACAATTCAATTTGAGGAAACCTAATAAAATGATATAATTCAAAGGCAATGAAAAGATCATTTTTATTTTAGGCTAAGAAGGCATTTGAAAAATTTCAATATCCATTCCAATTAAAACAAAGTACTCAAAGAAACAGGGGTAGATACATCCTACCTTATCCACCATGGATACGTAATAAAACATATTTATCGTAGCTCAAAATCCAGCATCATTCCTAATGGCGGCCCCCTAGAAGTGCTTTCACTAAAATCAGTAATGTGGTAATGATGCTTGCTTTTACTATTATTATTTAACATTGCACTGGAGATTCTAACCTATGCAAGTAGACAAGAGACACCACCTAGAGTCTTGCCAAAGGGATGAAACATGGCTTAATCAAGCCTCTGGGTCCAGCTGCCAATTTGCAGGAAAACACAGAGACCAGAAGGTCACGCTGAATTGCACTGTGGGGTTGCAATCAGCCAAAAATACCCCAGAACTTTCCACAGGTAAACTGCAAGAAAAAAAAGGATGGAAGGGTAATTGTGAAATTAAATGAGACTTAAAAGGCATAACATGATTTTTAAAAAGTGGGCAAGACTGAACTATTGTGTCCTAAGGATATGCACTGGGTGACCAATTTATTCAGAAATGCAAGGAGGTGATGACCCAACAGCTCAGAAGAGTGGTCACTTTGTGAAGAGGGAGAAGTGGCAACAGGATAGAAAGGGATGGTTTCTAAGGAGGCTATTCTTGTCCTGGGTATTGTTTACAAGGGTGTTTGCCTTAAAATGACTCATTAAGCTATACATCTCTTTTGTGTGCTTTTCTGTACCCATGCATAGAATTTTATTTTACAATAAAAAGGTTTTAAAAATGCCTAACTCTGCATGGCATAAACCACCATAAAAACATCAAAAGTTGAAAGACAAATTGCAACACCGTGTTGGCAACTTATATCTGAAGCAAAGCATTGACGAGTTCCTTCAAATTAATAAGAAAAACTGCCAACAGTTTATTACAAACTGACAAAAGATAAGAACAAAGAGCTCAAAAATATATAACAGATACTCCGCTCTACCTGCAGGGGTATCCATGATGGTGCTCGTCAGGAGTTCTGCATCCCCTCTTTTCTGGACCCCATGCCTTTGAGGTCCTGTGACTGGCTCTGGCCAATGGCATGCAGCAGAAGAGAAACATGTCACTTGCAGGTGGAAGCATTAAATGCTTATAGTAGAGGCTCTGGTCCTCTCCCCTGCTGCCAAAACGGTCCTGGGAGCACACTTAGGAAGGAGGAGTAGAAATGAAACATTACATGGAGAGCAGCTGTGGGGACATCACTGAGTTCCACCAGGGACTTCATGGGAGCAAGGCATTGCTCCTGTTCTAAGCCACTGAGATCCGGGGCTTGTTTGTTGCACAGGATCACCTAGCCTTTCTGAGTGTTACGGATGTCCTCAGCATGCCCTGTGACAATGATTATCTCGGTCCAGACTAGGGAGAAAAATGCCGCTGTTGCCAGCGGTAAGTCATCAACTGCATCTACAAAGTGGGGAGGCTTCTAAAATGCAGCTGATAAGATGAAAAAAATGACAACCATTTTCATAAAGTGGAATATCTTCATATTTCAAAATGCTACAGCACAGACAGTAAGTTTTGATGACCACACAATTTCATTTATTTTGTGATCTCAACAAATGCACTCTGTTATGAAAGAAATAGCCGACTCTTTATTTCACTTATTTATTCAACAAATATTTATTGAGTGCCTACTCTGAGTCTGGCACTTTGCTGGGTGATATATCAGGGAATAAAGGAAGTAAAATGCCTGCTAGCCTACAGTTTACATTCTAGTGGGGAGACAGGACAATAAACACACACAGTACATAAAGAGAGGGCAAAGCATGACAGAAGGTGTTGAGGACTACAGGGGAAAAATAGAGTAGGATAAGAAAGATCAGGAATGCTGGGGGAGTTGCTGGTACTTTAGATGAGTGGTCAAGAGAGAACTTAATAGAAAGTGACCTTTGAGCAAAATTTGAAGGTGGAGAGATGCTGAGCCATATAGCTGTCAGGTGAAGTGTGCTCTAGGGAGATGAAGCAGTTCTATGCAAAGGCCCCGGAGTATTAAAGGGACAATGAGGCTGGAATGGAATGTATGAGAATGTGTGAGTGAGAAACAGAAAAGAAGAGAGAGAGATCAGTTGGAGGACCCTGAAATAATCTAGCATATGGAAGCAGGGGAAGTGATGGGGGGAGCTCAGATTCTGGGTTCCTACTTTCAAGGTAGAAGCTACAAGATTTCTTGATGGCTTGACTATGAAATGTGTGTGAGAGAGAAATCAAGAATGTCTCAATGTTTCAGGCTGAGCAGCTGGAAGGAAGGAGACAACCCACTCAGGTAAGATCCTGAGTGCTGTGGCCTCGGGAGGAACCTGGAGCTCAGTTTCAGATACGTCAACCATGAGATGACTATTAGCCCTTGCACTGGTTCCCTGTGGCTGCCGTAACAAATTCCCATGAACTATGTGGTTTAAAACAACAGAAATTTCTTCTCTCACAGTTCAGAGGACTAGAAGTCCAAAATCCAGCAGGGGGCTCCCAGGGAGAATCTATTCCTGGCCTCTCCCAGCTTTGGGGTGATCAGTATTTCTGGGCTTGGGATGGTACCCTGCTAGTCCCCACCCCTGTGATCACAATGCTTTCTCCTCTTCTCTCTGTGTGTCTTTTATAAGGGTGCTTGGCATTGGATTTAGAGCCCACTGAGGTAATTCAGGACGTTCTCCTCATCTCAAAGTCCCTCAATTACGTCAACAAAGACCTCCCTTTTTTTTCCTAAATAAGGTCACATTCACAGATTTGAGGGATTAGCACGTGGACATATCTTTTGGGGGCCACCATTTAGCCCACTATGTGTCTTCAGTGGTTTAGGGTGGGTTTTTCGATGGGGAGACCACACTGGATGGCACAAAGTTCTCGACATTAATAGTTTAGGTTTGGTGGGCACAATAAGACAAGGACCTATCCTTTGGGTAAATACTTAATAGTGCAATTGATGGGTCATAGGGTAGCTCTATTTTCAACTTTTTCAGGAACCTCCATACTGTTTTCCAGAGTGGCTGCACCAGCTTGCATTCCCACCAACAGTGTAGGAGGGTTCCCCTTTCTCCACATCCTCGCCAACATCTGTTGTTTCCTGGTGTGTTAATTTTAGCCATTCTGACCGCTGTGAGGTGGCATCTCATTGTGGTTTTGATTTGTATTTCCCTGATGCCAAGTGATGTGGAGCATTTTTTCATGTGTCGGTTGGCCATTTGTAGTTCTTCTTTGGAGAAATGTCTGTTCATGGCTTCTGCCCATTTCTTGACTGGATTTTTTGTTTTTGGGGTGTTGAGTCTGATTAGTTCTTTATAGATTTTGGATACTAGCCCTTTATCTGGTAAGATATTTGCAAATATTTTCTCCCATTCTGTGGGTTGTCTTTTGGTTTTGTCGACTGTTTCCTTTGCTGTGCAGAAGCTTTTTATCTTGATGAAGTCCCAATAGTTCATTTTTTGCTTTTGTTTCCCTTGCCTTTGGAGACGTGTCTAGCAAGAAGTTGCTTCAGCTGAAGTCAAAGAGGTTGCTCCCTGTGTTCTTCTGTAGGATTTTGATGGATTCCTATCTCACATTGAGATTTTTCATCCGTTTTGAGTTTGTGTGTAAGGTGTAAGAAAGTGGTCCAGTTTTATTCTTCTACATGTGGATGTCCAATTTTCCCAACACCACTTGTTGAAGAGACTGTCTTTTTACAAACATAGTGATCTGAAGGGGCACCTGCACCCCAATGTCTATAGCAGCAATGTCCACAATAGCCAAACTATGGAAAGAGCCCAGATGTCCACTGACAGATGAACAGATAAAGAAGATGTGGTCTATATATACAACGGAATATTACTCATCTATCAAAAAAAGAAATCTTATCATTTGCCACAATGTGGATGGAACTAGAGGGTATTATGCTAAGTGAAATAAGTCAACTGGAGAAAGACAATTATATGATTTCACTCATATGTGGAATTTAAGAAACAAAACAGAGGAGCATAGGAAAAGCGTGGGGTAAATAAAATAAGATGAAATCAGAGAGGGAGACAAACCACAAAAGACTCTTAACTCTAGGGTTGCTGGAGGGGAGGTGGGGGGATAGGGTAACTAGGTGATAGCATTAAGGAAGGCACTTGATGTAATGAACACTGGGTGTTATATGCAACCGAGGAATCACTGAACTCTGCCTCTGAAACTATTAATACACTATATGTTAACTAATTGAACTTAAATAAAAAAAGGCAAGGATCTAGAAGGAGTTTTGATAAATACACAGTTGTCTGAAGCAAACACATTGTCCAGCTGGAAGAATCTTTTTGGGAAATCTATGGTTCAGGTAAGCTGATTTTGAAGAAGTTCCTCAAACAAGTGAGAAGTCCTGCACTGAATTACAGCCACATGTGTCTAAGAATTCCCAGTTCCCAGTTCTGATAATTAAGCTGAGTGCTTAGTGAAGCTGGACTCAGCTCTCAACAGGGCAAGATGAATACCCTGACCTCCCGCCTCCGGGCCAAAGTCTTGGAGCAGAGGCATGTTACAGACAAAGGAGAAAGCTGATGGTAGAGAGCCTTTGCCCTGTCTACTGCCGGAACTCTTGGTGGATACTGCTTCTACCGGGGGCCTCACATGCCCCCAGGGTAGGGGTACTATGGCAGGGGGACAATGGCACCACCTTTCCACACAGGACAGTCCTCCAAGTAGAGACACCAAGTCCTATCAGATATTACCTGTTAGCTACCATACCATCATGTCTTTAGAGCTAGATGGGGTCTTCAGGTCATTTGCTGTAACTCTCACATTCTTAGGCAAGGAGCCCCAAGGACATAAGAGTAAAAATCTCACTGCACTTATCCAGAACACTAATGAGAGGGCTGGGTTTCAGACCTCGACTTTTGTCCTCCCCGTTGCGTCTCTGCCATGGCTACCTGCAGATCCAAGGAACTAACACTCAGAGCAGGGAACTGTTTTTGGTTAGGGTTTAGTTACAAGCAACAGAAACTGAATCTAGTTAATTAAAGTAGAAAAGGAATTTATAAGAGGATTTTAGGGAGCTCCCAGATCTCCATGAGATCTAACAGTCAGGTGTAGAGGCTGCTTTGCTGTGAACAGTGTCCCAGTTCAAACCGGCTGGGAGATGCTGCAGCCCCCACCCCGGGGCACTGACAAGTCTGCTTCCCCCACTGGCCTCTTTGGTCCCTAACACTGGGGGCTCTGGACACTGGACACAGCTGCTCTGCGGTGGCCACTCTTGGCAGACTGTTCCCATGAGGTCCCTGCTCCTTTGCCTACTGGCTCTGATGCCCCTGGAGCCAGGAGCCCTCGCCTGGCTTCCTGGGAGGTGTGAAAGCTGGGAGCTGGCACTTTCAGCCTGTCTGGTGGGGGGTCTAGAGGCAACTCTGCCTGATTCCCCAAACACAGAAAAGATGCTCAGATGCGTGGTGGCCAGAACGAGCAGCAAAGTTCAAAGCAAGAAGCTGGGATGTGCCCACCTGAGATAGTGACAAAATAATCACCCTCTCAAACACAGTTTTGGTCATATCACACTCTTACACTAAAACTTTCAGTACATCCCATTTAGTGGCAAAACAGTCCGGTCGCCTGGTCATGGCTCCGTGGCCGGCTCCAGCCTGTGTGTCCAGGCTAGCTCTCAGCAGAGCCCCCCACCCTCCCTCTGCCTGGCTACAATAGGCCACTTACTCACCCCACCTTCTCTGTTTGTTGGTTTCTTTTTTTTTTTTTTAGGTGAAATTTTCATACAGCGAAATGCACCAGTTGTAAGCGTTACAATCTGAGGAGTGTTGACAAGTGCAAACGCCTGTGTCAGCCAAACCTCTACCAAGATACCGACTTTTCTATTTCCCAGATCATTCTCTCATGTCTCCTCCCCAGTCAAGCCCCAGAAACAACTACTGATTTTCTGTCACTACAGATCTGTCTGTTCTAGAATTTCACATCCATGGAATAAAACAGTATGTCCTTTCATCGTGCCCAGCTTCTTTCACTGGACAAAATGTTTGTGAGATTCATCCACGCCGTTGTGTGTTAGCAGTTAGCCTAGGGTTTCTGCTCGTGGGACAGGATGAAGCGGGCCCCGGCAGATGGTAGGGCAGCTGGGACCACCGTCACTTTCAGTTGAACGGGGATGGTCATGATCCCCGAGACTGGCTGAGGAAGGAGGAAAGTGGGTCACATGGGTTCAGAACCACCTCGGAACCACCACAGTCAGGCCCGATTTTGTCTCTTTATACACGGACACTTTGCGTAAAGTCTGGTTTGTGTACCAAAAAAAGACTTTCTTCTCTAAACGTCATTTGAGGGACCACGGGCTGGTCAGCTTAGGTAAGCGCACGAGTGCCTGCTCTCTGAACTGAGCGCACCCTCCAGATAGAAACCATTTTCACAGTCGTGTGAGCTTGAGATTTTTAGGAAGTCAGTGAACACACATTTGGCTGCCCGGCGTGCACAACTCCGGAAGGTTCCCCAGACCTCAGGACCCTACCTGCAGCGGTCCAGGGCCTCACTGGTGAGATGAGAAACAACACCGGTCAGGAACCCCTGCTGCAGGTCCACAGTGAGCTGGACTCGGTGGCGGTCAGAGGGCGCGGGGCTCGAGGAAAGCCGGGAGGCCTGAGAAGCCCTCGTGCAGCGCTGTGAAAGACAAGGAAAAGATCAGAGGCGGGGGGCACGCGCCATAAGCTCCCTGTGGGGTTGTTGCCGGGACACTCCTGCGTTCCTGCACAGTCGGGGCTTTGTGGGCACGTGCTCCTGGAACTTGAGATCCTGGACGAGGAACAACTTTGGAAGGAAACTGGCAACTGTTTGGTGGGAGGATTCCAGAGAGACTCGCCTAATTCTGGGGTGGGGGAGGGGAGGGGCGGGGGTGGGGGAGGGGAGGGGTGGGGGTGGGGGAGGGGAGGGGTGGACCGGGGACACCGGGCTTCCCGCCGGACGTGCGCGGAGGGACTGACGGACCGACTCCCAGAGGGCTGGGGTGAGGAGTCCCACGGAGCCCCTCACGCGCGCCACCTCAGCTTCGCTGCCGGCCACTCCTCACTTGTGGGCGCACGTTTCTACACAGAGCCCGCGGCTTAAGGACGTAGAGACCTACAGCTTGCGCAGGACCCGGGCCCCCCTCTCCCACACCACCCTCCCGCGGTTCTCCGTCCTGGCAGAGGCGGAGGCGCTCCCTGCTACACCCCAGACCCAGGTGCCTTCCCTCCTGCGGCTCCCTCATCCCCTGGACTCCCGCCCACACCGAACACAAGGGGAGCGCCATCAGCACTGCACCTGCCTCCCGGCCTCTGGAAAAGTCTGGAAAACGTCAGACGGCCGAAATTCGCAGTTGGCTCTCACGCCAAAGGCGGCGCACTTCCCTTCTCCTCACTCCCCGTTGGCCCCCTAATAGTCACATGACCACGGGGGGGCTGAGAGGGAGGCTGGGAGCGTCCCTTCGGCTCACAACCCTCTGATTGGCCTCTAATAGTCACATGACCACATGAAGCTGAAAGGGAGTCTGGGAGGCGTAGTCTCCACGTGGGTGGCCCTGTGCCTGGCTAAAACGCCATTAACTTGGAAAAAGGAAAGGCAGAATTTGGGAGGACAGTCAGCAGGAGGACCTTGAGGGATGGCGGAATCAATTCATCGATCGGGGTGGGTTTTCCTTCTCCCCTGCCAGAGTTAGGCTACTTCTCATAAGCACCAGCTCCATTCTTTACAGACCCACTTCCTGTGCTTCTGTGGCCCAGACGAGAAGAGTGCCCGTGTCTGCCCTGTTTCGGGGCAAACCCCTTCATCTTAGGATGTCCAGCCGCCATCAGCCCCCCTCACTCCCCACCTCCCCCATCCTGCACGGTTAGCTCTGCTCCGTCCGGGCTGGTTGTCAGTCTGCACACGTACCCTGAAGTCTGTGGACTATATTGGTTTTCTGGTTTCCCCAAAAATGGGGTTTATGGGGTTTTTAAGTTCTGCTTGTTCTTTATGCACAATTTCCAGGAGGAGACAGAAAAAAACGGTCTTATGCGGCCATGTTCATTCTGAAAGGCAATGGACTAGTTTAACGAGTCACTTTATTCTGGTTAGGAGTCAAGGACTTAGCCTCTTGGGAGATGGTGGTAAAAGGGATTTCTCTGTGGGGCGAAGAGACTGCGGCAAGTAGCAATTTAGGCTGGCGGCAGAAAATCGGCTTGATTAATGACAACAGGATCCAACAAGGAGGGGAGAATGCATCTGAGTTAGGGCTGAAAGCGGAACAACCTTGGTAACATTGCTCTGGGCAAAATGTGAGCTGGTTTTCCAGCACGGCAATTAGTCCAGGTGCACCTTTCCTAGGATCATAGGCAATGATCCTACAAAAAAAGTAAAAAAAAAGTCCAGGAAGGGAATGTGTGTAAGTGGCATTGAGTAAGTGCAGAGATCTCCGTGGGCCTTGGTGACCCGTGCTGGGCGCAGTGGCTACGGGTCCTAGAGACGCAGAGAGCAGAGGTCTGGGAGACTCATCGTCGGGGCTGCAATGGCTCCTATCTGATGTCTCCAGCCCACTCTAGCTTGCAGGACAAAATTCCCTCTGCAGCATGCAGATTTGTCCTGTTTTCCTTCTGAAGCAGACTGCCGGTCTCAGGGCCAGAACTGTGAACACTTCCGCTTCCACGATGTAAACCTCCACCAGGCTAACTGGAGACATTTTGTGACACATTTCGATAAGGCAGCATGGCTTTCTTCCAGGAATGCTTCCATTCAGGACATGCTCAGTAAGCCAGGTGCCCTGCCGGATGCTGAGGACGGGGTGTTCCACTTTACAGGTAAATAACTGAGACTCACAGGCCTCAAGTGTCTTGTTTAGAGTCACTAAGACATGAAAGTGGTCAAGTGGCTTGGGTGGATACTGCTACCTGTCTCTATAACTCCTCATCTCCTTCCTTGCCGACAGGAACTCGAGTTTAAGGCCTCAATGCACCCAACCCCAAGTGATGGCTTATGATTAAGACAATTATAACAAAGCTGTTTCCCAATTCCTCAGTCCCTCCTGCAGTTAGAGGGAGCCATGTGATCCAGTTCTGACCCATGAAACCCAATGAAAACACTGCTCCATGTGGCTCTGAAAAGCCTTTTGCTTTTTGGAAAAAAAAAAAAAAAGGGAGGGTGGAATGTGGCTCACATGACTTCTCACACTTCTTATTGCCTTGTTAGCAGATGTGATATCTGGTGCTGCTGCAGCCATCTTGTGACCATGAGGAGATAAAAGGAAGGAAAGAAGGAAGATAGGAAGGAAGGGAGAGAGAAAGGAAGGAAAGGGGAGAAAGAAGGAAAATCATGAGCCTCAGACTTAACACAGCCTGGGTCCCTGGTGACATTATTAAAGCAGCTAAAGCAATGTCAGCAACTGCCTACTCCAGATCTCTGAGAGTAAAATAATCCTCTCTTATAAAAACCCACATTGTTCACATTTTCTCTTAACTGCAGCCAAATGCACACCCAGTAAAGTAGCAGAGCAGAGTTGGACTGTCTTCAGAGCTGTCTGACCCCAAAGTCCTTGTGGTTTCCACTCTGCTGTGGTAGCTGCTTGGCAAAAAACTCCTCAGCAGGTTCTCAGAATCCAATCGAACACAGCAAAAATGTCACACAGCAAGGTCAGGCTGAAGGAGCCACACGCACAATGCTGAGTCTCACCTTGCTGGGTGAGTGCCACCTAAGTCCTTCCTGCCCATGGCCTCACTCAGCCCCAAGTCCTCTGGATTGAGGCCGAGCCTGCCCCATGTGTGAGGTCTGAAGCGTGTGGGAGGGTGGGGATATAACTTTGACTGAGGTAAGGAATCCAGCAGGACCTACCGTACCGGGTGGCTGGTCTTGTCCTAGAGGAGTGTTTCCTGTCATAGCTCCAGGAACCCCTGGGTGTGCCTCCTTGCTGTTCCTGCAGCACCGGGCATTACCAGGCCCTCTGAATTGACTAGGAAATCACTGTTTTTCTGTGCAGAAATAGTTTCAGTTTCTGTAAAAACAAATTACCCCAAAACTGAGGGGTGCAAACCAGAATTCATTTTATTTTGCATGTGGTTTTTGGGGGACAAGAAGGTGGGGAGGGTTTGGCAAGGCAGTTCTCACTTGAGTCACTCATGCTTTTGCCACCAGATGGTGGCTGATGTTCAGTGGTCCAAGGACTGTGTGGGGACGGGCATCCAAGATGGAGTACCCAGCGGCCTCACTCCTCAGGCTGGCGGTCGATGGAGCTGGGAGCCAGAGCACCTGCAGGTGGCCTCTCCAACATGGTGGTCTCAGAGCTGTTGTATTTCTAACATGGCACCTGGTTTCCTCCAGAAGCCTCCAGAGCAAGCGTCCAAAGAGAAAGGGCTTTTCCTGATCTGACCTTGGGAGTCACACAGCATCACTTCCAATTCATCCTGTTGGTCACAGACAACTCACTAAGGTCAGCCTCGCTCTGGCTGGAGGGACACAGAATCAAAGAATTCTAAGCAAGTGTTTTTATAACCAAGCACAATCATCCGGAAGGAGATTATGTTGGAGAACCATCTAGAAGGGAAATGTTCTGTTGGCCAACAGCACTGGGTTAAAGGCAGAGATGCCCAGAAATTGTAGACCATGTTTTCAAGCAGCCGTTGTCTCTTTTCTGATTGGAAAATAATACATGTTAATTGTGGAAGCTCCGGAAAGCAGCAAGTTAAAATCATGCTGCACGTAATTTCACCCGAGAGAGAACCACTGGTAACATTCTGGTGTGTTTCCTTTCAGGTCTCTTGTCCCCAAGATAATCTCAGACCGTACTTAGTTTCTGTGCAAGAAATGAAACAGGATAGGGGCTGGGACAGGCCTGGGGAACTGGGGAGTGTCTGTCTTAAATGTGCTTGTCAGGGGGGCCTTTCAGAGGGGGTGGTGTTTTCACTGAAACCAAAATGATAAAAAAGGCTCTGGGAAAAGAACAGATGGTACAAAGACCCTGAGGTAGCAGAGGATCTGGTATGTCTGTGGACTGGAAGGGGGTCCAGTGAGTCTGGAGTGCATTGCATTTCAGGAACAGGCATAGAGTGGGGTAGATGTCATCAAAGGCCAGGCTACACAGGGCTTCTCTGCCTTGGTCAGGAGAGTGGATTTTATCCTAAGTGTGATGGTGAATTTTAAGCAGAGAACAGAAAGGATCCAATTAAAAACAGTTTCTCTGTGTGTTTTAGTTTGCTGGGGCCACCATAATCAAACACCACAAATGATGTGGCTTGAATAACCGAAGTGTACTGTCTACCATTTCTGGAGGCCACAAGTCTGAGGTCAGGGTGTCTCTGGGGTGGGTTCCTTCTGAGGCTGAGAGGGAGGGTCTGCTCCAGGCCTCTCCCCCTCTGCTTCTGATGGGGTGCTGTCAATCTGTGGTGTTCCTTGGCTTGAAGGGGCATCACCCCAATCTCTGCCTTCATTTTCACGTGGCCTCTTCTTGTGTGATGTCTGGGTCCGAAGTTCTCCTTTCAATGAGGACACTGGTCATATTGGATTAGTCCCTGCCCTGATGACCCCCTCTTCACTTGATCACCTGCAAAGACCCTATTTCCAAATAAGGTCACATCACAGGTACTGGGGGTTAGGGCTTCAACATCTTTTGGGGGCAGGGGAGCTCAATTCAACCCATGAAATTGTTGTTGCTTGGGTAGATGAGTTTGGGAGCAAGACTGCAAGGCAGAAGTCTGACTTTGTTCCATGAGCATTGTGCTCTGTTCCTCTGTGGTCGGAGGTGAGAGGCAGGCCCTAATCCAGTCTGACTGGTGTCCTTGTAAGAGGAGATCAGGACCCAGAAAAAGGCGACATGAAGCCATGGGGATAACATAGTCATCTCCACCTGTGCAGACCTCATCTGCCCATTCTTGTCCATAGTGTTGGTCAACAGAGATGATAACTTAATTTTCATTCCACATAGTTCAGTCCCAATATCAGCATTTTGGGCAGTAGGCTCACCTAACGGCCCTCATTTTGTATCAGTGACCGTTACTAGAGAATATAGTTTGTGCCAGGCTAGAGGCTAGGATGTCTCCATGTGGGTAGGGCTGCAAGCCCAAGCGCCACACAGTGGGTTTGTGGAACCCTTCAGTGGGGGCATCAGGCAACTATTCACATTCTGAACTGGACAACAAATTAGTTGCTCCTGGAGAAAAGTTTTTGTTTTTGTTGTTGTAGTTGTTTTAGTTATTTGCTTGAACTTTGCTTTTACTTTTGGTCACCTGGGGGCAAAACTATCTTTCCATAAGATGAACCATATAAATTCCCCAGAAGATAGCAAGAGAAATCCAGATTTCTAGAAGGGAGGATTATTTTAAAATAAGGGGTTGAGAGTGCATCTCTCTGGAAAGGGAAGGAGAATAAAGTCCTTTTTTATCCCTACATTAACTCTGGATTCTGAAGTCTGAAAAAAAGTACCACCAAGGTCTCCCCATTTCTCCCAGATAAAGGACCCAGAGCCACATGACTATTGATTACAGATCTTGGAAAGACGGAGAGGGAGCTGAAAGTCAAAATGAAGGGTCATCAAATAAGGAGAAATACATTTTCCTCTATTGAAATAAGCTCTGTATTTTAGTCCAGCACTCATTGGGAGATATAATTAACACTGGGCAGGAAGACAAGACAAATCACAGCAAACTGATTCAGCAGAAATCATATCAGAGCTGGTTATTGACCTCAGCAGGGGAGAGAAAAACCAATCATGGAGGCTCGTAGCTGCCAGTAAGTGAAATGCACCCTCCACGCCCCACCCCCCCCAACACAGCCCTCTACTTGGGATGAACAATTGTTCATCTGCACGCAATAAAATAAGAACAGCACATAAACAATACTCAGTGTCTTAAAAATGAAATCATTAGTGTAACTACATATGCTGCTCATCCTTTCCCTCCTGAAATGTATGAAAAATTCCTCCGCCAGGGCCAATTAGGATCTTCTACCCCTTGTGCAAGAAGGCTACTTATTATACGTGACAACCTAATGCTAAAAAGATGCTTAGAAATAAAATCCAAGCTATAATCATTTGGCTGAATAAGACTCCCTGGCTTTGCCAGCCTCCTATATTTGCTGAAAATCCTCCTTTCCACAAAGGTTATGTCTCTGTTTACTATTTATTATTGTGCCTGCATGGCTGGCTGGTGGCGGCGGTGAGAGGTGATGGACGGGAAACCCGGTCCACAACTTGGGTGTGCCAGAAATGTTTTATGTCTTCAGTGTCTTTAAATCAACTTAATTGTATCTCCACTTGGCTGTGGGAATAAAAGAGGCTTTTTCTAGAAATTGAGTCTTGCCTTTGGAGTTCCAGGTGGGGCAAAGACAGCTGAGAACAGAGAAACCCCCTGCCAGCTCCTGTGGACTCTTCAGATCTGAAACTCTCTTGTTGCCTCTGAACTAGGTTTGGGTGGGATCCACATCTGTGGGACATCACATGGCCACTGTCTCTGAGGTCAGGGCACAATTTGGAGCGTCCCTGCCTGCCCTGTAGCCTCCACCCCACACACTCAGGAGATGTTCCTTTTTTTATCTGAGAGAAACTCTCTTTCTGTCTCCATATTTCCCTCAAGAGCTCACTTCTCTCTTCAAACTCTATGTTCCCAATGAGCTTAAGCTTTTGAAACTAAACCAGGTCGGGAAAGAAGTTATCTGGCAAGCACTTCCTGACTCCCTTCCTGCACCAAATCTCCTGATGCTGATGGAATCAACAGGATCCATTGCAAGAACTCTGCATTTCAGTGAAGTGGGGACTGTGGCATCTCTGTTCTCTGACTTCTCCTTGTGTCTTACTAGGCCAGCTCTTAAAGAATTAATAGGGAGAGTCAATACGTGTGCATCTAATGATATGATCTAGTGTCTTTTAATTAATGTTTTTGGAGTTGGCATTGCCATCAACTTTCTTGTCAAAAATGTAAGTTAATATCTAAGACTGTGGGTTTGAGATAATCCCTGAGGGACCTCGGCAGTAGAGTCAGCAGGATCCTGGAGTATTCGGGTTATGAAACATCTTTAAAGAGTGAGCACGTCCCTGAGAGTCCTTGGTTTATTCATTCAGCCTAGTCTTGAAGCAGCTAGAAATTTCAATGAATATGAATAATTCTTTAAAATCAAGCAGAATTAGATAAAGATATGCCTGGGCATACAATTTAGATGACGGTAATGAAGCCATCCTTTGTAGATGAGGAAACATGGCTACCCCACTAGCAGCAGTTGGTTCAAATATCTTTCCAGTAAAAATAATGGATTTGCACTAATCTGTGTTTCTCTTTTACTTCTGGTTTCTAAAATCCACTTCAAGGTTCCAGTTCTGGATAAGATGGAGTAACACTTCACCTGTATTTTCCACTGTGTCTAATTATAAAACCTGGACAGAATGCATGGAACAGTTACCGGAGGACCATCAGAAGAAAATAGTCCTGGGCAGATTGGGGAAGAAGACCAGGATTTAAAGGTCCTCCAGTGGTGGTGAGTTTGCCATTCTTCCCTCCAGTGCCGCAGCCTGGATTGGATGTAGCTGGAAACCCACATGTGAGCTGTGGGGGCACAGGCAGAGAGCGCTCAGGGGAAGCTGCTAGCTCTGGCTCAAAGTCGAAGAAAGGGACTCCTAATCCCCAGAAAGCACAGCAGTGCCCTGGGCTTCCTTTTCTTTCTTCCTTCTTGTTTTCCCCATTCTCTCATATCCTGCCTCTCGGACAATCCCAGAGGTGGTGGCTGGTGAAGGGACCAGCAGGAGCCCAAACTCAGAGAGGGGAGCTTCCTTCTATGTTCAGTGGAACTATGACCCTCAAAAGGACACCAACCCTGGAGACTTTTCTCTTCCTGTCCTTCCTCCACATGGGCCCACGTGCAGTCCTGCTTGCAGAGGTGGCCAGCAGGCTGCAGTGACTGGAGCCTTAAGCTTTGGCCAGAGGACCATAAAGTGGGGGCCCAGAGAAGTGGAATGCCTCAATACACTTCAGGTTGAAAACATACCAAGTACACTTTCTAACAACAGTAGAATTCAATGAGTGATTGATGACAGGAGAAAATTTGGGAAACTCACAGAGACATGGAATAAAAAGCATTTCTAAATAACGTAGGACAAACGAAGAAATCACTAACAGAATCAAAAAGCATTTTAACATGAATAAGAAGAAAATGCAACATACCAGAACTTAAAGAATGCAGCTGAAGAGTGCTTAAGGGAAATTTATAGTAGTAAAAAACGAAGAAAGAAGAAGGATGATTCAAACCAATCCAGCCTTTCCACATTAACAAACAAGAAAAAGAAAAGCAAGCAAAACGCAAAGCAAGTAGAAAGAATGAAATAATAAAGAACAGAGCAGAAATATAATAAAATAGAATTCCTATGGATTCTTTTTCTCTCGGACAAACATTAAAAATAGTCTCTCAGTTGTCTAATCGAAAAGGTCCTGGAGCACTGGGTGTTATATACAACTAATGAATCATTGAGCACTACAACAAAAACTTATGATGTACTATATGCTGGCTAACTAAACATAGTAAAAAAAAAAAAAGTCCTGGAGTACACGTCTTGTGATGAGCACCAGGTGTTATATGTAAGTGTTGAATCACTAAATTGTACACCTGAAACTAATATTACACTGTATGTTAACTAATTGGAATTTAAATAAAGATTTAAAAATTAAAGAAAGAAATATGATAAAATAGAGAATAGAAAATCAATATAGAATATCAACAGAACAAAAACGGGTTCTTAAAAAGATCAACAAAACTGACAAAACTCATGTAGACTGCCCGAGAGAAAAAACCAGAAGAGTCAAATTACTAAAATCAAGACTGAAAGAGAAGGTGTGCTTAGTAACTTCACAAAAATAAAAAAGATTATAAGGGAATTCTGTGAACAATTATAGAGATAACCAAGATAACAAATGAGAGAGACAAATCCCTAGAAATTTGCAAACCATCTCCGGAAAAAATTGAAAATCTGAATAGATCTATAGCAAGTAAAAAGATTGAATTAGCAATAAAACTTCCCATGAAGAAAAGCCCACAACCAAATGGCTTCACTGGTCAATTCAGTCGAACATTGAGAGAAGAATTAACACTAATGCCTAACAAACTCTTCCAAAAAATAAGAGGAAGAACATTTACTAATTCTGTGAGGCCAGAATTACCCTGATACTGAAACCAGACAAAGATATCACAAAAACAAAAATACTCCAACACTACACATTAATATCCCTTATGGATAGAGATGAAAAATCCCTAACAAAATCTTAGTAAATGAAGTCCAGCAACATATGAAAAAGATACACTATGACCAACTGGGATGGAAAGTGAGATTGGTTTAATATATGAAAACAAATCAATATAATAAAAATATTAAGAGAATAAAGGACATAAACCATATGATCATCTCAATGGACACAGGAAAAGCATTTGACAAAATCCAATCCTCTTTCATAATACAAACATTCAACAAACTAGGAATAGAAGGGAACTTCCTCAACCTGATAGAACATCTATGAAAAACCTATACTTATGACAGTTATTGGTGAAAAATTGAAGGATTTCCCACTAGGATCAGTAAAAAGACTGTTAGGCTTGCTTGTACCACTTTTGTCCATGTTGTGCTGGAAGCTTCAGCCAGGGTAGTTAAGGAGCAAAAAGATATAAAAACATCCAGGTTTGAAAGGAAGAAATAAAACCATCTCTATTTGCAGAAATATGATTTTGTATTTAGAAAATTTCAAGAAGTACAATTAAAAAAAAACCTATTAGGACAAATGATGAGGTTAGCAAGGTTTCAGGATGAAAGACCCACACACAGAAATCACTTGTATTTCTCTACACTAGCAATGAACAATCCTAAAATAAAGAAAACAATTCCCTTTATAATAGCATCAGAAGAGTAAAATAATTAGGAGTATATTTAATAAAGGAAGTTCAAAACTCATACACATTAAACTATGAAACATTGTTGAAAAAAAGTTCAAAAGATCTAAAGAAATGGAAAGACATCCCATATTCATGGATTAGAAGACTCATATTGCCTACATATTCAATGCAATCCCTATCAAAATCCCAGCTACTCTTTTTCCCCCTCCCAGAAATTGACATTCTCATCCTAAAATGCACATGGACATGCAAGGGACCCAGAAGAGCAAAACACTCTTGAAAAAGAATAAAAGTGAGTACTAACATTTTCTCATTTGAAAACTTATGACAAACTATAGTAATCAAGATAATGTTGTACTGGCATAAGGATTGACATTTGGATCAAGGGAATGGAACTGAGAGTCCAGAAATAAAGCCTTATATTTATGGCCGATTGATTTAGAAAAGGCTGCAAGACAATTCAGTGGGAAACAATAGTCTTTTCAGTAAATGATGCTGAAACAAGTAAATACCCACAGGCAAAGGAACAAAGTGGACCCCTTCCTCACTTGATCCACAGGTATTAATTCAAAGGGATTATAAACCTAAGTGTGAGAGCTAAAACCACAACTAGAAGAAAATACAGGTGCAAATCTTCATGACTTTGGATTAGCCAAGTGTTCCTTAGATATGACACCAAAACACAAGCCAGAAAAAAAGAGATAAACCTGACTTTATCAAAATTAAAAACTTTGGAGCTTTAAATGAAAACATCAAGAAAGGGACAAGACAACCCACAGACTGGGACAAAATGTTTGCAGATTTATATCTGATAAGGAACATAAAACCTCTTACAACTCAGTAATAATTGATTTTTAAAAAATAACCCAATTTGAAAAATGTGGGCAAAGGATCTGAGCAGATAGTTCTCTGTAGAAGATATATAAATGGCCAAAAGCACACGAAAAGATGTCTAACATCATAACCATTAGGGAAATGGGAATCAAAACTTCAATGAGCAACCATGTCCCACCCTCCAAGACGGCTGCGGTCACCAAGACAGAGAACACAGAGCATTGGCAAAGACTGGGAGGAACTGGAACCCTCGTGCACTGCTGGTAGAAACGTGGGATGGATCAGCCACTTTGGCAAGCACTTTGGCAGTTCCTCAAAACGCTAGACACAGAGTTATCATCTAGCCCAGAAGTTTTGCTCCTGGGTTTCTACCCAACAGAAATGAAAACACAGAAACTCTGTACATAAATGTGCACAGCAGCATTACTGGTCATCCCTCCAAAGTGGAAGCAAGCCAAGTGTCCATCTACTGATGAAATTGTAGTCTGTGCTCTATCCATGCAGTGGAATCCTTTTCAATGATAATGTACAACAAATTACTGAAACATGCTACCATGAGCTTCGAAAGTATGTGAAATGAAAGAAACAGTCACAAAATACCACCTATTGTATGATGCCCTCTGTCTCGAGTGCCCAGAAGGTGGATCTGTAGAGAGAAAGTAAATTAGTGTTTACTGGGGCAGGAGGATGGAGGTGACGTGGGGGGTGAATCCCAAGGTACAGGGTCTCCATTGGGGGTGATGAAACTGTTCTAAAATTCGATTTGGGATGGTTGCAAAACCGAATATACTAAAACCCATTGAATTATACCCTTTAACTGGTAAACTGTATGGCATATGAATTCTCTCTCTCTCCACTGGCGTACATATATATTTAAAGAACCAGCACACGATTCTGGCTGATTCTTAGGGCCATTTTACCATTGACATCAGAGTTTGTGAGTGTTAAAATATCACAATATTCTGAGCTAAGGTCTTACTGGTTGGCTCCTATTTTGGCAGGTGCAGTGGCACTGGGCTTTGGCCCTATTCATCACGATGGAAGCCTCCACTAACCTGGGCAAGAGCCAGCAGGTCTACGATGCGTGTTGTCAAGCCCCAAGCAACCCCGAGCCCCACCTCTTGGGAGGACCATGGGATAGGCCTGCAGCAAGGCAGAGGTCATATCTTAGGGCTGTCCTGGTGCACAACTCCAGGGGGCGCTGGTGACTTTGTCATCTGCGGAGGGGGTGACCTCTTGCATGAACAGTTGCACCTGGACCACCGCAGGGAATAGAAGCTCACAAGCTGTGTTCTTACATCCTCTCCGTGAATTCTCGAAGCCAACAATTGCCATGGGGGGATGTTTATTTCTCCCTCGATATTCCTGTGGCCGTTTGACAGTGAAGCAAACAAGACCGGCTACTATATTGATGCTTGGGAAACCTCCCCAAGTTTATGACTCCTGCAGCCTCAGGTTGCTGCCACCCTGCAGTCCTTGTCATCCCTTCAGGAAGAAGAACAGAGAGCAGGAGACGTACTGAATACGTTTCCTGTTGCGGGAGCTCCGGTCCCTTTGAGGCGTCTCTTGCTAAGGTCTTTGGGGCTGGACAGACGATGGACACATCAGATAGAAGACGGGGTGTGGGGGAGACGGTGGTTGAGGCTCATCTCCAGTGCCTGCTGCCCTTCAGGTGGCCAGTCTGCAAAGTGTCACATGTCACACGGGGCTACTCTCGGGGGGGGGGGACATGTGCAAAGCAGAGCAGGGAACCCCCACTTCAGCACCAATA
The DNA here is from genome assembly GCF_054177405.1 of Leptonychotes weddellii. Taxonomy (NCBI): domain Eukaryota; kingdom Metazoa; phylum Chordata; class Mammalia; order Carnivora; family Phocidae; genus Leptonychotes; species Leptonychotes weddellii. The sequence goes on along the minus strand of NC_138373.1, from coordinate 3,120,557 downwards.
TTTATGTCAGCTCTGTCTGAGGTCCTGATCTTTGGGGGCCAGGAACAAATATCTGGAGTCCTAGGAAAATGCCACCCTGCAGGAAGCCACGCGGGGGATTACTGGGGGTGCCCTGGGGGAGGGAAGAGATGTATCTTATCAACCATCTCTTCATAGGTTCACTTTTACTCACCCCCCCTCCTTCAGGGTGGGTCTAGCAAATGACCCCGACTTGTTGCCGTTCGGGCGAGCCCTACAGTGGCGCACTGTTTGATGCTTCCCCAAATATCTGGACTTTGAAACCATAGTTTTAGGACCATGACTGTACATCTGAGCAAAAAGAAGAGAATCTGGAGTAGGTGGTGGGATAAACCGGACAGAGTGACTGGGCTCCTCATGCAGCTGGTTAATATGAAATTATATTATTTTGTTTGGCTAAAACATGATCCTAAATCTTCTTTATTTTCCGTGCCCCCATTGCTCTCCAGAAACGTTGTAGTTACTCTCGTCAACAGATTATGACACAGCTTGGCTCTCCGGGCTGAGAGGGTTTTCAGATTTCAGGGTGACATTTTATATATTTTCCCTCACTAGGCATTTGGGTCATTCTGTGCATCGTTAAGGACTTTTCACCATGCACGAAAATAATCCAGGACTGCGTGCAAATTCAAACGTGGAGCGGGAGTGTGTTCCGTTGAAGGTCTGTGGCCTTGAAGGTCCGGCACCTGCTCCTGGTGTCCCCGGGGCCCTGGTGGTCTCTGAGGTGCTTCTCTGGTTTCTGACAAAACACCTACCATGAGCCAGGAGCCACAACCTTTCCTGACAGGAGGGATGGTGATTATTGACGGGGGATCAAACGAGAAAGAAAACCCACTGAAATGTTTTGTTGTTGGTGTTGGTTCAGTTTTTGGTCCGCACGGCTGCCCAGGACTGAACGTGAACCCTGACCTCCTTCGTTAGAGACCAACAGCCTGTTTCCAGTCCCGACACCTGACTGTTCTGCTTCTGCTTAGTCTGGATTTGTATTTGACCGTCCTCACCGACTGGTGAAAATATGGGCAGCTCTTTTTTTCACCTGACATCTCTACAGACCTTTAAAATCTAATTACGTGATGTTCTGATTAGAAGGTCAGTTCATGTTGATGGCAGAAATTCGAGGAAATGCACAAACTTGTGGACAAAACAAAGACTGCTCCAAATCACCCCTCCCAAAAGCCAGCGTTCCCATCTTGGTGTGTTTGCTGGGCTCTCATTTTCCACCATCGCGGGCAATTATCGAGGGCCTGCCGTGCATGAAGTGCTGCTCCGTGTGCTATTTTTTTTTTTTCCCCTCTGTGCGTATTTGTCTCTGTATTTACTTATTTCAGATTCGGATCTTGCTTTCTTCCCCGTGATGTTTTATTGCTTGCGTTTCCCAAGGCCATTCGGTAGCGTTTTAACTGGTACGTAGAATTGTCAGGCAAGCTTATCATGGTTTATTTAACTTTAATTTTTTTATTTAACTTTTTATTTAACTTTACTTATTTTTACATATTTAGGAGATTTCTCATTTCTGGTTGTGAGTAACTCATGTCTGTATCTAAAGCTTTGTGTGGTTATTGATTTGCTACTTGGGTATAAATTGCTAAGTGAGATTCCTAGTCCAAGGTGTAAACACTGTAGTTGTTGTGAATGCTTCTGCCTCAGTGTGGCTCCAGAAATCCTGTGGGGCTTTCTATTCTGTGAGGAGTTGAATGAAAATGTCCACATCATTGCACTTATACTCACATGGGGTGCTACCTTTTTTAGAGCCTCGAAATTTCAATTTTTAAAAACGATTTATTTATTTATTTGAGAGAGTGTGAGCATGAGCAGGGGGAAGGGTAGAGGGAGAGAATCTCAAGTAGACTCCATGCTGAGCGCAGAGCCCGACGTAGGGCTCGATCTCACAACCCTGAGATCATGACCCGAGCTGAAATCAAGAGTTGGATGCCCAACCGACTGAGCCACCCAGGTGCCCTGAAATTTCAATTTTTAATACTTCATTTTGCATTGTTTTATATTTTTGATGAGTACATCAAGTATTTTACATGTTTGGTAGTTATTTTTCTAGTTTTGGAACTGGCTTTAAAGCCATGGTTTTTCATGCACACTGCAAATGCTTCTTCCCACTTTGTCTTTCCACTTTTAATTTTGTTCATGGGTTCCCCCCCCCCAATTTCAGTATGTTGGTATAATTCCATTCATCTCTGGTGCCATTTCTTTTGTGTTGTTATGCCTGAAAAGTCCTTTCTACCTTGAGACTCCCTGTATTTCTTTCTAGATGTTGGCTTGGTTTTTATATTGAACTCTTTAGACCATCCATCATTTATTTGGTAAATGATACAAGGAAGGAAACAGACCACTTTCATTCATCCATTACCTATCTTGCTGCATTTCGTGAGTGGTGGGCAGTGTAAGATGTGCTGGCAGATACGGGAATAATGACGTAGGATCTGGGGCCATGCTGCTGGGCTTCATGCCCCTCAACCTCTCTGTGTGATCCTTAAAATGCAGAGAATGGTGGGCTTGTTTGAAGCATTAAATTACTATCTTTAAATAGTTCTACTTTGAGATGTAATTCACATACCTATGAATTCACTGATTCAAAGTGTATAATTCAATGGTTTTTATTTTTTTTAATGTATTTTTAAAAAACGATTTATTTATTTGAGAGAGAGCGAGCATGAGCGGGAGGGATAGAGGGAGAGAGAATCTCAAGCAGACATCCCACTGAGTGCAGAGCCTGACATGGGGCTCTATCTCATGACCCCGAGATCATGAGCTGAGCTGAAATCAAGATTTGGATGCTGAAGTGACTGAGCCAACCAGGTGCTCCTGTATCATTCGGTGGTTTTTAAATACACTCACATTGTTGCGCATCCAATACCATAATCGATTTTAGAACGTTTTTATTACCCAAAAAAGTCTATTCTGGATTATTTCATATGGATGGAGTCACGCAACAGGTGGTCCTTTGTGGTAAGTTTCTGCCACTTAGCATGTTTTCAAGGCCCCTGCACGTGCCCGTACTTGATTCTTGTTCGTGCCTGAATTCTGCTCAACTCCATGGGTATGCCGTATCTTATTTATCCATTCTCAAGCAGATGGACATTTGAGCCATTTCTACTTTTTGGCTGTTAAGAATCATGCTGCTTGAGTATTCCTGATGACTTTTTGCATCATCATATACTTTCAGGTCTCATGGGCATATACCTAGGAGTGGAATTGCTGGGTCCTACAGTAACTCCATATCTGTTCGAGGAACAGCCAGCCCGCTTCCCAAAGTGGCTGTACCACTTTAGGTTCTTATCCCGTCCACCTCTTTGTCTGACTTCTTGATGACAGCCACCCTACCTGATGTGAAGTGTTACCTCCTTGTGGTTTTGATTTGCATTTCCCCGATAACTAATGAAGCATTTTTTCATGTGCTTATTGGCCATTTGTAGATCTCCTTTGGAAAAAAAATACAGAATATATAGCCATATCCTTTGCCCATTTTAAATTGGGTTATTTGCTTATTATTGAGTTGTAATAGTTCTTTGTATGTTCTAGATATTGTCCCTTATCAGATCTAGATTTATATCCAAGCGCAGACCCAGCCCAATATAGGATTAGCAATTTTTTCCCCTCCCATTCTGTGGATTTTCTTTTCAATTTCTTCATGATGTCCTTTGAATCACAAAAGTTTTTAATTTTGAAAATGCCTTAGTGTATCTATTTGTTCTTTTGTTTACTGTTTTGGTGTCATAGCTAAGAATCCATCCTAATACAAAGTCACGAAAATGTACAACTATGTTTTATTCTAAGAGTGTTATACTTTGAGCTCTTGCATTTAGGTGTCTGATCCGTTTAGGGTTGATTTTTATTTTATTTTATTTTATTTTATTTATTTATTTGACAGAGAGATAGAAGAGCACAGGCAGAGGGAATGGCAGAGGGAGAAGGAGAAGCAGGCTCTGCACTGAGCAGGGAGCCCGATACAGGACTCGATCCCAGGACCCCGGGATCATGACCTGAGCCGAAGGCAGACGCTTAACCATCTGAGCCACCCAGGCGCCCCGTTTGGGGTTGATTTTTGTGATTGGTGTGATGTAAGGGTCCAATATTCTCAGCACCATTTGTTGAAGAGACTATTTTTTCCCCATCGAATGGTCTTGGCACCCTTGTCGAAAATCAACTGCCCATAGATGTAGGAGTTTATTTCTGGACTCTCAGTCCTACTGCACTGATCCTGATGTCTATGCTATGCTGGCAACAAGCTTTCCTGATTATCCCGGCTTTGTCGTAGGTTTTTCAATCAGGACTAGTGAGTTCTCCAGTTTTGCTCTTTTTCAGGACTGTTTTTGCAATTCTGTGTGCCTTGAATTCCCACATGCGTTTCAAGATCATCTTGTCAATTTCTTCAAAGAAAGGGATTCAGGAGGAATTTTGACAGGATTAGGCTGAGTCTGTAAATCACTCTGAGGAGCATTGCTACCTTAAAAATATTAAGTCTTTTGTTCCATTAATATGGGGTATCTTTCCATTTATTTAGATCTTTAATTTCTTTCAGCAACGGTTCGTAGTATAAAGTGTAAATGGTTTTCATTTTTATTACGTTTATTCTGATGTTTTTAATTCTTTTTTGGTGCTATTGTAAATGGGATTGTTTTCTTTATTTTTGGGTTGTTCATTGCTCATGTATAGAATTTTAACTGAATTTTTTGGTTGGTCTTGTATCTTGCAAACCTGCTGCTAAATTAGTTAATATTTTACTCGGCAAGTGTCTGGCCCATAGTGTAATGTAAGTGCTTCAAATAATGAAATAAAATAATATGGTGAAATGAAATGAGACTCTTACATGACACAACAGAATGGTCCGCACGACTTTTTTTGGCATGGGGTATTCTAAATGTTCTTGAGTTAACTTTGGTTGTTCATCGATACCTAAGAAGTCATTTGTTTCATCAAAATGTTCAAATGTATTAGTTGGGTAATGAATAATTATTAATAATAAATCCACAGTTATTCCAACAGATCTCAGGGAGTAGGTGACAGAATGTGGAGAAAGAGCACACCCATCCCCTCACCTTATGTACAAGAGCCAACAGACATTATTTTATTCTTGCTAAAAAATAATGGTTCCATTTTTTTAAATTTTTATTTTATTTTTTTAAAGATTTTATTTATTTATTTGATAGAGAGAAACACAGCGAGAGAGGGAACACAAGCAGGGAGAGTGGGAGAGGGAGAAGCAGCCTTCCTGCCAAGCAGGGAGTCCAATGTGGGACTCGATCCCAGGATCCTGGGATCATGACCTGAGCCGAACGCAGATGCTTAACGACTGAGCCACCCAGGCGCCCTCTTTTTTTTTTTTTTTAATTTTATTTATTTATTTGACAGAGAAAGACACAGCGAGAGAGGGAACACAAGCAGGGGGAGTGGGAGAGGGAGAGGCAGGCTTCCCGTGGAGCAGGGAGCCCCATGCGGGGCTCGATCCCAGGACCTCGAGATCATGACCTGAGCCAAAGGCAGACACTTAACCGACTGAGCCACCCAGGCGCCCCTGGGTTTTTAATTTATGTGATTGTTCTGTGCCCTATTACCACATTTTCTTTTTTTACGTTTTCCACTGGGCACCATGAACGTAATGCGGATCCACCTGTGTTTCTGTTTATGCATCTAACCTGCCAACTCCTCATGACCATGTTGCGCCAAGCTATGTGCTCCACTGTTTTCCCGTCCACCTGACCCTGGTGGTGGCTCAGGTGGCTTCCACCTCCCGGGCATCACCAATAACCCTGCAGCATCCTCCCGTACATGCCCTGCGGACTGAGAGAGAAGTGCTCTGGGACATATTTCCCCATGCAGGCAGGACCCCTATGTCTCGGTGGTGATCATGGCCAGTGCTCCCAGACTGCTGCTTCACTCGGTACCGCCACCACCCATTCTCACGGGCTCCTCTGTCCCCCCCCACCCCACCCATAGAAATGAAATGATATAATTCACTAAAATCCCCTATCGAATGGATCTATGGACCCCTTGGTGTGTCGTTAAAAAAATGTAACTGCCCAATAAGAGGTCTGGCCCTTGCCCCTGGCTCTGGGAGGTGATCTCAAAGCCCTTGGAATGTCATGCCTGATGGAAGTGTGTTTGTTTCCCCAGAAGCCTCGGGTCACACCAAATAGTAGATATGAATTAGGGTGGGGGCTGTGGGTCTTTCAACATCAGCTCGACCTCCAGGGGGCTGGGAGTCCATCAAGCTTATATGGTGGCTCCCCGTGAAATCCCTGGCTCAGAGGAGCTTCCCTGGCTGGCCATGCTCTGCACCAGAAGCTCTGCGCTTGGAACCTTCCCAGACCCTGGCCTGGGCTGATTTCCACAGGTATCCTTTCACTGCACGAAACCATTACCATCAGCAGAACAGCCTTCTATGAGTTCTCTGAGTCTTTCGGCAGATTGCTGAACCTAAGGGTGGTTTTGGGGGCCCCCGAACTTACAATTAGTATCAAAAGTGAGGGCGGCCCGATGGACTGTTCCCTGAGAATACATTCTCAAACCAGCCCCACTTCTCGATGACACAACCCCAAGCCCACGGGGACTTCGGAATCAAACCTGACTCAAAGTAGAGAGCGCTGTGCCTCCGTGGTCTCTCAGCAAGGCTCCAGGGGAATGACCCGGGATGACTTCAGCGAGAGGCATGCACACCTCACTCAGCACAGCGCTGCGGGGAGGGGCGGGTAGGTCTGCAGACGTTCCCCATCATCTGTGCTGAGCCGAGGTCCAGGCAAGGAGACAGTGAGGACCATGAGAGAATGGAACGTCTCTGTTCTTGGACAGTCATACAAATTCAGATGACTGAAGGAGGTCATTGAGCGCACTGTCCCCTGCTCTCCCCATACCTGGCACCTCCTGGGTGCCCCATCAGCATACGATTAACTCACATCTTTATAGGGCACCTGCAGTGTGTAAGGAATTGCTTCAGGTTTCATGGGTTGAGTTGTGTCCCACCCCACCCGAGACTCGTCTGGTGAAGTCTTAATCTCCAGTGCCTCACAACGTGTTCGTGTTTGGAAATAGGGTTGTTCAGATATAGTTCAGTAGTTAAGATGAGGCCATACTGGAATCAGGTGGATCCCCCATCCAGTGTAATTGGGGTCCTTATATGTAGACCGCCACGCGAAGAGACAGACTCTGGAGAACGTCACGGGAAGGCTGGAGTGATGCCACCATGAGCCAAGGAGCCACCGGGATCGGCCCGCAGCGCCTGCAGGGGAGCGTGACCCTGCCAACACCTCGGTCTCAGACGTCTGGCCTCCAGACTGTGAGACAGTATCTCTGATGGTTAGGCCACTGGGCGGGTGGCACCTGGTTACGGCAGCCCCAGCAAACTCATGCAGAATGGAGATGGATGGGGGGCACGGCGGGCGAGGTGTGCACTAATACAGGGCCGCCAGCAACTGGCATCAGGCAGACCTGGAAGGATGGTGGTGCATGGCAGGCAGGGAGGAGGGAAAGGCCAGCGGGGCTGAGAAGCCACGGTGGGGGGTGCGGGCACATCTGCAGAAGAAGGACATGTCCCGGCCAGAGAGCCTGGGGGGGGGGCGTGGGTGATGAGTCCAGCAGCTGGGCTTGCAGCGGCCCCCTGTGTGGCCACATGGCCGCTCTGACTGGGGACGGGCTCTGCCGCAAGCGAGGGGCCCGCCTGGATTGTGACATTCTCACTCCAGGCTGAGTACAGAATTAATTCCCGCTGTGCCTGACTTGTTGTGCAAAGCGATTTAGTAAAATAGGTTCCAGGTGATTCCCCTGATAGTGACCATGAGGATTTATGCAAAAAAGGACACCGACTTAATATCCTTCTTTGAGGCTGTGCTCGTTCCGCATCCAGCCCACACGGGAGGCTGCTAAATCTTCCTCGGTCCGCCACCGCCTGGGCTTTGGATGCCTCCACGCCTGCCTCATTTGTTAGGCTGTGACCCCACAGTGAAGCCGGAATGGGGCTTGCTCATAACCACAGCTGGAAAATGAAATTTTATTTTCAACACATCTTTACCCTTCTTGCTGCTGATTTGTCTGGCTCCAAGCCAGTCTCCCTATGGCTTTGGTTTTAATATGTGGCCATAAACCCCTTAGTGTTACAGCCACTAAAAGCTGGTCCTGGTGTCACTTTCCTCAACACAGTTAATTAAATTCCGAGCCTAGTGTGCACATGGAGGTTGTAAAACTCCTTGGCTGGAGAGAGTGCGTTGGACTCGTCCAGGCGGATATTTGGATTATCTTTTTACAATGGTGTCAACCAGAATGGGTGGAGGGCATCTGGGATTGGATGAGAAGCAACAACGCTAAGGTCCTTTCAGAAATTCCATGATGCTCCCACCTTTAGAGATTTACCCAAGGGAGATGAAGACACAGTCCGTGAGAGGCCTTCCCAAGAATGATAGCGCTATTATTGGTTTTAGCCCCAAACTGGAGACAAGGGAGTGGATAAGCAGACTGTGGTACCTCCGGGCCATGGACTATTGCTCAGTAATAAAAAGGAACAAACAACAGAAAAAGTACACACTGGATGAAACTCGGCAGCCAGCAAGACTAATCCATAGTCACAGAAACCAGGACGCTGGGGCCTTATGGTGGGTGCAGACCGCCTTGGGAGGGGCATGAGGAAAATTTCTGGGGTGATGGAAATATTCCATATCTTGCTGGTGTGGTGATCGCATTGGTGTATGTGTTTATCAAAGTGCAAGGTTTATCACGCGTGCACTTACGACCTGGGCATCTCACCGCATGTAAATGTCACCTCATAATAAAAAAAAGCTCCATGACGATATAACCCTGAGGGTTACCGGAAAGCGGAGCACTCAGGTCACTTACCTGTCAGGACGGAACTCCTCGGGGGCTCCAGCCAGGGCGTGGGATGACGGTGTAGACGGTAGATGGGGACGACCAGCATTCCCTCGGGGGTTTTCTTCCAGACCCTTCCAGACGTGCCCCTGGGGGTGGAGCCTGAGGGATTCATTCCCGCCATGTCCAGATACTGCATCTGGAGGAGGACCTCGTGGGTGGGGCCCGCCTGCCGGAGAGAAAAAGCCATTTGTGAAGCGGGTACTGAGAGAGCCCGGAGTCTGACGCTAACAAGGAATTCTATCTTTCCGAGCTCTACGAGGGCCTGTCTGCCTGCTCAGAACCGGCTAAGTAACTACTCATGGAGCAGGTGCTGTGAGCTGCGGGTGATTGGGTGGAACCGCCCCGCACCTCATCGATGTCTTCACCTGTTTGTGTGAGTCTCTCCCACTGAGTTAGGGGTGGTTTGGGCCCGAGATGGAGGCGTACTGATTGCTTTTAGGGTTGGTGTAACCTTTCCTTTATCAGAATAGCCTGTGTCCCTGTATGTATGGATATCACTCCCCATCTCCGTGGGATGGCTAACTCAAAATTCTCGGTCCCCGTCAAACTGTTCTCCCCACCCCCATTTCTGTCAGTAGTCCAACCACCAACCCACTGCCTCAGGCACAAAACCTAGCCAGTTTCCTTGATTCTTCCTTTTGAAACACACCCTATCCTTGGGTGCCTGGGTGGCTCAGTTGGTTAAGCGACTGCCTTCGGCTCAGGTCATGATCCTGGAGTCCCTGGATCGAGTCCCGCATCGGGCTCCCTGCTCGGCAGGGAGTCTGTTTCTCCCTCTGACCCTCCCCCCTCTCATGTGCTCTCTCTCATTCTCTCTCTCTCAAATAAATAAATAAAATCTTAAAAAAAAAAAAAAAGAAACACACCCTATCCAACCCACTGGCAATCTCATCAGTCCCACCTCCCAAATCTCTCTCGAATCCGATCGGTTTCTTGACCTCCAATGCTGTGTTCTTTCCCACCTGGACCTCGGTCTCCTCACTGGCCTCCCTGCCTCCGTTTTTGCCCCCCCGCATCTATCCCATCCCTGGCGAAGGCTCATGGGATTTTATGAGCTGGAGACAAGCGCTCCTAAAAGCCAAGCCCCTCAAAATACAAATCAAAACCATAATGACATACCACTTCATACCCATTAGGATGGCTGTTATAAAAAAAACCAGGAGCAGCTGCGTGGCACAGTTGGTTAAGCATCTGCCTTTGGCTCAGGCCATGATCCTGAGGTCCTGGGATCGAGCCCTGTGTTGGGCTCTCTGCTCAGCGGGGAGTCTGCTTCTCCCTCTGCCTCCCCCTGCTGGTGCTCTCTCTCTCTCTCAAATAAATAAAATCTTTTTTAAAAAAAACCCAAACCAAACACACAGGCAACCCAGGCAATAACAAGCGTTGGCAAAGATGTGGAGAAATTTGAACGCTTGTGCACCATTGGCAGGAATATAAAATGATATGGCCGCTATGAAAAACATTTAAAACACGGTCACGGAACCCAGCAGTCCCACAAAGAACTGAAAGCAGGGTCTTATTTGCTCACCCGTGTCCACGGCAGCATCATTCACAATCGTGAAAAAGGCTGGAAGCACCCCAAGTGTCCACTGGTGGATGAACACATAAATACGTGACACAGATAGACACGGGAATATCGCCCAGCCTTAAAGAGGAAGGAATTCTGACACCTGCTACCGCATGGATGAACCTGGAGGACATGATGCTGAGTAGAATAAGGCAGCCACGGAAGATAATCCTGGCGAGGCCACGTCTGTGAGGTCCCAGAGGAATCAAATTCACAGACGGAGGGCAGGATGGTGAGGCCCCCGGGCTGGGGAGGGGAATGGCTGGTGAGTGTTTAACGGGTCCGAGTTTCAGTTTTACCAGATGGAAAGCTGTAGCGGTGGACAGTGATGGTGGTTGCACAGCAGGGAACGCGCTCAATGCCCCCGACTGGGACACTTGAAAAGGTGAAAACAGTAAATTTTGTTATGTGTATTTCACCCCAATTTAAAGAACGAGCCAACTCTCAATCCGGAAGACGGGCCCCTGGGCGCCTCTGGGACGCTACCTCTGGGGGTCGGTTGGCCGTGCTGGGTTCCTGGCCGGCCTAGGCATCAGTCCGAGTCGGAGAGGGGAGAAGTGGGGAGGGCAAAGCCGAGAGCTTGCTGCTCGAATGGGAGTCACATCCCGCACCGACCCTGCACAGCCAGAAGCCAGCCACCCCTGCCCTTGTCTGCTACCTGTCTACAGCCGTGCGCCCCACCCCCCACCCCCCGCTCCCTTCCAGAGCCCAGCTTCAGCAAAAATACTAAGTACGAGTTTATTTTATTTATTTAAAAAAAAAATTTTTTTTTTTTAAGATTTCATTTATTTGCGAGAGAGAGAATGAGAGACAGAGAGCATGAGAGGGAGGAAGGTCAGAGGGAGAAGCAGACTCCCTGCTGAGCAGGGAGCCCGATGCGGGACTCGATCCCAGGACTCCGGGATCATGACCCGAGCCGAAGGCAGTCGCTTAACCAACTGAGCCACCCAGGCGCCCCGTACGAGTTTATTTTTATGTGAATTATTGTTTAGATTTATATATATGTATATTTGAACATTCACAAAGGTTATAAAAATCAATCATAAGACAATACCTAAAATACACACTGTCATGTTTTTCTGCGTTTCTGCCTAGGCTTTTTTTCCGAGCGTTGTTTACATAAGCTAATGCTGTCTGCACAATCTTGTGTTTTGATGTTTTCATCCTGGCATTAGCATTTTGGGATTTTTCCATGCCGTGCAAATTCTTTGGCGTGTAGTTGGCGCACCTGGCTGAGACTTTGCTGCGTGACCAAAGCCATTAGATCACTCCTGCTTTGTTTCTGATTGTTTCTGTTTTGCAGATAATGTGCCAATAAGCAAATTTTCTTGAGAACCCTTCTTTTGGTACACATGGCCAATGACCGTATTGGAAGAGACTTCCAGATTTTCTTTTGAAGTGGACTCATCAGGTCAGAGGTGGAAATCATTTGAAAACTTCTCCCTCACTCTGCCTCTCTGTTCTGCTAATGACTAGGCTTGCTTTCCATATATTTACTTACTACTGTAAACTTGCACACCAGCCTGATTTATGTTCTTGGTAGTAGCAGGGCTCAATTTCCTTCAGTGAATCTGAACACTTTTTACCTCTTTCATTATTTTTCTTGTTTTCTAGGGAGTTTGTACCAATTTACAGTTTCACTGAGGGTGTTCATGCTTCCGACTCTTCCCATGTTTCATGTATGTACTTAATGTATATAATAAATATTACATAATTGTTATATAACATATGCATATTATATAATAGTTATTATATCATATATACACATTATAATATATAATAATAATTTTAAAGTTCCAATTTGGTAATAAAAGACAGCATGTAAAAAATTATGTTTCTGGTTACTAGTGAGGTTGAACGTCCTCCTATACTTTTATTTACATTTGTATTTCTTGTTTTGTGAACGTCCTTTGAATGTCTACATGTGGAGCCTGCTGTTCTTATTGATTCACACAAGCTCTTTATAAATTAGGAACACTTCATTTGTATTTTTGCAGACATTTTGCCCACTTTTCTGTTTGCAAGTTTAATGAAGTGGATCAATGGTGTTCTTGGGCTGTCTCTCTCCTCCTCCTTCCTGCTTCCCTGTGCTCTCCTCCTGCTTTCTGCAAGGCTCGCTGTGGATGGGTACCATAAGGGAACCGTGTGGGGGCGGCCTGGGGCGGTAGGTGGAACCTCAGGGTCTGGGATCTCCAGTTCCGAGTTCAGGGAGCTGCTCACCGTGTGGGCAGGCTGCATAATTTATCTCAGCATCAGAGAAATGTGCAGAACAAGGTCAGTTGGAAGGCAAAATAAGCCCTCATAAGAGATCAGTAGAAGCTATGTCTCTTCTTTTATAATGAGGCACAAATGACTGAAATGGGGTTAATGTATAATTCCATCACAGGAATTTAACAATGGGCAACGTTGTGCGTTGAACTGTGTCCTCCAAAGAGATGGGTTGAAGTCACCTCGGGACCAGGCTGCTTGGGCCACCCGAAATCTCCCAGGGTCACCAACATTCGGGTTCAGTTCTGGAGATTGAGGCAGCTCTGGGGGACACTGAGAGCTTGTGCACATTGAGTGTGCAGGACCCACTGGGCTGGGATGCCTCTGATGACCTCTGCTCGGCATCTGGTGGGACCTGGTGGGTATCGTTTCTCCTTAAGATGCTGAGTGATGTCCACAGAGTCCATGCCCGGCTCGTCCCGGGTGCAGGTGTCCGCTAGAGGGATGGGGAGGGCGCTGTCAGGAGTCTCTACGTGTGGGGCGGAGTCCAGAGCGGGCCAGAGCGTGTGGGACCTGCGCGAACCCGGATGGGACAGCGTCAGGGACACACGTGTCTGAGGCTAACGGAGCACAGGGTGAAGGACTGTGGCTGAGAGTCAGGTGCGCCCATGCGCTCTGCAGGCGCCACCTCTTACAGCCCTGAGGACGCGCACAGAGCATCTGCTTCATTCTCTTCATTTCGTGGACGAGGGGAGTGGAGATGACAAAGCGAAGAGCTCGCAGGGTCGGCCTGCCCGGGGCTGGACTGAATGCAGGCGCGGGCCTGTATGGGCCCGGTCCCTGCTCTGAGCGCCGCGGCCTCCTCCGCCTGTGGCGCCTTCCAGCATCATTTCTGTTTGGCGGTCTGGCCAGAAGGACAGCACAGCTGTGCTCAGAGAGGCTGCTGGTGGGGCGAGAATGCACAGCGAGAGGAGAAGGCCTCCTAAGTAACCGGGTCTCCAGAGGGACATGCTGCTGACGGAAAGCGCTTTCTGTCCCATAAGCCTCGTCATTAAAGAGACACGGGGCATGCTGCATCTGGGGGCATGCAAAACAATCCTTGCCGTAAAGAAAATACCTTGAAAGCTGCTCTTTGCATTATTTTTCTTTTATCCTTCAAAAAATACCTACTTTGGAGTATGCTTTATTACGTACATAATATATTCCCACAGTAGTATATGGTATGCTTCATAAATAAATAAATACACACACACTTGTGGTGCGTGCTCACGTGGGTGTGCGAGCAGAGCGCTTGGAGCCCCGGAAACGTTCTGGGCGTGCATACTAGGACTTTGCTCTACTTTAAGCTGCTCCTGAAAAACCACATGGCAACATGTGGAGAACTTTTTCTAGTGATGTGGAGCATCTTCTTTAGTCCTTGATTGTGACCCTCAGGCTTGCCAATTGTTTTCCCACACTTGATCTTATTAAATGCTCCCAGCAGCCCGGAGGGGCGGCCGGCCAGGTCTCGGGTGTTCTCAGGGCAGCTGGGAGGAGGGCAAGGCACCCTGGGAGCAGGCCAAGGCACCCTGGGAGCAGGCCAGGGGCCACCACCAGAGGCTCCCATGCTATATTTGGATGGGACGAGTGCTTTGTACCTTGAGGAGGAGCAGGCGGCTCAAGAAGCAGCACGTGATCTCCACGGTGGCCGTGGTGACGGTGGCGAGTGTCACGCGGATTACTGATGGGATCTGTGTCCACACCACAAGAGGTGCTGGTAATGACACCCAGACTGGAGGCCCCCCAAATCCTGGCCTGGAAAACAGGACTCACACTTTAAGGAACTAAACCAGAGGCAGCAAAGTGTCAAGAGAATCTGGGGACACCTGGGTGGCTCAGTCGGTTAAGCATCTGCCTTCGGCTCGGGTCGTGATCCCAGGGTCCTGGGATCGAGCCCCGCGTCGGGCTTCCTGCTCAGCAAGGAGTCTGCTTCTCCCTCTCCCTCTGCTCCTCCCCCGGCTTGCGCTGTCAAATAAATAAGTAAAGTCTTGGAAAAAAAGTATTGGCAACCTCGTAACCCACCAGTGAGCCGACTTGCTGGTACCCGAGCCCTTGCTCAGAGTTCGGTGGTATCAGCTGTGTTGACTCAGTGGGCAGATGAGGAGCATAAAGGAAACCCTCCTCCCGTCACGAGTACCCGTGGTGTAAAAACTCTGCCCGGTGCAGTGAGTGATGCTGTGACGTGAGCGTGGGAGAGCCGGGGGACACCCAAGTTCCCGTCCGTGGGGTGCTGGCCAGCTGCTTCTCCATACAGGGGCGAAGAAGGAATGCACTGTGAGGGTCAGCGTCAGAAAAGACTTCGCGGAAAAGGTGAGCTACAAGTTGGGCCTGAATAGTGGGGGAGACTTTCTGTAAGGGGAACAGAGCGGGAGTGTGGTGAACATCGTCATCTCTTAGGGAAATGCAAAGTAAGGCACGATCGACCCACACCCGGCGCTAGTGAGGGTTGGCAGGGACGAGAAACAGCTGGGACACACAGACATCATTGCTGGGAGTGTGGAGCGGTCCCGGACACTGTGGAAAACAGTTCTGCAGTGTCTCCTGAAGCTAAACACGTACACCCGCTCATGATCCAAGAAACCCCTGCCTGAGTAGGTACCCAAGGGGGATGGGCGCTTACGTGCCCGAGAAGACACGTCCGAGACTGTCTGTAGCAGCGTTAACTACGAGAGTCCCAAACGGGACACTCCCAACCCTCCATGGACAGTAGAATGGACACGTTCCTGGGGTACATTCGCAGAGTGACCTGAGGCCACACGTGATGCGGAGCCGAGGAGACCGGATGGGTACCAGCAACAGAGCAGGACCAGGGCGTGATCACGCCGGCATGGGGTTCAGACACGTCCGTAATTAAGTGCTGGAGAAGTAGTAACCTGGAGGGGGTTGGGTTGGAGGACAAGGGGGGAGGACCGCGAGGAAACCTTCTGGAAGCTGGAAGTCATCTGTATCTTGACGTGGGTGACGGTTACGCAGGTGGGAACATGGGTAACGATGTGCCCACGACGTGCACTTGGGATTTGTGTGGTTTACTATACTGGAGTTATAGCTCAGCAAAAGTGGTTTTAAAAATAACCAAAAACAATCATCACGCGAACAGACAATTCAGGCAATGAGAAGAACCAACATTCCAGTAACTCATGGGGAGAAACTTCTTCCGTCGTTTTCGGGAAACCGAAGTCTGATCTTTCGAGCTGTTCTTCTCCTTACGTCCTTCCTGAAGCAGAAACACAGACCTCTGCAAACACACTGGTCCAAGTCGTTGCCCACCGGGGTCCCCTTCACTAAAGCTTGCCACGTGTCATCCGTCCTGGGCTGCAGGGGAAATGCTCTGAAATGCATCAGTATTCCGCAGCAAAATTGTCCTCCCCTTGCAGCTTCATTGAACAAGATGTGTTTCGGAGACCGGAAATATGTAGATTTATTTAGTTTCTTTTTTTTTTTTTTAAAGATTTTATTTATTTATTTGAGAGAGAGAGAATGAGAGAGAGCATGAGAGGGAGGAGGGTCAGAGGGAGAAGCAGGCTCCCTGCCGAGCAGGGAGCCCGATGCGGGACTCGATCCAGGGACTCCAGGATCATGACCTGAGCGAAGGCAGTCGCTTAACTAACTGAGCCACCCAGGTGCCCGATTTATTTAGTTTCTAAAACAGTTTACACCTTGTACACGAGGGCCGCTGCGCGTGTCTGCAGCAGGAAACGCTTGAAACTGTCTTAACATTCAGAAAACGGTGGGCGGTGGCCGTGGGGGCATATTTGTCGCTCCCGCGGGGTCGGGCGGAGACAGAAGAGGGCCTAGGGCGGGCACCTTTCCTGCTGCGGATTTTCCACGGAGAAGAGAGGAAACAGTGGGTTCCGAGTGGTGGTGGGGGGGGGCATGGTGGCATCGGACTTGAGGCCCGTGGGAGGCACTCAGTAAGTCCTCAGATGTTGAAGGAATAAAAGGAAATTAAGCAGAACATCCAAAGTCTCTTTTCTGCTAATAGCACGAAGCCAGCTCCAGATAAAAACTGTCCAAGCCGGAGGACCTGTCCCCCCCCCACCCCCCGCCCCAGGTCTGCAGTTCTGCCCCTGCGGCCTCCCTCTCAAGGGCTCCCCACGTGCCGCCGCAGGTACACCCAATCCTTCCTCCGGTCTCCCCAGTAGCTTTGCCGCGGGGACGCATGCTGACGTCTTCACGCCGACGACGTGCTGAGCGTGGTGGGGAGGGGGGAGGGGAGGAGGTGCAGGGGGGATTTGCACGTTCATAGGGGTCAGGGCTGGAGCCGCTCCCTTGCAGAATCCCAGCCATCCACACAGGATGCACGTCTGTCTGCGCTTGGCGGCCTGGGCTGCAGGTGCCAGAGCGAGCAGATGACCGAGGCCTCGGGTCATAATTTCTAGCTCCAGTAAAATCCTCACATATTTTTTTTATACCTGTTCTAAATTCCTTTGGGCTCTGGGCCTTTTAGGCCACGCTAATAATGTGCAGGGCTGGGAAAAGGCAAATGGGCTCGTCTGGCCTCATACTGTCGTCTGTAAAAAGGGGAAAGAAAACCCTGAATATTTATGCCTGGGCTCCTGGGCCCAAACCCTCTCCATCCGTCTTGCTCCAATTCCCGGACGATGTAAAGAGCCAACTGCCGCCCCTCTCCTCCCTGACGGCCACACCGCACGCTTCCACGATGCGTTCCCAGCCACTTCCTTCCTGGTGTTTGACACCAGAAACTCTCCGCGGCCTTTGGTCAGTCGTGTTTGCATGGGTCAACAGTGCCGAAGAGACATTTGGGTGCTCGGGGCTGCCCGCTCTCTCAAAGTTCATATAAACACCACCTTGATTTTAGGAAAGGTCTACGTCGGTGCCTGTTTTCACTCAGCAAAGGAAATCTGAAGAGGAGTTTTGCTTTTACGAGAAAAACTGGTTCCCCTACTAATGTATGTCACTGTGGCTTATGAATGGTTTTATAGAAACGCTCTCCTTTAGGTTCCTAGGGGAAACCTGCATCTAACAGAAGCCCTCCGTCGGCCAGAATCGTTGAAGTAACAGGGGATTCAGGTGAACTAAGAGAGACATGACATCTTCTGATTAATCCCATCGAGCGAGAAAAAGAATTTTATTTCATCATGGTCATTAAAATGTTTCTGGAGCTTGAATTGACTTCCCTGCTTCTGCAAATCCCGTCTATGAACATCCATCTTTATAGAACGTAAAGATCATCTTGGTTTAAGGAGTCACCATGCCAGAGAGGAAACTGGCCCGAATTCTAGATGGAGGGATATCACTGGCAGGTTGGCAAGTGTTCATCAGCCGGCTCTACGAGGGCAGAAGCTCTGATTTGTGGTGTTCACCAATTTCATGGTGTAAATTCTTGCACATGGCTGACTTCCAGTGCCCGGTGTGATATTCCTGCACGTGAGTGGGGATGACGTATGCGTAACCGGCTCTCACAGCTGGTACGAGCCAGCAGGCATGTCGCTCCCAGAAGACTTTTTTTTAAATTTCAGCTGTGAATGTATTCTGCTATCATCTGGCCTCTTTTACCTAAAAAGCAAGTGCAGATAAAAACAACAACAACAACAACAACAGAAACTGAGGGATGAAACAGTCCCATGGAGGTCATCCTACTGCATCCCAGTCTGGCCAAACTGAGGGTTTGGGTTGGTTTCTGGCTTAAAAAAAATGATGAAACAGTACGACTCTGTCTTTTCCTTTAAGATGCTCTTCACTGAACAGGAACTCGTCCAACAAAGCTAATGATGGAGCTTGGAGGTTTTCACTGCTCTCTGCTCAGAGACTGGCCTGAATTGGACAGTGTTGCTCGAACTCATCCCCCACCCTCTTTGTCCATGAAGAAGGGCTCAGCCACTCACCCAGCACAGGTTCCCTGTATTTCTCCCACCTTAAATTCGTTTGTCACGAGGGGAGCTGCCCTTTGAAGCACTTTGCAGAAAGCTGCGTGAACCCACACGAGGCACCTCCTCACAGAGTGGGCAGGTCCCAAGGAGCCTCCTCATCCCCAGCTCCAGGCCGGGAGAAGGAAAGCCACGTGGGTTCTGTGTCACTGGGATCCGCCTACAGAATTTCCAAGACACCGTTTCCCTAGGTCCCCCGTGGTGGTGGTGGTGGGGGATCGGGACAGAAGATAACAATGAAAAATAATGTCATCGCTATACTGACGTTTGCAAACTCGAGTCCTGTGTGCCTCGTCCTCCCCCCAACCTTGCCCTTCTTAAAAATACGGATTTGGGTATGGCTTAATCATTTTGGTATGCACGTTAGTGATGTAATGATGTTGTCCACATTTCCCTATCATCTAAGGATTTTCATCAGATGGGGAGTTTGAAATCAGATTCGTAGTTTCTCTAGCTGAGAGAAACCAGAAAGACGGGTGTGTTCCATCCTCAGGGAGACCCCCTGGACCTGGGTTACTTATGCTCACAGAACTGGTTCTCTTCCTTTGGCGCCACTGGACGCAGATAGATCTGTTTATTAATGTCTGCGCCTGGCACTCCAGTGTAAGTATTATGCTCATGGGTACCATTATAGCACCTAGTAAAGCTGAATTGGGGAGGGCGCCTGGGTGGCTCAGTTGGTTGGGCGACTGCCTTCGGCTCGGGTCGTGATCCTGGAGTCCCGGGATCGAGTCCCGCATCGGGCTCCCTGCTCGGCGGGGAGTCTGTTTCTCCCTCTGACCCTCCCCCTCTCATGCTCTCTCTCTCTATCTCATTCTCTCTCTCAAATAAATAAATAAAATCTTTAAGAAAAAAAAAAAAGCTAAATTGGGGAAAGAGAAGCCAGATAGAAGATGACGACAAGGAAGAGAGGAAGGGAACCCGATGACATTAAATGAAAGGAGTTTTAAGACCCTGACACCCCTCCCCACCTGCCCAGGCATCCCCCTGGCCCCTGCGCCCGGCGTCCCCCTGCCTGGCGAAGGTCCGGGGGAGGACAGTTCTGAGCCGTTTCCATTTGTCACCCTCTGTGAAGATGAGGCTGGATTCCAAACTTCCATTTGGTCTAAAGCAGATTATGTGATTGAAAACAGGTATGGCTTGGGGTAGAGAAATGGCTTGGGAGTTTCTCCAAGGAAGGATTAGATGCATTACCAAAAGAAGAAGAAGAAGAAAAAAACAGAGAGTCAGATCATGTGCGACACACTCTGCTGAGCTAGCCCGTCTGTTTCTTTGCTGGGAGTCAAGCTGGGGGGACATCATGAGGCGTGCATATTTCCGAGTGACTGGTTTTTAGTCTCAGGTACCAGGCCTGAGGGAAGACTGTTGAAATCCTGCATGAAGAAGAGATAATCCCTTGGACCGTCCAATGCTTTTGGAGGTGTGAGGAAACCCAGGTGTCTAAAGGGCCTACGGCCAACTTGAGCCAGATCCGAGGCTGGAAACCAGGTTTGGGACCTTGGCCACTAAGAATACATTGAAAAATGTGGGAAAGAAACCTTCTGGAAAATTGATGTCCAGCGTGATGCGGGGCTGTCTGATGTTCTATCACCATGCAGAAGGTGGGAGGAAGGCTGGCTGAGGAAGGGGTTAAGATGTGGTCTTGGCCCTAAAGTCCCCACCAAACTACTGTCCAGTGGTAGAGATTTAGTTCTTTTGTCTGTTCTTGGACTTCATAGGATGACGTCACATTACATGTATTCTTTCGCGTCTGGCCTCCTTTGCATGACATAATGTTTGCGAGATTCAAGCACACTGTGTATCAATACACTATGTATCAATAGTTTGTTTCTTCTTATTGCTGAGTATGATTCCATTGCCTGGAGTATGTTTATCCACATTCCGAACAAATCCACAATTTACCCCTTTTGTGTTGATGAACATTGGGATGATGGGACAAGGCTGCCGTGAACATTCTCGTACACGTGGTTTGTTCTTGATGCATTTAAATTTCTCTCCAGTGAACGCCCAGGTAAAGACTCGCTGGGTTACAGAGTAAATGTGTGTTTAATTTGAAAGGAGACACGGTTCTTCGATGTGATGGAGCCATCTTACGTGCCTACCAACAACGAGGGATTCCAGCAGCTCCGCACCCTCACCAACATTTGGTAATGCCAACCCTTTATATGGCCCGCCATTCTAGTGGCTGAGAAGTGGTTCTCTCCTTTCCGTGTGACCATCTGCTCTTCATCCTTCAAGACAGCTCAGATAGCTCCCTTTCTGTGTGGCCCTCCGGCTTGACTCTGCTCCCCCCAGAACTGGCGTGGCCTTGGTGCTGAATTTGAACCAGCTGTGGATTATCTCCTTCCTTCACAGCCGTGAGCTCCCTGAGACAGAAGCTGTGCTTTCTCTGTCTCTGTCTCCCCCTGCCCCCGGTGCCTAGCAATGTGCCTGCCCCGTAGCAGAAGCCCAAACGAGCCTGATGAATGAATGAGGAGTGGAGACAGAGTGTGAGGCTGGTTTCTGATTTTGAAATCTTGGCCTTTCTGATTCTTCTAAAATGGGAATTTCAAGGGACGTTGAGATTAAGCTGTATAAAGTGTTATCAATATATTGACTGATGGTGTCCAATACCATCTCCCTGTCCTCAAATTCCTTAGCAGATCACATTGGGCAGTAGCACTAAAATCTGTTTTGCTTGAATCCTCAGAGGGTAGAGGGAGAGAGTGAAGCCCGGGAGGCGCTGTCCATGGTGCACAGGGTGCTGCCCACATTGTGCCTTTCATATGGACCCGTTTTCACGAAGAAATCAACCTCTGTGCACACTGAAGACGGTGCTCGTCTTGCTAGGGGGTAGTGGTGGCTTCTGCTTCGTCCTCATGGCGATCACTAGCCTCGATCGCCTGGGCCAGCTGGTTTCCTGGCTGGCTCTGTGTCCTCCATACCCTGTCCCAGCGTGTTGTATGTGAATTGATCCAGATCTTCCCTACAGGACTCCAAGTTTCTCTATTTGGCCAGCTCTATTCACTCCTATGCATTTCTCAAGAAACCCCACTCAGGTTTCCCCAATCCAAGAGGATTCTGGAAATTCTAGTCCTTGCCCCGTGCCCAGTTCCGGGCCCCGCTCACAGTGGAGGCCCAGATATTGGTGGATTAATTTTTAAGGCGATGAGGCTACAGTGATGCCTCCGCAGCCACGGTATAAGAAAGACAGGGTGTTCTACAGCTGAGGTGACCGTGGGCACTGTGCTTGCTGCCATCACCCTCTGACTGGTGGATGGGCCGGCTTCTGTACAGCAAGGCACAGAGGAGAAGGCCCCAAAATGCCTTCCCTTGCTGTGGCGTGGAGGAGGATTAACAGTGAGAGCCTTACCCGCAGATTTTGCCATATTTCTTAAAACAGTCCAGTTCAAATCCCAAAATCCCCTGTGGAAGAAAAAAGTCCTGTTCCCAGTGATCTCCTGCTGCATTGTCGCTGCTCACTCAGGGGCCCTCCCCCACCTTCCCGTCCACCGTGTCCCAACATGGCCGGCAAGATGGCTTGGTCAGTAATTGCACAAACGCTTGTGGGGTTAGTATGAGCTATTTTAAGGTAAACTAGAAAGACATCTAGCTAGAATGTGTGGCTTAGAATTTCTAAGATATTATTTCATAAGATAAAGCTACACTGATTTAGATTAAAACAGAAGAACAAAGGTTGATGTAAAGAAAATCATGGACTGAATTATAGTACAGATAGTGTTCGGATATGGATAAAATAGTGGGAAACAGTGGGCTAGCCCAAAGCCCTGATCACAACGGAAGAAGGCCATGCAGTAATTTAAATCATCCGCTCTTGGCCTGTTGAGATTCCTGCTCAGCGGCGGGAGACGAAGGGGTCTGCACACTTGCCTGTGTGGCTCAGCCATCTTTCAACCTGAAAAATTAGCAGCACTGGTTGGCGCCTGCATTTGCAAATTATCCCAAGAGGTGAGACTGAGCTGCAGTGAATGGGCTTTTCCTTACTTAGAGACATCATTCTCGAGGATGCTCCACGGACAGGGACACTGGGCCCACTCACTTCTGCCTGAACTCTTCCTGCCTCCTTTCCAGGGATTGGAAATCTTTCTCTGTCTTCC
The DNA here is from genome assembly GCF_054177405.1 of Leptonychotes weddellii. Classification (NCBI taxonomy): domain Eukaryota; kingdom Metazoa; phylum Chordata; class Mammalia; order Carnivora; family Phocidae; genus Leptonychotes; species Leptonychotes weddellii. Next base: position 3,097,875 of record NC_138373.1, on the reverse strand, counting down.
ACAATGTTTGTTCCAGAACGTTCTGTCCCTCTGTTCTGTGACACACTGATATTGCCCTCATCTGAAGCACCCGCTGTCCCTCCTGTCACAGGCGCCACGTCCCCTGAGCACTTGAGTGACAAGGGTGACAGCTAACGTCTGCAGAGCCAGGGCTGTGTCCTCACGCCTTCGTCGGAGACACCCGTGTCCACTGTGATGTGGCCGAAGGACCCCCCAGCATCTGGCACTTCACGCAGCACTTTACTCTGCCTTATCTCCTCAACGTTAGCGCCTCCCCATGGAGCCCGCATGTCACTCACCCATGCTGCTCAGGGTATCATGCAGGGATGAGGAGGGAACTCTCCCAACAGCTTCCTGACCCTCCCCGAGGCCTCGTTCTGCTGTGGAAATTCAAGTTTGGCCAGCAGGCCCTGCGCTGCCCCATCTGGATCCCTGGATACCCCTGCCACCACCTCAGGTGTGTCCCCAAGGCCCTGCCAAGAGGGACAGGGGCTTCCCGAGAGCCCTGCAGGCGTGTGTCCATGGGCCTGGAGATTCACTGCCCTCCCACCCCCATCTTCACCCCCATCCAGCTGTCCCCAGCCCCCCAGATTCCACGAGAGACGATGCACCTCCCCACCCCTCACCAGTCCCTCGCATCCAGATAGCAACTGCCTGCCCCCCACGCCGATAGGCCTAGGAAGTCTGTGTTCAGTTGGGAGATTCAGCAGCAGGCGTGTGACACTGGCCACAGGGTGCATCCACATCTCCATGGACGGGCTTGGAAAGATGTTCATGTCCTCAGCCTACAGAGGACTGGGCAGGCACATCTGAGTGTGCTCATGACTCTGTCCCCAGAAGGCCAGCCCGTGCAACCTCCTGCATAATCTCCCCTTCTAACAAGTAAGAGGGGAAGGCGTTGCACCCTCTTACTTCCAGGCAGGATATGTGCTTTGGTTTCAAAGTGCTGGGCTTGTTCCTAAGCCAGGGGGCACTCAGTGCCACTAGCATGTCCCAGGGACAACCCCCCCCGCCGAGTCCTAGGAGGAAGGCTTGCCTTCCCTGCCAGCCCGAGGAACTTAAAAGTGCAGGTCATACAGCCCTGAACACTACAGTTTGTGTAGACCCAAGGACACTTGTTGTGGGGGCGATGGGACCTGTACCCACGGTCCCCGTGCTTGCTTTCCTTCTCTTTCTGCGGTGTTCCCTTTGGCACTGCCATGGGTCTGTGTGGTAAGGACATGATTTTGACGCAGCTGCTGCCAAGTGCAGACGCAAGAGCTGGATACGCAGAAACGTCGGTGCAGATGGGCTCTCAGCCTCGGAGGTCTGAGGCTGGGATTGGGGGGTCGCAGGGTGAGCTGCATGGGAGTGGCTCCCGGAAAATGAGAGGGGGTGCAGCAAAGATCTGAGATCAACAAAGACGGCACGGAGTGGCCGGAGTCCGCACCGACGGCCACATACCCCACTATCAGGAGGAGGGGTGGCGCAGAGGGTTGAAGAGGGAGGGTTTCATTGTTGTCCCCTCCTTTGAGAGCAGGAGTGTGAGACTCACACCTTTACCCAGCGTACAACCGGACAGGGGCCTCCACTGCCCCGCTGCGGTGGGCCGCCTGGGTGGGAGTCAGGGAGGCGGACGCCCCCCTGACCTGAGCTCTGATCCAGCATCAATTCTCCCCAAAGACTATGTATATTTTACTTTGTTTTTATCATTACACAGATAATCCACAAATATATTCTTTTTTCAATATTAGCAACTTTATTGAGGTATAACTGATATACAACAAACCACAGATTTTTTTTTTTAAAAGATTTTATTTATTTATTTGACAGAGAGAGACACAGTGAGAGAGGGAACACAAGCAGGAGGAGTGGGAGAGGGAGAAGCAGGCTTCCCGCTGAGCAGGGAGCCCGATGTGGGGCTCGATCCCAGGACCCTGGGATCATGACCTGAGCCGAAGGCAGACGCTGAACGACTGAGCCACCCAGGCGCCCCCAAACCACAGAGATTTAAAGAGGGTAACATAAATACACACACAGTCATCCCCACAATCAAAGCAGCCAGCACATCTGCTCCCCATAAAACTCTTCTCCAATCACTCCCTCCTGCCCACCACGAACTCTCACTTGCCCATCCCCCAATGAAGGACCGGCCATCAGTTGCTATGGATTTGCTCACGTTTCCTAGAATTTTACATAGGTTAAAAATCATACAGCATGTTCTCTGCTTGGCCTGGCTTCTTCACTCAGCAGGTCTGAGATTTGTCCACGAAGCCCCGTGTATTCTACACCCATTTTTTCTGTGGCTGAGCGATACCCCACCACATGAATGTGCCACAGTTGGCTTATTCGTTCCCCTGCTGATGGACATGTGGGTTGTTTCCTGTAAACACCCTTTCATTCTCTGGGGTAAACACCCAGAAGACCTAAATTATATTGCGTGTATTTAACTTTTTCGGGAAACTGCGAAACTGTTTTCTGAAGTGGTTGTACCACCTGACATTGCTACCAGCAGTGTGTGAAGTCTCCAATTCCTCCAAAACCTTACCAACACCTGTTACAGTCAGTCATTTTAATTTTAGCCCTTTGGATAGGTATGTAGGGGTATCTCACTGTGATTTTGTTATTATATTTTAATTTAAATTCAATTAGCCAACATATAGTACATCACTAGTTTCAGAGGTAGTGTTCAATGATGGCCACTGGTGGTTACACGCAACTGATGAATCACTGATCACTGTGGTTTTTAAAACTTATTTTAAAATGGTTATGGATACACAGGGAGTTGCAACATCATCACAAAGAGTTCCAGTATACCTTCACCCAGTTACCCCCAATGGCATCATCTTACACGATGCTAGTACAACAGCAAAGCCAGGAAGCTGACCTCGGTACAATGTGTGTGTGTAGCTCTGGGCACCGTCTCGCATTCTGGATTTGTGGAACCGCCACGGCAATGGAAACACGCAACTGTTCCTTCACCACAAAGCTCTCCCTCCTGTCCCTTTTTACAGTGACAACCACCTCCCCACCTCCCATCCCTAAATGATGGCAACCACAAATCTGTTTTCCATCTCTAGAACCTTGTCATTTCAAGACTGTTATATAAATGGGACCACACGTTTGTCTCTATATTCATGCAGTACGTTGATGAGATGTTTTCTTTTTTTGCACTGGGCTCATCTGATTTTAGCATCAGGCTAATACTTGCCTCATAAAATTTGTTGGGAAGTGTTCTCACCTCTTCTGTTTTCTGGAATGGATTCTATAGAATTGGCGCTAATTTTTCTTTAAATATTCGGTGGAGCTCTCCAGTGAATCCATCTCAGTGTGGAAATTTTTTTATAGGATGCTTGAAATTACAAATCGATTTCCTTGATAGCGACAAGGCTATTCAGATGATCTATTTCCTACTGAGTGCCTTGTGGCAGTTGGTCCTTTTCAGGGAATTCACCCACTTCATCTAAGTTGTCAAATTTATGTCTGTAGAGGTGTTTGTAGTATTCCCTTATTATCCTTTTGACATTTGCAGAATCAGTAAGGACATCCCCTGTCTCACTCATAATAATTGTCTTTTTTATTCTTAGTCTTGCTGGAGATATGTCAATTTTCTTAAATTTTTCAAATAACCAGCTGTTTTACTGATTTTTCTGTTTTTTTTTTTAATTTCTTCAATTTCTGCTCTTATCCTATTATTTACTTCCTTCTCTTTGCTTTGCTTTTATTTTTTTTCTGTTCTTTTTCTAGTTTCTTGAAGTAGAAGCTTCAGTTACTGATTTCGGAATTCCCTCACTTCTAACGTAAATATTCAGTGCTATAAATTTCCCTCTCAAGAGCTCTTTGAGCTGATACGTATTTTCATTCAAATTCAGTGCTACGTATCTTTAAAATTTCCCTGAGACTCCTTTGATCCATGGATTATTTAGAATTCTATTTTTTAGATATCAAATATTTGGAGAATTTCCTGTTACCTTTCCAGTACAGATTTGTAGTTTGAGTCCGATGTGCTCAGATTACACAATCCATACAATTTCAATGCTCTTAAATACATTGAAATTTGTTTTATGGTTCAGGATATGATCTCTCTTGGATAATGTTCCATGAATAAAGAAATGTGTATTCTGCTGTCTTCAAATGGGGTTTTCTATAAATGTCAATTCATACTGATAGTTGATGGTGTTGTTGAGCTTTTGTGCAACCTTTTTTTTTTTTTTTTGTCTAGTTGTTTTATCAACTGTTGAGAGAAGGGTGTTGAAGTCTACAACTGTGACTGTAAACTGGTTCTTTTCTCCTTTCAGTTCTATCAATTTCTGTGTGTCATATTTTAGTTCTGTTGTTCAGTGCATACATATTTAGGATTGCTGTATCTTCTCATCGAACTGACCCTTTAGTCATTATGTAATGTCTCTCTGTCTCTGGTAATTTTCTTTGCTCTGAAGTTTACTTCATCTGATTTTATATAGCAATTCTTTCTTTTTTTAATTAACATTTTTCTATTCCTTTACTTGCAACCTACTTATATCATTATATTTGAAGTAACTTTACTATAGAGAGCAAATAGTTTGGTCATTCCCCTCCCCATCAATCTCTGTCTTACACTTGCTTTAGATTATTTACATTTAATGTAATTATTGAAATGTTAGCACTGCCATTTTATTTTTTATTCACAGTTCGTTCTCCCTGTATTATGTTTTTTCTGTTTTTGTTTCCCTGCCTTCCTGGGGGTACATGAGCATTTTTTTGTTAGAATTCTGTTTTTATTTGTCCATAGAGATTTTGAGTCTTTTTCAAAGTTTTTAGTCATTAATCTAGAATTATTTATATAAAATATAAATATATGTATATATATTAAGAGTCACAGGCATGTTACGTGCATCCCAAGTATATAACTTACCACAGTCTATTTGTGTCGACATTTTAGGAGTTCAGATGAAGTGTAGAAACTTACATCTCTTTTCATCCCTACCTTCCCCATGTATAAAATAATTGTCTTAAATATATCTTCTACTTACAATAAGAACACATTACAAAGTGTTATCACTTTTGCTTCTTAAGTTGGAAAACTCAGAAGGGAAGGAAAGTCCGTATTTACCCATGTTTCTGTCTTTCCATTCTTTCTTCCTTCCTCAGGGTTGCAGTTTTTTTCTGATTTCATTTCCCTCTTGTCTGAAGAGCTTCCTTTAACAATATTCTTTTACAGATCTTCTGGCTATAAATTCTCCTAGTTTTCCTTCATCTGACATTGTCCTTAATTCCCCCTTTGTTCCCGAAGGTTACTTTTTTCTGGATATAGGGTTGTAGGTGACAGTTCTTTTCTTTCAGCACTTAGAAAATGTTGTGACACTTCTTTCTGGTCCCCGTGGTTTCTCATGAGAAAACACTATCATTTGAATTATTTTTCCCTAGAGTTAATGTCCCATTTTTTTTTTTGAATGCTCTCAAGATTTGTGTCTTTAGTTTTCAGAAGTTGGACTATGACATGTGTTGACACAGATTTCTTTGCATGTATCTTTTTGGGGTAACTCAGCTCTTTGACCTTGTAGATTTGTATCTTTTCCCAATTTGGGGAAATTTCAGCCATCATTTCTTTAAATACTTTTTCACCCCACACCCTCTTTCTTTTCTCCTTCTGGGACTCCAATGACCCAAATATTTTAGTATAGATCTTTTGTTGTAGCTTCAAATGTCTCTGAGATTCTGTTAATTTTGTTTTTCAGTCTATTTTCTAGCTCGTGTTTGGGTTGGGTAACTTCTATCGTTCTACCTTCAAATTCACCGATTCTTGCATATATCCTCCCCATTCCCCTCCCTCAGACTTCAGTTCAGTTATTGTATTGTTCATTTGGTTGTTCTTTGTATCTCCTAATTCTTTGCTGAATTTTTCAATTTTTTCATCATGTCTGCAATTGCTCATTGAAGTTTTTTTTTGTGATGGCTGCTTTAAAATCTGTGTCGGGAGCGCCTGGGTGGCTCAGTCGTTAACTGTCTGCCTTCGGCTCAGGTCATGATCCCAGGGTCCTGGGATCGAGCCCCGCATCGGGCTCCCTGCTCCGCGGGAAGCCTGCTTCTCCCTCTCCCACTCCCCCTGCTTGTGTTCCCTCTCTCGCTGTGTCTCTCTGTTAAATAAATAAAATCTTTAAAAAAAAAAATCTGTGTCAGATAATTCTAATAGCTGTGTTATCTTGGTGTTGGCATCTGTTAACTGTCTGTTCTCATTCAGTTTATGATCTTCCTGGTTCTTGGATCTGCATCTTATTTAAACCTTGTGTTTTACTTGCCCTCCTCTGACACCAGTCCAGACGGGGGAGAGGGAGAATACCTTGTTACTGCCAGGTGGGTGTGGGAATCCAGGTTCTCCCTTGGCTTCCATTGTCTCCTGGGTGTGGAGATATTTCTCATTACAGTTGAGTGACAGTGGACTTTCAGGCTCCGCACTGATACCACTCTGGATGGGAAATGGACAGGCACCTCATTACTGTTTTCCAAATGGCTTCTACTGACACTGGGTGGTGGTGGGGTCTTCCTACTGCTGAGTGGTGGTAGAAATCCTGACTGTCCACTATACTCGCTTGGCACCACCCTTACACCTCTTGGGGAGGTGGAGGAACGCTATATTACCTCTAGGTGGTGGTGGAAGTTCAGGCTGCCTGTGTGATCTTGGCACAGTCTCAGCTTTCCCCTTGGCCTGATCTGAAACCACCAGGTGGCAGCAGGAGGGAAAGGAGATGTTGGGACATCTTGTCACAGCCCCGTGAGGTACAAATCTGAACTCTGCCTTTGCTGGCAGGGGTAGGAGATGCCCTGTTTTTCCCTGTGGTATTCAGCCGGAGTAGAACAATCACTGTCTAAAATGTTTGTCTTCCTAGGCTGCCTTTCCCTAGACCTTTGGCTACGGAGGCTAGGCTTTCCTTGGGGCCTTTTGGTCTGTACCAGTTCCAGGTTCTGGTTTCCCCAGCACCATGTTGGAGCTACGTGAGGCCAAAACCCAGAGACTCTGGCCAGAACCCAGAGACTCTGGTCAAAACCCAGAGAAGTACCACTATGTCATTCCTCAGCTCCTGAGGTCCTTCTCCAGTATGCCAGCTTCTTTCAATTTCTTTTGTTTATCTAAATATCCAGGATTTTATTTGTATTTAGTGGGAGGAACAACAAAACAAAAATAAAGAAAGCACATCTACTCCATTTTTCAGAGCAGAAGTCTCTTTCCTGTATCTTCTTTTTAAACACTTGACTTCCCCTTGTCAGACCCTCCCATCTTCTGATCCTTCCCCAGAACTAATTATTTCTTGATTCCTGTGTTTCTTCACAGCCCCTCCCCCTCTGTATTTACCTACACACCTTCGTACCTATAGAAAATTGTGGTTTTGCCTTCTATAAGTAGTCAAATGCTATATATATTGTTCTGTAATTTGCTTTGTTCATTTATTTTATTTTATAAATGGGGCTCGAACTCATGACCCTGAGATCAAGACCTGAGCTGAGATCAAGAGTCAGACGCTTAACTGACTGAGCCACCCAGGCTCCCCATGCTTTGTCCATTCAGTACGTCTACGTCTCAGGAATCACTCCATGTCACTACACAGGGACTGTCCTCATTTTAGCTGCTGTTAAAAAGGGAAATGTTTTCCATATTATGAATAAATGTAGTTTATTTAACTATTACTGAATAACTTCATGTTACAATTTTTTGCTATTATAAACAATGGTACTAGTAACATCCTTATTCCTGCCAATTTGAGTGCAACCCCAGACTGGGTGAAAATACTGACAAAGCATAGATCTGATGAGGAACTTAAATCCACAGAACTCTTAAAACTCAACGATACGAAGATATGTAGCTCAATTTAAAAACAGGCAAAGGATTTCAATAATCATTTCTCAAAAGGAGATAAATGTCTATTATGTACACAGAAAGATGCTCCACAGCATCAGCCTTTAGGGAAATGCAAATTAAACCCACAATATACTACTTTATGCCCACTGGGGTGGCTGGGATGACAAAAAAATACGATTACAAGTGTTGACAAGGATGTGGAAAAACGAGAACCCTCATACTTTGACGATGGGAATGCAAAATGGTGCAGCCACGTTGGCAAAAGGTCTGGCAGTTCCTCAAAATGTTAGAGTTACCCCGTGATCCGCAATTCTACTTGTATGTATACACTCAAATGAAATGAAAACCTGTGTCCACACATTTTTACACAAATATTCACAGTAGCATTACTCATAATAGAAAGTAGAAACGATCGATGTCCATCAACTGCTGAATGAATAAACAAAATCTGGTCTATCCATACAATGGCATATCATTGGGGGAAACAAACAAAAAAAGGGATGAATTGCTGATTCATGCTACAGCACGGATGAATCTTGAAAACATGAAGCTCAGTGAAAGAAGCCAGTACAGAAGGCCGTTTGCGGTATGATTTCATTTCTATGAAATGTCTGGAAGGGGCTCATTTGTAGAGATGGGTGGTAAATGAGTGGTTGCTCAGGCTGGGCGGTGGGTGGGCTTAAGGAGAAATGGTGAGTGACCGTTCGTGGCTATGAGATCGCCTTTGGGGATGATGAGAACTCTGCAGCTTGAATAAGGTGATGGTTGCATTACTCTGTAAATGTGTGGGGCAGAACGTGGACCTGGACAATATAAACAGGTGAATCATATGGTACGGCATGCGAAGTATGTCTCAATAAAGCTATTAGAAAAAGAACAACCTGGCAGTGGGCCTCCAGCGGCCAGTGGCTGTGGTTTGCCAAGCCCTGATCTAGACCAGTGACCGCACCGGCCCCTCCTGGCAGGTGTTGCCAGGCCTGCTCTCTCACGGCAAGACCCAGTGACCTGCCCGGGAGGCTCGCAGAAACCTCTGCCCCTTCAATTTTCGGGGAGCGTTCGTGGTACAAACCAAATCGCACAATGCGTCATGTTCCGGATTTCCTAGTGTTTTCTTAGAAGAGCTATGTTTATCATTCTCTGTCCCCATAAGCCCCATATTTTGTAAGATCTTACCCACTGAGCAAATTTCATTCCCCTTTCCTCAAAGAACAGCATGGTCAGCTCCTTCGAATTTCTAGCGGAAGGCCATTTTTTCCCGGATGCCTTAGTCAAGATGGAAACTGCTCCTCCTGCCTCCTACCCAGTGCCCCTCGCTCTGCTCTACTTTTATAATTATACTTCTCACCCTGAGCAGCCTATACAATTTCTGAGTTATGTTTATTGCTTATTTCTGGATCCCTTACTTGGAAGTTGGTTCCACAGGAGGGGGTGCCCCAAGTACTGAGACATCGCATAGAGCTCAGGAGAGATCTGTTCAGAAGTGAGTGACTGTTACCAAGTACTTGGCTTTCCTTTTTGTTTTGTTTTTAGAAATCAGGTACTACAATGATCACTACCATCTCTTGAGTATTCCAAACGTCCACGTTTCACAGATGGGAAAACTGAGCTCAGCATCAGAACCCAGCCCAGGTGACACGGCCAGGAAGGATGGGACCCGGGTGCGAATCCAGACAGCGGGCCTCTGGAGCCCACCCCTCGGCGCCCGCCAGCGTGGGGCTGACCCCTGCACGGCCTAGGTAAGGAAAAGGAGATAACTTTCTGTTGGGCATTCTGAAATATTGAAAATATCTTGTGACACCCCCTCACGGGACCTCGGCGAACCCCTAACGGGAATGAGCCGGCCAGTTTAGAAACACTCATGGACAGTGAGAGTCTGTGGCTCCAGAGAACAGGAACGAATATGCAGGTGCATTTCGATTTAGAGACCTGTAAACAGATAATCTATGTGCTCACACACTAGTTATCATCAGCGGTGCAAATCTGGGGAGGGGGACCGCCCCAGGATCGTGACAGCATCTGCCATAGGGTTCCAGCTCCTGGAGACCCTTGTGGGGTTTATACCGGGAAAACAGCCCTGCAAAGGCTGGGCCTCCAGGGGACAGAGACAAGCACAGAGCTCTCTTGATCCCAGACATCTTGCAATGTCCTCATCCTCTGTTTAGCTGGCTCCTGCTGACCTGGCTCTTTCCTAAGCCCCGGCACGGTGACGAGTCCCTCTTCCTGTGAGCCAGATGAGAGCAGGGTGTGGACGGAGGGCAGACAGATTGGCTGGTGGTGGATTTGGCAAAACCACCGCCTCTCCGAGTGCAGATACGGGCACCGGGGTTGTGATTACGATGACTTCATCTAACCAAGTGCTTCTGGCATTAATCTTCTGACTTTCCAATCATCTCTGCTAATAGCCACCAGGATTCTCTGCAGCCTCATTGAGATTCCAGTGCGTTTCCAGTTTTAGCCCGAGCCGGATTCTGAGTCACTCAAAGGCAACAGAAAATTCAGAAACCACATTTAGCGGTGACTGTTCTTGGCATGATGAAAGACAGTTGTGAGTAGAGGCTACTCAGGAGGCTAGGACAAGGAGGACATGACGGGGGAGGGGGGAAGAAGAGGGGAGAGGGCAGGGGGAGAGCAGGGCTTGACTGCCTATGTTTTCAAGTCACAAGTTAGATTCACAAATATTTCCCAAACTTCATTAATAATTTTAAAAAAATGTATGGTACCTTCCAGTACAGTGAAATTCTAAATGGGAGATGGGAGTGACCCAAGGTACAATTTCTTAACTAAAAGAGCCTCAGTTGTTCCAAAACAACATGTTGAGCATGGTCCTGTTTCAGGGCGAGGGGGCTGAACCAGGGTAGTGGATTTTGGTTTGGATGGGGCTACTTTTACCTAAAAGCCTACGAGCGGGAAGGCGTTGATGGTGAAGTCTTGGCATGGTTGGCGTGGGGGCAGCGTGGACCTCTGTGTCAGAGCAGGTGTACATCTTCCACCTCCGGTCCTCCTGGGTACGCGGGGACCTCAGATCATCACGAGGTGGAGGTCACGGGGTCAAGGCCACCCCCCAACATGGTCAGCTCACCGGGGGCCCCGTTTCTTGCTCGAGGTGCCCTGAGCTGATGGTGGTGGTGACCCCTGGAGTCTGCAGACAGCCTTCCCATCTACTTCTCACTTACGTCTCAGAACAGCTTAGTGTGACATTACAGAAAAAAGATAAATCGGAGAGCATCAGCGATCTTCCCAAGACCACACGGCTAGGTCACGGCCCACCCTCTTCGATTCATGTCTATGACCAGCGCCCAGGATGCCCAGAAAGGACAGGCACTGGCGAGGGGAGCAGTCAGCCTGGATGTCCTGGTGCCATTTTCCTCTTCTGTTTGAAAAGATACTGTGTGTGTGTGGTGACAAATTCAGACCGTGCCAAGGTTGGAGGCGATCACTGTCACCGAGTTCTTGTCCATCATTCCAGAGCTGGTCTCTACACATCCTGACGTGTGTGTGCATATACACACACGTATGCACACACGAGTGAGAGCACACTGCTTTTTGCTCCTGAGGGCAGAACTTGAGGCTTGCTCTGTGCCCACAGATGTCTTTCAGCTCATACTTTCAAACAGCTGTGTAGGTTCCAGTGTGTGGACATAGCAGATTTCATTTCCTGCCGCTGGTGGCCTGGGGACATCTGTGCTAGAGGTGGCCCTGGGCCAGAAGGGCCTTGTCTCTAGGCTCACGCGGGGGATGAGTGGGCACTACTGAGGTGGATGATGAAGGGGGCCTCCCCTCACTGGGGTCCCCGGGACACTGCGTGGCCTTTCTAGCAGAGATGCCCCTGGAGACCTTCTGAGTGTCTTGTTTGGGTCTCTGGCTTCTGTCACACCTCATTTCTGGAGCAGCCAGTCCCCAACCTTTTGGCCCTGAACGTTCTCAGAAAATGCTCCCTAAGGCAGAGAGAGGACAGGATTCTCAGTTGCAGGCTCTGGGCCTCCACCAGCTGAATGTGATTTTCCTCTTGGGCTCCCTTCAGGGACCCCAATGGCCCCCCCCAAGTCATCAGGCCAATTATGCTGTCTGCTGGCTGGAGAACCCACAGAAATATCTCAGGATGGCCTCAGAAATATGAATTTTCTATTAAAATATTTGAACCTGGGTCACATTCAACCCCATAATGTAGTGGTTTGCTCAATGACTGTAGAATATGGTCTCATCTGAGGAGAAGGAGGACATTTTAAGACCACGGTGCCCAAAATTAACAGCTTGGAATTTTCATCCATGCTGGCTGTTAATTGACTTAAGCCATTAGTGGGAAAGACATTTTGGCAAATCCTGAAGCGCTTGTATAGGCAAAGCCGTGGACACGATCAGACCATTTAACAAGAGGCATCTGGCGAACCGACCATTTTAGGAAAACGGGCTGTTTCATCAGAAGGTTTGCAAAAGCTTCCGTGCTTCCCAAACACAGCATCTGAGAACGGTTCCACCTCGAGACAGAACCAAACCCCTAAAACCCACCGTGAGCATCACAGAAGCTGGCAACCACCATCAAATTTCGGTTTTCTGGGGAAACACGGTGAGGCCTTGTCACCAACCTCCAAACCTCTTCTCGCTTTGCCTTTTCCTTGGTGCCGCGGGGACCTCAGATCATCACGAGGTGGAGGTCACGGGGTCAAGGCCAACCCCCAACATGGTCAGCTCAAGGCCCACAGCGCGTCTCCAACTCAGGCCCTCTGGCTTCTCTCTCCTGCAGGCGGATGTCGGGTGAGGTGAGGCGGCGGGGTTGACAGGGGTCCCCTAGCTGTGGGTCAGGGTCAGAGGCTGCCGCTGTGTGGGGGAGGGACCACAAGCCGGCAGGTGAGCCGGCAGGAAGGCCATGAGCGTACCCCAAATACTTCCATTGGGTGCGAGTACCAATGCTGACCTCCAGAGGTGCGGCCCCGCCAGGCTGGGGCCATTTAGAAACGATTCATGATTTTTACAGAGTGGTTTTTTATTTTTGGTCCCCCAAACACCTCATTTTGCAGAAAACACACTTCCGGCTTCCATCCATAGCTCACTGCGAACAAGGCCCCGCCTTCGCTGGCAAATCTTTTCTGGAACGACCCACTGTTTGTCTTATCCCGAAGCCAGCGACACCGACTTTCTCCTGAGCCCCCGGGCCTTCCCGGGGCTCGGCTGCTGGAGCCTCTGCGGCCCCACGGGCTGGCCCCCTCCGGGCAGGTGCACTGTCTGCGCTCAGAGCTCAGGCCCCAGCGCGAGGAGGGTCCCCCCGGCCCAGCCCTCCGGGTGCACGGAGCAGGGTTCTCCCGCTGCAAGTAGGTGAACAGTCTCAGGCTAACCTAAGCAAACGGAACTCATCGTCGGAACTAGGGCGCTTGCCCTGTTGACAGGAACAGTTTGGAAACTGGCGCTTTGCCGAGGGCCGTGCCAGGGGCTCAAGCTCCCTGGTGGGGCCCAGGCCCCCATTATCCTGTGGATGGGGCTCTCGGTGAAGGAGAGGAGGACCCGGAGCCCCAGTTCCCTTCAGCGGCAGCCCCCGCGCCCCACTGCTGCTTCCGCGCCCACCGATGCGCACTGTGGGCCACCTGGGGCCGGGCTCTGCGGGACTCGGGGCGCAGGCATCCTCAGCGGGGCGCGCTCTGCTCCTGCCCCTCCCCCGTCCCCAGTCCCATCCTCAGGGGCCGAGGAACCGCGCACTCAGGCCTCCTGCCGGGCTGGGACCCTCACCCACGTCGCTTTTCCTGCCTCGGGCAGTCCACCTACCTGTCACCCAGCACGGCAGGGGGGTTCTGTTCCTGGTGACGAATGCCGCGTTCAGAAAGGCTGTCCATGAACTTCTCAACAAGCACAGTCTTCACGAAAGAGCTTTGCGCGGCCCAGGCCCAGGGAACGCGCACGTTTTCTCTGTGGGCTCCGAGCTTCGCGCAGGGGCACTGGCTTCTTCAAGGCTCTGCGCCCCAGCTCTTCCCGGAAGGCAGTGCGGTGGCTCAGGACCCTGGCCCTGTGGCCCCCCCGCCACCTAGCTTTGGAGCCCGATCTGCCCCTTGCCAGCTGGCTTCCCTGGGGGCAGGTGTCTGCACCTCTCTGGGCGTTTCCTCATCTACAAACCGGGAGCCCTGACTGTGCTGCCGCCCAGGGCCTGGTGGAGTCCCGTGGACTGACACAGGCCAAGAACACAGAAGGCCGCCTGGCCAACGGTGGTGTTCAGTAACCGTCCGCTGCCTTTGACAGGCAGGCGCATTGGCATCCTGGGGACGGTGGGAAATGCGCAGTTTTCAGTGTTATATTTATGGACGCTGGAAGATAGGCCGTCGATGGCGGCAGGGGAAAAGAGAAAAATGAAAACGTTCTTACCTCTGGCTCGTTGATGGCAGTGCTGGCTTCTGGAGCAAGAGGGCCATTTTGGAACTACAGGCCCCGGTGCTCCCTGCAGCCGGCAATCCGCCTCTCCCCAGGGCCGGCCTGCCTTGCCTGCACGTGGGAATCACCTGGGTAGCTTTCAAAAAAGAAGCGGATGCCTGTCCCAGCCCCCAGAGATCCTGTCTTCGTTGGTCCGGGCGTGGCCGCAGCACTGGGATCTGTGCGCGCTCCCAGTGATCCTGAAATGCACCGCGCATGGGGGAGAGTCACCCTGTGACGCACGTGGGGATCTGGAGAGGGAAGCCTCTCCTGGGGGTCAGGAGGGAGGCCTTGCTCCGGCCTGCATTCCCGCCAACCAAGGCTAAGTCTGGTAGGGAGCAGTGGAGCCTTTGGGGCACGGCCAGGTGGTGGGACTACATGGCCAGGTGCCCCCCGCGTGCGTCTCCCCGGGAGAGTGTAAATCCCTCTGACCTCAGCCCTGCTCTGTGTGCGCACCTGCATCTCCCCGGGAGCGGGGTCTGGGACAGCTGCGTGTGTGGTTGAGGCCTGCACTGGGGTTCATCTTTACAGCCCTAGAATTCACGAGTCATTTCATCGATACTTGAAGAAAACCACAAGTGAATAAGGAACAAAATGATGTTTTTATTAAAAATCGTACCCATAGCACCTCTCTGTCTTCCTACAAGTTTTTTTTCTTTTCTTTTCTTTCTTTTTTTTTTTTAACGAGATCTGGTTTTCTGCACAATTCCAGAAAACGTTGTTGGGAAAACTTGAGGATTGACCTAAACTCTCCATAACCCAGAAGGCGCCGTGGAGGGGAGATGAGGCGTGCCTCCGCAGACTAGCTCAGTTCACAGATGGCTACAGTGTTTCTGCCTTCCCGACCCCTGGTCCATGCTACAGGGATGCTGCATTAAGGACAGCCAGATTGGGATACGTGGATGGATTGCTCATTGGGAGAATAACTACACTGTGTGCCAAGAATTCGTAAAAACTAGAAACCATGCTACGATCCATTACGCAAACACCATGCTTCAGTCCAGTCGTGATCAAGTACAAGCCCAGCATCAAAAGAAGTTTACAGAGCACGCGTGACCCTTCCTCCTGGCGGCGTGGACATTTTCGCTGGCCGTGGGCCTCGTCCCTCACTCGCGGGGGCATGGGTCCCCACCTTGCCCTAGGCCACACCGTCCTCTGCTACGACGTTTCATCGCATACTCCTTAAAAGCTTGGCCGTGAGAGCAGCGGAGGGGAAGGCTGGGGGAGGAGGGGCTCGGTGTGAGCCGATTTATCCAGGAGGGGGTACACGAGGCCATGCTGATGTGCTTCACGCCCGCTGGGTGTGGGCACTGCCTGCAGCCGCCCCCGCCGCTCACCTGTCTGGGCAAGCGGTGCTCCGGTGCCGGGCGGAGAGGGGCAGCCCCGTGCATGCCCAGCCCTGCGGCTCCGACAGACAGCCCGGCCCCTCGTGGCCGCTTCGCTGCTTCACCCCCACCTGTCAGCTCCATCTCCAGTGACCCACCTGAGCGCGAGCCTGGGGCGCTCAGCGGCTGGCCGGGGAGCGCCCGCATGACGTCATTCCGGAGGACGGCAAGAAGCGGACGTCTCATCTTGTCTTGGTTCAATGTTGCTTGTTCGTGTGAGATAGTTTTTTTTCCTCCGTAAGGGTGAGAGGCCGGGAAGTGACGCTTGTCCCCGCGCCACTCTGGGGCGGGGGTGGGGGACAGACACCGGACTGCGAACACCCTCTCTTCCGCTGGGTGCAGCCTCTCCCCAGGGCCCGGCTAACAGCGGGTCTGCAGCCAGGGTAGGCTCAGCAGTTCCACGCAGGGCAAGTTCAGGAAGGGGAGAGAAAGCACAGGGAAGAGGATGAGCCTTGAAAAAGGTGTCGTGTCGCGGCAGAAACCCCCAAGGCAAAGAACACACCTCAAACCAGGTCCTCATTCCAACACGTTCTAACATTTTCCCCCGTTATTTAAAGCAAAGTCCATATGGCTTAGAGAGCGAAGTGCACGGAAGGCAGGGTTTGTCCGAGTTCTCTGCTGGCGCCTGTCTTCCAAGAAGTTCTGCCTGCGTCTCGGGCCGAGAGCAACGAGCAGGGGCTCCGGACCTGAGGGGCGTCCTGTCCCGTGAACTCTGGTGGGTGATTCTCACGCACAAGTGGCTTTGGGCAGAGCATCTAGGATTTTTGGTTTAGACTATTTCTGCTTCTACTCAGAAAAAGGCGGCAGGAAGGAGAGAAGGAAGGGAAGGAAAAGGAGGGGATTGAGAGAGAGAGAGAGAAAGGAACCTTCCCTCTAGTTTTGGAAAAACTGAAAAGGGGCTTTTCACCCAACACAAAACTCTCCTCGGTCTCCTGGGGCCACAGGCAGCCTCTCTGAAAGCAGAGGGCCCCATGGAGGTGTAGAAGGAAGACAGCCGAGTAGACACCACACGCTCTCCGTGTGGCCCGGAGACAGGCTCCCCACCCTCAGGGCACCGCAGCTCATCTGGGAGGACAGCACCTGCCTCGCTCCCCTGGGCCTTGGGGCTGTCAGCAGGATGCTGGGCAGTGTGTCACGGCCACACTCCTTCTGGCGAGGTGGGGACACCGGGCCCTCCCCAAGCTCTGGGCGCAGTCTGGCTGGCACCAGGGGCATGCCGCGTACACCGGACCTAGGCTCTGGCCTGGAGGGTCGGCCCTGCTCCGCAGCCACATCAGACCCCTCTTGCAAGAATACTGTGATGGCTGGAACCACAGCTACAGTTTGGACTCTCGAATTTTCAACGTAGTTCATGCTATTTTCATGTAGCTAAAAAACTAAAATGAAACAGTAGCAAAGGGGAAAATAAAAAATTTCCAGGAAACCCATCAAGGCTAGAAGCTGGGCTCGGTCGGGGTGGGGGATGCAGCGGCGCTGGAGGGCAAGGCAGTGGGCAGCAGGCGGAGCAAGGAGACCAGGGGGCCACGCTCAGAGAAAGGCCGGCGCCCACCTGTGCAGGAGGCCTGGTGAGGAGGAGGCAATTCGGGGCCTCGTTTGCTCAGAGCTGTTTTGCTTTATTTGGAGACACTGACGCTTTTCGTCTTTCTCATGTACAAAGCTAAACAATAAAAAGGCACCTGGAGACAGCAGAGACTCATTCATTTCATGTGGCATATTTTAAAAAAAGATAAAAAGATTTAAAAAATACTCTGGTTAACAATGCACACCTCTTACACAACAAGCAATTCTGCAAGCGCCGCCCGGTTCTGTCTGGGTTAGCGGGGTTGGCCGTGTGCTGTGTTCTCGGGAAGGAGCAGGCTCGCTGAGTGAGGGCCGGCGTGGGGCCTCCAGCCCGGGGTGGTTTCCGGCTCTGCACCGTCGGGTTTAAGGACAGAAAGGAAGAAAACGGCCCAGATGTTTCACCACTGGGGTGACACGGTGCAGCCAACGGGGTCATCACCGGGTCAGACGACCCCACCTCGCAATCTCTCGCCCCCTTGCCAGGAAACTGGAAGCTGATTCCTTGCCTAGAAACTGCGGAGGGAGAGTATTTCCGAGGTGGATGCAGTCGGGTGGAAAATCGCGGAGCCCAGGGCAGACTTCGCTCTGCGGGCGGGGAGGCGGCCAGAGCCCAGCCGGGCGGTGGCACCAATGGGGAGCCCGGCGCACAGTGGTTCTCTGGAGGCACAGGAGGTGGAGAAGAGGAAGGAGCCGTCTGGACGCAGGCTCCCTCCATCCCCGCTCTTCCTCCCCCTGCAGCCTCCCAGGTTGGGCGTGGGACGGAGAAACCCGGGGCCGGGGGGCTGGGGGGTCTGAGGCCTTCCCGCCATTGCACCACGGAAATACACCTTCTCATAAAAAGAAAAGAAAACAAAGAAACCCGCTTCCTGCAGTGATGTTACAAAAAGCCGTTAAAAAAACCTTCCTAATTGAAATCTAGTGTCCACAAGTAGGTAAAATCATCACTTATCAGAATTCTCTTTAAACAAAAGCTCGAGCTCAGTTATTGGAGTTGATTGTCTTAACAAAAGGAGGCTGGGAGGTCCGCCGAGGCCCCGCTGGGGCCGTCACACGAAGGAGGAGAAGCCGGTGAGCGGAGTCCGGGCGCCAGGGCCCGCGGGCGCGAACACGGCGCTCTGCGTGGTGACCACGGTGTGCAGGTGCGGCCCCGCCTCGCCGCCCGCCACCGCCTCGTACCTGTGCGGGGCGCGCCCGCCCGGGGCCCGCCGCTTCCACGAGTTGTAGTAGGTGGGGTCGCTCATGTAGTGGTTGACGAAGGAGTGCTGGGGGGGCGCATCCTCAGACTCAGAGTCGGTGCCCTGGGGGGACAGCGAGGTGTGAGCAAGCACACGGAGGGGGAGGACAGCTGGGGGGTGGGCATGGGGGAGGGGATGGGGCGGCCTGGAGGGGGGGGAGGGCAGCCCTGGGG